>NC_062232.1:50129612-50489612 GCF_902686445.1 Sciurus carolinensis
TGAATTGTTACAGCTATGTCCCTATGCACCCTCACTTTAATGCCTACCCACATTATTTAAGGGCACTTGTTGTCTTCAAGCTGAGTTCATTCACAATGTGCTTAATACTGAAATGTAGACCTGAGGATGGAAGGATCCCTCAAAAATCATCCAGATTTGTCCATTAAGAAACTCTTAATTCATAGGTGTAGAAACAGAGATGAAAAGGGAACTGCCTCTCCCAAGTCACTGAGTCCTAGGTTTTTGTTAGGCGGAAAGTAGGGGAGCATACAGATGTGTGTGGGGAAGGAAAGTCCCTGGGCTCAAGAAAGAAATGTTCACCCTGACTGTAGCTTGTATCTAAGGGCTTTGGACTGCCTCCACAAGCCCCAGTCAGCTTTCATGGAACTCAAGCTATGATTGTAGGAGTGAGGACATTTCAATTAACATTTTATTAGCTCATTAATGAGTTTGTCATAATACTATAATTGGAAGGTAAGACAATAACTACATGGCAATGAGTTTTTCAAACTTTTATAATTGCTAGCAACAGTACCTAATGTATTTTTGATCATGAATGAGTGCTTGCATTCAAAATGTATCTGAAATCAAAGCTTCATGGAAAGCATCTAAAGTTATGTGCTAAGTATTGTTCTAAGTATTTTAAATACTTAAATATGTTAACTCAATTCCCACTATCACTCCTATGCAATCAGGATTGTACACATATATGCATTGGTATATATCACATATATTTAATATATACGTGATATATACATCATATATATTTGTAATAACAATAATAATTAGTGATTATAAACATGATCTAGTAATAATGATTATTTTATATGTGTGGTGCTGGGATTGAACTCAGGGTCTTGCACATACTAGACAAGCACTCTGTCATTGAGCTACATGCCTAGCTCTTTTTATTTTTATCTGGAGGAAGGGTCTTGCTAAGTTACCCAGGCTGTCCATGAACTTGCAATCCTCCTACCTCAGCCTCCTGAGTAGTTGGGATTATAAGCATGGGATACCTTGAGTGGCTAAAGCCATAATGTTTTTTTGTTGGGGGAGTAAAATACTAATAGTCAGTTAGAAATCTATTGAAAATTAATTCACAATTAGTAAAAACAAATTTACACACAGAGACACACACACACATATACACACACAAACATACATTTCCAAAATTAAAAAAAAACATATCAAATGAATATGACAAGAACTGAAAACTTAGAACATAAAAGAAAAAAAAAAGAAAATGAACTATATATTAATGACTTAGTATTGCAATACCATAAGACCTTCCAATATTAGTCAGTTTTTGTTACTGTGACCTAAATACTAAAAAAGAACAACTAAGAGGGAGGAAAAGTTAATTTGGGGCTCATGGTTTCAGAGATCCCAGTTCATATATGGCCAACTCCTTTTTCCTGGACCCAAGGTGATACAAAATATCATTGGGGAAGGGTATAGTGGAGGAGTGCTGCTCTGTCTGAGGTTTCAAGTACACAGAGAGAGAAGGGAGAAGGGGCTCCTGGGAGTTGCACCCTTCCAGGGAATGCCCTCAGTGCCTCATCTCTTCCAGCCTAGCCCCACCAACTTACAGTTTTAACTTAATCAGTCCATTCAAACTAGCATGAGCTGAATAGGTTACCGCTCTCACAATCTAATCATCTTACCTCCAAACATTCCTACATTCACACAGGAACCTTTCGGAGATACCTCAAATCCAAACTATAGCACTAACTAAATTTGAAATAATTTGGTAAGTTAATTTAAAACAAAAATGAATTTTGACCTATATTTCCTTATGTTTAATAGTTCATTTTGTAGAATAAGTATTAGTTTTGTAAAAAAGAAGGGTTCTTCATGGGAAATACAATTCCAAAATATAAAACATACTAGATATCTTCTAAATTTTACCACCTTTCTTTGTTCTCCCTCAGAAGTTACACACGCTGATATTTTCCATTCTATTCCAAATTTCATATTTTTCAATACTGGTTCCCATCCACTAAATTGATTTAGTAAGGTATATTAATGATTCCAATCTGCAGATCTACTCTCCAAAAAGGAAGAGAGTTTGGGAAAGCTAGACTCAGCTGTTCTCAGTTGTTCCATCAGACCTTATTCCATACTTATCAACTACTCCAGGTTCCTGAATTATTTGCATATTAGCAATACAGTTGAAAGTGGAAGAATGAAGAAATTCAGTAGTAATCAACATGAAGTCCACTGGAGTTTCTCTCCATTCCCTTCTTTTCCCTGTCATTTTTCCACTAAAGTATTCCTTTCAGTTACCAGAGGACAGCAGTATGGTTATCTAGTACTTTAAAATGGAGCACAGGTTGCTGGATACAAAAGAGACACTGGGAGGGGTGTGGTGCATCTGACCTTGGCGTCCTTATACTTACATGTTTTGGACTCAGCTTTGTGTTTTTTGGGTTATGGGCACTCTGCAGGTGCCTCTGTAGAGTTAAACTAAATCCTCACAAGAGTCCTTTGGATGAACAGATTTTAGGGGAATTCAAAAGCAGGAGCACTTCATCAATTTCATTTGGGCAAATTCAATTGTAGGCCACTTGGGAGGTTTTTCTGAGAATGGTCCCAAAAGAAAGCACTATAACTAGCATTCAAACTGATGAAATGTCTCCAGAAATTAACTAGGGCTAATAATGATAATGCAAATGTCCATGTGCTCGGATTCAAATGAATTCTCTTTGGGGGGTTTCAGGAAGTAGTCTCCTTCTGTTCAAATATGCTAGAAAATTAGGCTTGTATATGTTAATGACAGGATCATATTGTTGAGTTAATTGGCAGTGGTGTATAAAAATTGACTCTTGTCCTTCTGGAGGCACAGTGTATCTCTCTCTTACCAAATACTTTATTAAAGCAGTAGAGAAAAATAATAGAGTATACAGATGTCTGGAGAGCCCTTTATAAGTCCTGGATGTGTCTGATCTTAGGGCAGTGGCTGCTGTCTGGAAGTAATGCCTTTGTCATTGGTAAACTGGGTCAATTGGACTACTATAGCTAGATTTTTCCAGTTGTAGCTTAAAAATTAATAATTATGTTAATGAAAGGCATTAGTATACATAAAAATTTATTGCTTGGTTAAACCTTTTGTGATATGTATATATGTGTGTGTGTGTGTGTGTGTGTGTGTGGTGTGTGTGTTACTTGGTTAAAGTCATTGCTTAGACATTCTGATTCTCCCACCAGAGAGGCAAAAATAAAGATATAGAATATAAAAATATGCTTACAGGAACAGAGATAAAAAGAAGAGGCATAATAACAGATGATTACAACCATAATACAGATAAAGCTAGAATTAGATGCTATCAGAACACAATAGAAGTTGGACTCAGTTGCACTGGTCTGTAATCCCAGTGTCTGGGGAGGCCAAGGCAGGAAGATCACATGTTCAAAGCCAGCCTCAGCAATTTAGCAAGGCCCTAAGCAATTTAGCACGACATTCTCAAAAAATGTATAAAGAGCTGGGGAATATTGCTCAGTGGTTAAGCAACCATGGGTTCAATCCTGAGTCCCCCAGAAAAAAATGCAAAAGAGCATATTAACTGAAATTTAGGGACCAGTAGAGAGTTCGGGTGCAAATTTTAGTATGTCATAAGTGCTCACTCAGCCTGAGCTAGGATGCTCAGAATCTGTCCGATTGGTCATACTAGTGCTTCCTCAGTGAGTTAACTTGGCCTGAACAAAAAAACAACCAACCAACCAAACAAAATAAAACAAAAAATATATAACAAACTATATGGCAGCAGTTAGGACCTGGAGATATTCTGCTCTCAGGTCTGTTTTTGCTAAACTCATGTTCCCTGCTCCATCTCTCATGACTGTATTGCATGTCCTATGTGTTTAACCTCTCATCGACAGTTAAAGATTAAAAGACATTTTAGGAGACAGATCAACTGAAGGTAATACATGGACACAGTTTGAATACGCATTTGAACATACCACTGTGAAGAAAACATTTTTCAGTCACTGGGGAAAGTTTGAATAGTTTTTTAAATTATTAAAGTAATGATAGGTATTTGTGTCAGATATGACAATGACATTGTGGTTGTATGAAATAAAGAAATCACACATGAAACCTGAAGACATGGTGTATATGATTTGCTTTAAAATACTCTGAAAGATTAGATGGATACATGGTAGTTCAAGTGAGCAAATAAATAGGAAATAAAAGTGTATGGTTGATGAGATCTCAGGTTTTGAACCTGGACAATAAGTTACCCAAGAAATCTTTATCTTATTCTATTTTTCCATGTACTAATAGCTTTCATAATAAAAACATGTTTTAGTTTTTGGTTTTGCTTTTATGATATATGGATGCCCTTGCTCCCCAAGCAGACTAGACCTACAAAAATGTTACTATCAGTGTGGAATTAAAGTATGAAACACTATTTTGTTTCCTTTTTGAAATCCAAAATCAGGTTAAATGTGAGTTTAATTGCATGCCATGGAAAATGGGCATGATCTTTTTCACTAAATTAGTAGTACCATTGCATAGAATCTATGAGTTGGTTTCTGTCTACCTCAGTTGATCTTCTGCTTTAGTCATTAATGCATACTGATACAAATTTGAAGTATTTGATGCAAGTGTATGAATGGACAGCAATCTTTTTACCCAGAAAGCACAGTGACAATGATGCATCCCCAGGAAAGAGGGGTCTTCATATAGCTCAGATATTTATTTTCGAGCAAAACCTGAAAGGAAAGAAGAGAAAGCTTTGAAGCAGAATAACAAAACTCTCTGGGAATGACTTCAAGAGTTGAGTAAAGGAGACTTAAGCTGAAGATCTCTCCACAGAGAGGAGGGCTGCTGAGTAACTTGAACTCTGAACCCAGACAGCAGGATATATGCTTTCAGGGTGTTCTTTTTTACTTCCCAAGAAAGTCACTCTAGTTAAGTCCTAGAGAAAAAATAGAAAAGATGACATTTGCAACTGTTGAATATATTAAGGTAAAACATGCACAAGGTCTCAAAGAAGTAGAAACAGCTAATGGGAATATAAAAAAAGATTCAAATGCATGAAAAACATAGCAAGATACAATGTCTTTTTGCTTCCTAAATTGGCAACAATTTTACAATATGTATAAATGTATTATTGATTACAGTTTGGAAATAGTACTCTCAAACAACTTGTAATTCAAACATTCTAAAAGCAATTAAACATTACATATATGACATATATAATACATAATATGTATTAATTGTTTTAAAGTGTATATCCTTTGATATGCGAGTCTGCTTCTACAAATTCACCCTCAGGAAAGAATCAAGCATGACAAATATTATACATAAGATTACCGGACAAGGACCCCTGCACAAATCTCCACAACACCAACCTCAACTCACATTTGATTTGATATGCTGGGTACTTAAACCTTTGAGAATCTGGCACTAATTTTAAACATCATAAATTTCTTATATAAATTTGGATTCCTGACTTCTTGAAACAGTAGGTTATTTGGCAACACTAGGTATAAGTGGCAGCTACTCCTTGTTGAAAGTGTTTTAGATATTCCTCATGACTTCTTGTTATGTGTCTCATACCCCCTTTACTTAATGTTACAGGAATAAAATATTCACCTCCATTACATAGTTAATTTTTCCTTTTTTATTTTTGATTTAGACTGGGTGTGGTGGTGCATGCCTGTAATCCCAGCTATTCCAGAGGCTAAGAGGCAAAAGAATCTCAAGTTTCAGTATAGCCTGAACAAGTTAGTAAGACCTTGACCCAAAATAAATAAAAAGGACAGGGATGTAGCTCTGTGTTAGTGCACTTGACTAGCATGTGTGAGGTCCTGGGTATTGTATGTATATACATATATATATATATATATATATATATACACATATATATTTTTATATATAATTATATATTTAACTATATTATATAATTATATATACTATATAATTATATATAATATATTATTATAATACATTATGCTAAATAATATAATTGTATTTATGTATATATAAACCCAGAGCCTCATACATACTATATATTATATCAAATAATTATATATAATTTATATCATATATTACATATATATATATATAATTTGTTTTGCTTTGTTCAAAGCAAGCTCTGTTTCTTAGAACAGAACAAAACTTAAGTGAATAGAAGATTCTCATTATTTGCCAGGCATCTTAGTTATGTTAGCTCATATAATCCTTAAAAAACTCAAGGAAGTATGAGGTGCATATTAGGCTCATTTATACATTCACTCAGTCCACAAACACTAATAACTCTTCAAATATTGGGAACCCAGAAATGCAAATGATATGACTTCTGTCTTCAGAAATCTCTTTACATCTAGTCTATACCAGAAAAATTCCATATTAACTGATAACAGTGATTATAGGGATATGCCTGGTATACATTGAAAGGGCAAAAACACCTAATCCAGCCTAAGTGTGTCAGAAAAGTTTTCCTAGAGGAGAAGATATTGTCTGTACTTTAAATAATGAATAGGAATTAATTAGCTTATTGAAATGAAAGGATATTCCAGGAAGGATATTCCAGGATGCTCACATGAACAAATCCACAGATGCCAGAAACAGAATGATGAAAGGTGAAGGAATCCAAGTAACTGAATATCATTACAACATAAAGGGTATTAGGAATAGATAAGAGTTGAAGCAGAACACAGTATGTGTTGAATTAGATCATAGTGAATATCATTTGGCATGTTAGAGAGCTCGGACTTAACCATGTAGACAGTGGGGAGTCTTCTAAGGGTTTTAAGCATGAGAGTGACATGGTCACATTAGAATTACAACAGAGTGTTTTAGCTGCAGTGAGGAAAATTTAGTGTGGAGAGAAAAGTCAGGGATGCAGTTCAGTGTTTTTTAAAATTATTTTTTATTTATTCATTTTTTTATGTGGTGCTGAGAATTGAACCCAGTGCCTCACACATGCTAGGCAAGTGCTCTGCCATTGAAGTACAACCCCAATCCAGTCAGTGTTTCTTTAAACATGAATTACCTAGTAACCTTGTAAAAATGCAGTTTCTGATTCTGTAGGCTGGCAATGTGGCGAGATTTTGTATTTTACCAAGCCTGCAAAGGACTGATGCTGTACCTTGCAGTACACTTTGAGTAACCAGGAGGCAGGAAACTGTTGTAACAAAAGCCAGCTGAACAATGATAAAAACACAAACTAGGATAGTTTCAGAGAGTGGAGAGAAATAAATGAATTAAAAAGATATTTAGAAGCTCAAACGAGCAGTTCTTGATCATTGGTTTTGAGAAAATAAAGAGTTTATCATTATTCTGAAATGTACCTTGAGAAACTGTGTAAATCATCATGGTGCCAATACATGAAATAGACAATGCTAGAAAGGGAGATATGTGAGAAGAAAATGACAATTCAATCTATAAACAGTTTCCATCTACACATCTTTCATACCTTTATTTTTTTCCAGAAAAATATTTCAGGTGACTATATAGGACATACAAATTAATGTGGATACCCTGTAGGAAATCCAGAAATGGTGAACAGACAGGTAGCTACTGTGGTAGTTTGGTGGCTGGAATGCAGACCCAGACTAGCAGTGTTCAAAACTCATTGCTAGCTATGTGACTCTTGGACAGGTTAATTAGATAATCTGTGTTTATCTAATTATCTAATTAGATAATCTGATAATTAGATAATATTTTTATGAAATATTTCTCTGTTTGTTGTTCTTATAAATATTACACTAACACTTATTAAGATTTCCTGCCAGTATTTGTTAAGAGGTACGAATAATAATATCTGCCTCACAGAGTAATTTTGAGGATAAAATAGAATAATGGATTCAACATGTTTAAAATAGCATCGAACACATACGTGAGTCTTGGAGAAATGCTAGGTAGTATTGTCATTGCTGGTGTTATTACAGGTACAGAACAAAGGGAGGGTGTGAATGGGGAAATAAGTTTTAGAGCCATTGTAGATGGGGTTGAAATCAGAAAATGTTTAATATAAGAAGATATTGCTGGGGGCTGAGACTGTAGTTCAGTGGCAGAGCACTTGCCTAACACATGTGAGGCACTGGGTTAGATCCTTAGCGCCACATAAAAATAAACAAATAAATAAAGACATACTGTCCATCTATAACTACAAAAATTAAATTATTGCTGAGAAGAGAACTAGTAGCATGCAAAATTACCATTGGATGGGAAAACAGGAGATCAAGAAGAAAGCACAAAAGAGGTAGGGAGAGAAGGTCTAAGCATCAAATAATACAGAAGCCAAGAAGATAAAGTAAAATTTTAGAAAGGATACAGTGATCAATAGCAATTCCCATCTGTAAAAGCTTAGGCCCAAAGAGGGCAAGTGACATTCTAACCATGACTCTGGGGATTGAGGACAGATTCTTCTAAGGGCTGAGGATTTTGCCAGTGAGGCGAGCTACCTTTTATGAGGGAAGCAGAAGTTTTGGATCAGTGATTGAGGGCCTTGGCTCTCATGGGTGCCTCAAGTGTGTTCTGCTTGCTGTTCTCCCTCTGCCTTCCATTTCTCATAAATATCCTATGGGAAATATACTACAATTTTTCATTGCAACTACTTCAAGCTTTGTATTCATCTACTTGTTTGACATTGTAACCCTCCTTTTTGATATTATTTGCTGCAATTTCTCCTGGGTAAATCATTTTCCCCTCCCTAGTTCTCTTTTCTTAGCTACAAATCAAGGGGGATTGAAAATAAACCTTAATACATGCAAAGGATATGTACATATCAATACCACTTCTAATAGCAACAAATTGAATTCTAATAGCTTGCAATGGCGACTGATAATACCATGGTACCACCACTAAATGGAATGTTTTGAGCTCATAAGGATAATAAAGAATGATAGAAAGGCTGCATGGACCCAATTATTAAGAGAAATTCTTTAGAAGCTGAATACGTGGGCTTTTACCATCCATGAGTCGTTCAACCTTAAGAATGTTATTTAACTCGTCCTTGCCTCAGTTTTCTCTTCTATAACCCTACTTCAGGCAGTTATGATATTGATTAAATGTATTAATATGTAAATACCCTTAAAATAGAGCATGGCATACAGTAGGAATTACGTTAATGTTAAGCAAATACAAAGACAATATTATGTTGCAACTTTATAAAGTTATCTACAAAGAAGATAAAGTAGGTGGACTTGGTGGTGCATGCCTGTAATCCCAGAAACTTAGCAGGCTAAGGCAGGAAGATTGCAAGTTCAAAGCCAGTCTCAGCAACTTAATGAGGTACTAAGCAACTTAGTAAGACCCTGTCTCAAAATATAAATAAAATTAAAAGAGCTGGGGATGTGGATCAGTGGTTAAGCACCACTGGGTTCAATCCCCAGTACCAAAAGAGAGTGGGTAAAAATTCAGCATGTAAAACTGGATATAATAAAAATACCTTTTTTTTTATAAATCACAAATACCCTTACTTTTACCATTGTATAAGCATGTCTTAAAAATCTTTAAGAGATTCAAATGTTAATGATATAGAAATAAACAGAATTCAGGTTGCTAAATTGCCTGTAACATTATGTGAACATATTTTAATCTTTATATAGAATACAAAATATCATGCTAGAAATTTTTATAATGATACAAATATTTAAAAAGCTGAACCTATTGTATTAAAACATTATATATATATTATATATATAAATTTTAAATAAAATAAAAATAGAGAAGTAAACTGAATTACTCTTGTGACCAAATGAGGTAAAGAGATTAGGAATGATCTTTCTCTTTTTCTTTTCTGTTTTCTAAATTATCTCCAATTTGATCATTTTACTTTTCATTTTTATTTTGATTAATTATACACAAATGGGATACAACTTTTGTTTCTCTGATTGTACACAAGTCTCACCATTTGTGTAATCATACACGTATATAGGGTAATGATATTTGTCTCATTCTATTATTTTTCATTCCCCCACCCTCTCCCCCACCCCACATTTTCCTCTATACTATCAATCCTTCCTCCATTCTTGCCTCCCCCAACCCCCTGTTATATATATCATCATCCACTTATCAGAGTTATGAGTTTGCCTTTTTCACTTAGCATGATATTCTCCAACTCCATTCATTTACGTGCAAGTGCCATATTATTCTTTATGGCTGAATAATATTCCATTGTGTATATATACCACAGTTTCTTTATCTATTCATCTATTGAAGGGTATCTAGTTTGGTTCCACAATCCGAATATTGTGAATTGAGCTGTTACAAACATTGCTGTAGCTATGTCACTGTAGTATGCTGATTTTAAGTCCTTAGGGCATGGGTCAAGGAGTGGTATAGCTGGGCCAAATGGTGGTTCCATTCCAAGTTTTCTAAGGAATCTCCATACTGCTTTCCAGAGTGGCTGCACCAATTTGCAACCCTACCAGAAATGTATGAGTGTACCTTTTCCCCCCATATCCTTGCCAACATTTATTGTTATTTATATTCTTGATAATAGCCATTCTAATTGGGACAAGATGGAATCTTAGCGTAGTTTTCATTTGCATTTCTCTTATTACTAGAGATGTTAAACATTGTTTCGTGTATCTGTTGATTGCTTGTAGATCTTCTTCTGTGAAGTATCTGCTTATTCCTCAGCCCATTTATTGGTGTAAAGTTTTTTGATTTCTTTATAGATTCTGGAGATAAGTGCTCTATCTGAGTATGTGTGGCAAAGATTTCTCTCCCTCTCTGTAGGTTTTCTCTTCACATTGTTGACAGTTTCCTTTGCTGAGAAAAAGCTTTTTAGTTTGAATCTATCCCAATTGTTGATTCCGCTTTTATTTCTTGTGTTTGGGAGTCATGTTAAGGATGTCTGGTCCTAAACCAATATGATGAAGATTTGGACTACTTTTGCTTCTATTAGGTTGCAGGGTTTCTGGTCTAATTCTGAGGTCCTTAATTCATTTCGAGTTGAGTTTTGTGCAGGGTGGAGAGACAGGGATTAGTTTCATTTTGCTATATATGATTTTCCAGTTTTCCTAGCACCATTTGTTGTAGAGGCTATCTTTTCTCCATTGTATGTTTTTGGCACCTTTGTCTAGTATGAGATAACTGTATTTATGCAGGTTTGTCTCTGTGTCCTCTATTCTGTACCATTGATCTACCTGTCTATTTTGGTGCCAATACCATGCCATTTTTGTTACTATTTCTCTGTAGTATAGTTTAAGGTCTGGTATGGTGATACCTCCTGCTCTGCTCTTCCTGCTAAGGATTGCTTTAGATATTCTGGGTCTCTTATTCTTCCAAATGAATTTCATGATTTCTTGTTCTGTTTCTATAAGGTACATCATTGGGATTTTAATTGGAATTGCATTGAATTTGTATAGCACTTTTGGTAGTATGGCCATTTTGACAACATTAATTCTGCCTATCCAAGAACGTGGGAGCTTTTTCCCTCTTCTAAGGTTTTCTTCAATTTCTTTCTTTAGCATTCTGTAGTTTTCATTGTAGAGGTCTTTCACCTCTTTTGTTAGATTGATTCCCAAGTATTTTATTTTTTTTGAGGTTATTGTGAATGGAGTGGTTTTACTAATTTCTCTTTCAGAGGATTCATCACTTATGAATAGAAATGAATTAGATTTGTGAGAATTGATTTTGTATCCTACTATTTTGCTGAATTCATTTATGAGTTCTAAAAGTTTTCTGGTGGAATATTTGGCTCCTCTAAATATAGAATAATGGTATTGGCAAATAGTGATAGTTTGAGTTCTTCTTTTCCTATCCATATCCCTTTTTTCTTTTGTCTGTTTAATTGCTGTGGCTAGAGTTTCAAGGATGATGTTGAATAGAAGTGGTAAAGTGGACATCCCTTCCTTTTTCCAGTTTTTTTGAGGAATGCTTTCAGTTTTTCTCCATTTAGAGTGGTGTTGGCCGTGGGCTTAGCATAGATAGCCTTTGCAACATTGAGGTATGTTCCTACTATCCCTATTTTTCCTAGTATTTTGAGCATGAAGGGTGCTGTATTTTCTCAAATGCTTTTTCTGCATCTATTGAAATAAGCATATGGTTCTTAACTTTAAGTTTGTTGATGTGGTGAATTACATTTATTGATTTTTGGATGATGAACCATTCTTGCATCTCTGGGATGAAACCCACTTGATCATGGTGCACTATCTTTTTAATATGTTTTCGTATGTGATTTGCTAAAATTTTGTTAAGAATTTTTGCCTCTATGTTCATTAGCAATATTGGTCTGAAGTTTTCTTTCCTTGATGTGTCTTTGTCTGATTTTGGTATCAGGATGATATTAGCTTCATAGAATGAGTTTGGAAGGGTTCCCTCCTTTTGTGTTTCATGGAATACTTTGAGGAGTATTGGTATTAGTTCTTCCTTGAATGTCTTGTGGAACTTTGCTGAGAATCCATCTGGTCCTTGGCTTTTCTTGGTTGGTAGGGTTTTTGATGCCTTCTTCTTTTCATTGCTGGAAATTGATCTGTTTAAATTGTGTATGTCCTCCTGGTTCAGTTTTGGAGGATCGTATGTCTCTAAATATTTGTCAATGTCTTCAAAATTTTCTATTTTGGGGGGATATAAATTTTCCGAGTAACTTCTAATTATTTATGTATTTCAATAATGTCTGTTGCATTATTTCCTTTTTCATCATGAATTCTAGTAATTTAAGTTTTTCCTCTTTCTTCATTAGTGTAGTTAAGGGTTTATTAATTTATTTACTTTTTCAAAGAACCAACTTTTTGTTTTGGTAATTTTTTGAACTGTTTCTTTTTTTTAAATTTCATTGATTTCAGCTGTGATTTTAATTATTTCCTGTCTTTTACTACTTTTGGTGTTGATCTGTTCTTCTTTTTCTAGGGCTTTGACCTGTAATGTAAGGTCGTTTATTTATTAACTTTTTCTTCTTTTAATGAATGTGCTCCATGCAATGAATTTTCTATTAGTACTGCTTTGCTTTCTTACCATCCCACAATTTTGATATCTTGTATCGTTGTTCTTGTTTACCTCTAAGAAATTTTTTTATATCCCCCATGATGTCTTCTGTTACCCATGGATTATTCAACAGTGTATTATTTAATCTCCACATGTTGGAGTATTTTCTGTTTTTTATTTTATCATTGATTTCTGATTTCATTCCATTATGACCTGATAGAATACAAGGTAGTATCTCTAATTTTTTTTTGTATTTGCTAAGAGTAGCTTTGTGGCATAACATATGGTCTATTTTAGAGAAGGTTCCATGTGCTGCTGAGAAGAAAGTGTATTCATTCATTGATGGATGGAATATTCTGTATATGTCTGTTAAGTCTAAATTATTGATTATGTTATTGAGCTTTATCGTTCTCTGTTCAATTTTGTTTGGAAGATCTGTTCAATGGTCAGAGAGGTGTGTTAAAGTCACCTAGTATTATTGTGTTTTGGTCTATTTGGTTCCTGGAGTTGAGAAAGATTTGCTTGACATAAATGGACGTGCCAATGCTTGGGACATAAATATTTATGATTGTTATGTCTTGCTGATTTATGCTTCCCTTAAGCAGTATGAAAGGTCCTTCTTTATCCCTTCTGACTAACTTTGGCTTAAAGTCTGCTTTATCTGATATGAGGATGGAAACCCCCACTTTTTTACTGAGTCTGTGTGTGTGGTGTGTTTTTCCCATTCTTTCACCTTTAGTTTGTGGCTGTATTTTTCTGAGATGAGTCTCTTGAAGGCAGCATATTGTTGGATCTTTCTTTTTAAGCCAATCTGCCTATGTCTTTTGATTGATGAATTTAGGCCATTAACATTCACAGTTATTATTGAGATATGATTTGTATTCCTGGTCATTATGGTTTATGTTTGATTTCTAACTTGACTTGGTTTCTCCTTTGATTGACTATTCCTTTAGGGTAGTTCCTCCCTTTGCTGACGTACATTGCTGTTTTCATTTCTTTCTCATGGAGTATTTCCCTGAGAATGTACTGTAGTGCAAGCTTTCTATTTGTAAGTTTTTTTAGTTTTTGTTTATCATGGAAATGTTTTATTTCATCATCAAATCTGAAGGTTAGTTTTGCTGGGTACAAGATGCTTGGTTGGTATCCATGTTCTTTCAGAGCTTGAAATATGTTGCTCCAGGCCCTTCTAACTTATAGGTTCTGGGCTGGTAAATCTGCTGATGTCCATATTGGTTTCCTCTATATGTAATCTCATCCTTTTCTCTTGCAGTCTTTAAAATTTTGTGTTGTGTATGTTAGGTATTTCAGTATGTACCTTGGTGTGGGTCTGTTGTAATTGTGCACATTTGGTGTCCTGTAAGCCTCTTGTATTTGATTTTCCATTTCATTCTTCAGATTTGGGGAATTTTCTGATATTATTTCATTGAATAGATTATTTATTCCTTTAGTTTGTATCTCTGGCCTTCTTCAATCCAAATAATTCTTAAATTTGGTCTTTTTATGATATCCCATAATTCTTGGTGGTTCCATTAATGATTTCTCATCTTCTCTGTTTGGTCAACTTTGTATTCAAGTTTAAATATTTTGTCTTTATTTTCTGAGGTTCTGTTTTGCAAGCGATCTAGCCTGTTGGTGATGCTTTCTATTGAGTTTTCAATTTGGTTTATTGTTTCCCTCATTTCAAGGATTTCTGTTTTTTTCTTCAGAATATCTAACTCTTTATTGAAATGATCTTTTGCTTCCTGCATTTGCTCTTTTACCTGTTTATTGGTGCGATCATTGATTGCCTGCATTTGTTCTCTTCTCTTGTTTGCTTCTCTGATCATTTTATTTATGTACATCCTCAACTGCCTTTCTGAAATTTCTTCTGCCATGCTGTCATTGGATTCTATTGACATAGCATCTAGGTTTGTTTGGGACCCTTTCTTCCCTTGTTTTCTCATGTTGTTCATGTATTTTCCCCTTTAACAGTGCAAATCTAAGGTATTGATGTTCCCTCCCCCCATAGGTTTATAGTGTCCCTGCAGGTTTCCCCATACCTCACCTTGAAGTGAGAGATCAATATTAGCACCACACAATACAAACAATATGCATCCTTAACCCAAATAATCCCTATTAAGATATTAACCATATTGTCTTAATAAAGAGAGATGATGAGCTCAATTGTTATCTATAGCATAACCAATAGATTTTCAATAAGGACCACAATTTCTAATGGTGGACAAAAAGGATGGGGAGGGGTGTAGAATATGACATTAATAAGATAAGAAGTGAGTCTATAGAGGTACTATATCGTAGGAATAGTGAAAGTGGAATTAATGAAATTGTTAGCATGAGAAAAGGGAGAAAGTGTCTCCAAGGAAACAGATAGATAAGAGGAAAGTAGAGAGAGTGAGAAGAATATTAATAAAAGTAGGAATAATAATTGGTATAATAGGAATAATCATAATAATACTACTAAGAAAAAAATCTATAATAAAACTATACTGTACTTTTCAAACCTCTTAGTCTTCAGTAGCCTGATGCTTGAGAGGAACTTGATAATGTGGTGTCCCAGGAAGGGCTACCACCACTAGGGATGGTTACCTCCAGGTAGGGAATAATCCATGCTATTGGGCAGAGGCAACCCCATGTGTTGATAGATGGCGAGTTGCAGCGTAAGCGCTAGATTGCATGCTGGGGCCGGATCTTGGTACTGGAGACAGCGGGTGCCGGGCCAGGTGGCTGGGCTGGGTGGTGGCAAAGGAAAAGTGCCCATATTACTTTTCTAAGAAAATAGAAGAATGAAATATGTGTAGCATATGTATATGTGTGAGATATAATGTTAACCAAGCAGAATGCAAATTTCATCCAATGATTGGATTAAAAATACATGGAAGCCAGACCTGGTGGTGCACACCTGTAATCCCAGGTACTCAGGTGGCTGAGGTAGAATAAAGGTAAGTTCAAACCAGCCTGGGCAACATAGTGAAACCCCGTGCCAAAACAAAAAATATAAAAAGTGCTGGTGATGTATCTCAGTAACTGAAACACCCCTGGGTTCGATCCTCAATAAACTCACACAGACATGTACACATACATACACACTTTTAAAAATTCTATGAAAGCATACATACAAAAAAATCCTAGAAAAATATGCTCCAAATGAAAGTGTTTTTGTTCTGACAGGTGGATTAAAAAGGAATTTTGTCCATATTCAAAAATAATTTTGATGAAATTCTTAATTTAAAAAATGCTATAAAATATGATTATATTTCTCTTATATTGTTTTTAAAAAGTAATAATCAAACTAGGAACTTGGAAAATATTAATGAATTTAAGTGACAATAGCACACACAGAATGCAGTGAAGGTATGGTTGCAATTATAAACTGGTTCTGCCTGAGCATAAGGTGTTATTGGAAAGGGACATGCAGAACCACAGTATTAGGAGAGTATGAAAGATGCTGTTTTCCTTCTTTTCCAATATTAAAAAATATGCAATCTTTTCCAATAAAATAATGGTTTAGGAGATTAAGAAGCAACATAGAAAGAAGGAAAAATTAAGAGGCAAAATAAAATAATTGAGTCCTCTGTATGTAATAGTTTGTAAAATGAATACTCATGTGGGTGAAAATCTGAAATGAAATAGAACAGGGTAATCACCAGTGTCTTGTGTTCCAGGGGAGAGATTTTTATGTTTGGTTCTTTGGCTATTCTGTACTTTTCTAAACTTTTAGTAATTCAGTGATTGTACTTTTGTAATTTAGCAAATTTTTTAAGGAGTGGATTAGACTAGATGAGATATAATAGACAAAAGAATAGATAGAGCTGAATTTGCAAGGTCCCCAGAGTGCATTCTAGTTAGAACTTTCAAAGATGAAATGGAAGATCAGAAGTGGCTGACTCACTGATTATTAGCTCGCTGCTGGTGCTTCTGCCTAACAAGCTAAAGAGAGCTAGTTCCACTTAGAGTGGAACATTACGCAAATGGTGTCAGCTTAAGCATTCACATTATTTCCTGGGCAGGAGATGGAACTGGAAGTGGGTGCTGACTAGAAAATTAACTGGTCATGTACCCTTGGCATTCACAGTCCCCTCCAAAGAAGGTAATCTTATTGCTGAAGAAGGTACAATACTAGCTTACAATTCTTTTTTTAAAATGTTTTTATTTGTAGATGGACAAAATACCTTTATTTTATTATTTACTTTATGTGATGCTTAGGATCAAACACAGTGCCTCCCACATGCAAGGCAAGTGCTGTACCACTGAGCTATAACCCCAGTCCCATAGCTTGCAATTCTTTGATACTGAAGAATCACACTTTATGTTATGCCTGAGATCAATCACTATTCAGAGAATTCACACAAAGTAAGGATATAGACACCTGTCCCTGTCCCCAATTGATTACTTAGAGTATTGTCCTTTCTGTGACATGGAAGTCTCTCTTGCTGTTTTTCATTTGAATAAGCAACTCAAGGGTCTGAGCTCTTTGAGTCCCAAATCAGACAGGTCAAATTATTGGCTCACAGTCCTAAAGACTCCTGTCTCATATATGATTCTTGATTCTTAATTTTCATTTCTCTTGGGAGTTTTCCTCCTAAAAGAATTTCTGAGAGAAGTCTTACCTAAAGATTTTTGTAGCATTCAGATTGGCATTCCACCATCAGCAGTCCTAGTCACACTTTGTCCTTTTCCCCTTGAAGAAGGGAGCAAGGTAGGGAAGCTATAAGTTCCCTTCAGATCTATGTGCACTTCTCACTTAAAATAAGAAGTCATCAGCAAAGTACCCTAAGAAAAGTGGAGAGCTAGACAGGTGGGCATGTGTGGGAGTAGAGGCGAGGGTAGTCAGTCCTCTATAGACAAGACTGTTTTCTGAGAATAAACACATTTTCGTTACCTATATCCAGCCTCCAGAAATCTGAAGAACCTACTTTCTCATACTTTGAGTCCTCCTTAAGGTGTTTACAGAGTTGAAGCACAGAGACCCTCTAGATTCCATTCCATCAGAGTAAAAGTTACCAGAAAGGGTAGCTCAGACGTCCTGAGTGTGACTCTGGACAAAAAGCAGGGAGGAGGAGAAGACAGTTTGCTGGAACTGAATGACAGAGGAAGGTACCCTTGTCTTTCAGAGTAAGATCTTAAGTTTCTAATCTAGGAAGAGATAAAAATTATTTCATTGCATTTCTGGCTGAGTAATGATGAAAGACAATAAATGCTAAATGAAAAACCATCTCCTTTGACTTAGTAATTTACATCATCTGACTGTCTCTTCAATACAGCAGGGAAATATGTAGTTGCAGGCTAAATTTTTTAAATGAAGCATGTTTTTCTCCCAATTGAAAGATATTACAGTATACTGATGAAAAATCTCCTTTGCTCCAAACCTGGCCCCACGAGGGATGTGGATCCTTGTAACTTACTTGCTATTGATGAAAAAGTATATAATTTATGCAACAGTAACAGAAAGGAATCTGTTCCAATAAAAGAAAAAATTTGTCCTAAGGCAGACTGCAAGAGGGAATTCAATCATTGTCCAATCCAATTAATTCAGTTTGGTCTACATGATAGGTCAATGTCCTGTTTAAACATACAGTTTGGGGAGCAGGGTGTGTAGAAGGTAGGGTGAAGAGGGAGGGCAGTTAACAAACAAAGTCAATATTACATGACAGATACTATATGAAACACTGAGGATTTAATGCAAAGATTGCCATTTCTAACTGCAAGGGTCAATGAAACCTTCACAGAAGTGATGTGATACTTGAACTGAATCAAAGAAAATGTGTAATAAATATATATTCTGCAATAAGAAAGTTGGGCTTGGGAGACAGAGGAAATAGCATTTGCAAAGTTTTACAATATTAAAAACCAGGGTGCATTCAGAGAATATCAGGCCTAAAGTAAGAGGTCATAATAAGATGCCAGCCTCTTTTTTTATGTACAATTAATTCTTACTCTGGAATTATGACTTGCTTGTTTTCAGAACCTAGTCCAGGGATCATATGACCAAAATTTAAGAGGTTATTGCTTAAACTTTTATGTAGCAAAGCAACAACAAAACCAAGAAAGGGACGAAGTATCAAGGAACAAACTCAATAAAAAATTCAATAGCTACATGGAAAAACTTAAAATTCCACTGAGGAACATAAAAGCCAAATTGAATAAACAGAAAAATATACCCTGTTTTTGGATAAGAAGATTTAGTGTTGTAAAGATGACCCCAAGTCAATTCCCTGAAACTTTCCCCTGAAATTGATCTATTAAATGAAATATAGTACAAATTATAGCAGTAAGTAGATACACACATGAGGAGCATATATGTGGGGGGTATTCAATTAATGTATAGATAAGCTGATTCCAAAACCTATTTGGAAAGATAAGAGAGAATACTCACAATATTTCTAAAAATGAAATGTATTACTATGATGTTTCTGTAATAGTTCTGCATAATAAACCTCAATCTTAACTGGTTCAAATATTCATTTTTCTTATTCATGGGTCTATGGGTTGGTTACAGGTTGGCTGACCTCAACTGGACTCTTCTGGTTTTGGTTTTAAGCTGTAGTTTGAGTACACTTTTGCTCCATGTGACCATTTTCTGCTTGAGCCAGGAGCTATCCAGGACATGTTCTTTTCATGGTGACTTGCAAGAGCCCAAGAGGGCAATCCAAAATGTACAGGCATATTTATAAAGCCTTTGTTCACAACATATCCTGTAACATTCCATTATCCAAAGCAAGTCACATGACCATATCAGGCATTAACTAGTCAAGGTAATACTATATCTAATAGGAGGTATTGCAAAGTTGCACAGTAAAGGATAATGACGAATATTTGCCTAACAAGAAGAAAGTATAAAATTGGAAACACAAATTCAAACTATCACAATAAAAATGAGAGAGTAAAAGCTCTACATGATAGGAAAACATATCATAAAGCTATGTTTTAACATATTTTAAGGCTTGTTGGTGAATATATAAAGAGATCAATAACAGATTCAACTGTATGTAAAAATTAGTGCTTGATAAAATTGATGGGTTTACTTAAGATTCTCTGGTTCCAGGTAAACCAGAAACTGACTGGGCAACTGAAGCTGAAAAGGGAGTTACTAGAAGGATTTCAGGAAGTACATAAAAACATCAGCAAAGAGATCCAGGTTTGGAAATGGGAAGAAACCAAAAACTAGGAAGCAAGAAGTACAGTCAACATTTGACCCTTGACTTTCTGAGTCTGGCTAAGGTCATATAGCAGAAAGTTCTAGCTGAGGAGCTGATTAGATATTGTTGAGGATGAATTCTAAACTGACTCCTTGATTGAACTACAATAGCAATCCAGATTCAAAGTCCTAGAGAGAGTACCAGATTACTTAATTAGAATCCTAGCATTTTTATTTTTTGGGAGGGGGAAGGGTGGCTGCTTTAATAGGAAAGTAATTCAAATGTCTTGCTGCCCCCATATAAGTGTCTACAACATATGACATTTTCAAACCAAAGGAGGAAACCTGAAGTATCCAATAAATTGTTCTGAGAATTTAGATAGCTAATTGTAGGAGCAAGTGTGGGAGGTAAGATCTCTACCTTATTTATCATATGAAAATAAATCTATTGAACTATAAGAAACAGAACTCTAGCATTATGGTAATAAAAGGTAAGATCATGTTTTAATTTTTGTACCTTTTAAAGCAAGACATTGAATCCAAAAAGGATTAAAATATTGATAAATTAACAAATTAAATACATTAAAACCAAGCAGAAAAAAAACATTAAAAAGACAATAAGCAAACAAAAATATTTAAAGCACATATAACAAAGATGTGATTTCTTTAATATATAAAAGCTCTTTTCAATGGAGAAATAGACAAAGGACAAAAACGAATTCACAGTGAGGATAGTAAATAACTTTGAAATATATGAAAAGATTCTCAACCTCACTAAATTTAAAAATGTAAATTAACACAATAGCAAGAACATTTTGATACTAACAAAGAAGCAGTATATCAGATGAAGTTGGGTTGCCCATGTTGTATCCCAGTTCTGCCTCTTACTGCTTTGTGACATGAGGAAAACCACTTATTATTTGTACATGCATTTTCTAATTTGAGTTTATATGTGTATATACACACACACAAATGCAGAGAACATTGTTTTGCAAATCATAAATATTATATGTATATAATATATATATATATAGTCTGTCATCACTGTCATCACTGTAGTTATTACAGAAGTCCCAAACGTATGTTCCATTTCAATTTTTTTCCCTAAAATGTAGGAAAGAGTGATTAAATTGGGAGGGGAAGAGGAAGCTACTCTTCAATGAGTTTCATGATTAACGTATTAGGTATTACATAATAATTGCAAAATATCCAATGAAATAGATATTTTCATTCTCATTTTAGATATGGAGAAGTTGAGGTTCTGAGATTGGTTGACACTTGCTTTAATGTTATAGGACTGTGTGTTGTGGAGTCAGAATTAGAACATAGGTACACCTAACAACTAAACTGCCTTCTCTGAATGGATGGGAAACATTTGTGAAGAGGTAGCCAGAAGGTCTCTGAATCCACAGTAGATTTAAAAACAGGGACTTGAATCTGGTTGGATTATAAGAAAGACTTTCTTGTTCATACAGAAGATATAATCTTAGTTTTTTGATGGACCTTAATATTGATTTCCATTGTGGCCTTATTAATTTACATTCCCCCAACAGTGTATAAAGGGTTCCTTTCCCCTTTCATTCATTATCACCAGTATTTGATTTGATTTGTTTTATTTATTTTGTTTTATTTTATTTTATTTTATTTTATTTAATGCTGGGGTTAAACCCAGGGGTGCTTAACTATATCCCCAGACTTTTTAATTTTTGATTTTGAGACAGGGTCTTGCTAAGTTGCTTATAGCCTCACTAAATTGCTGAGACTGGCTTTGGACTTGTGATCCTCCTGCCTCAACCTCCTGAACTGCTGGGATTACAGGCCTGCACCAGTACACACAGTGATCTTGTTTTTTGTATACTTGATGGTACTTGCTCTGTCTGGGGTGAGAGGGAATCTCAATGTGATTTTTATTTCCATTTCATTTAAGGCTAAAGATGTTAAATTTTTTTCATATTTTTTGGTTGTTTGTACTTCTTTTGAGACGTATCTGTTCAGTTCATTTTAGCATTTATTTATTTGGATTTTTGCCTTATTGATTTTTAGTTTTTCAAGTTCTTGACATATTCTGGGTATTAATCCTCTACTGGAAGAATAGCTGCCAAAGATTTTCTCCCATTCTGTAGGCGTCTCTTTACTCTGTTAATTGTTTCATTTGCTGTGCAGAAATTTTATTTTATTTATTAATTTTTTGGTTTTGGAACTGGAGATTTAACCCAGGGGCTATTAACCACTAAACCACATCCCCAGCCCTTTTTGTATTGTGTTTAGAGATAAGAGTCTCACTGAGTTGCTTAGGGCCTTGCTCAGTTGCTGAGGCTGACTTTGAACTCGAGATTCTCCTGCCTCAACCTCCCAAGTGACTGGGATTGTAGGCATGTACCATCATTCCCAGTTGCTGTACAGAATCCTTTTAATTTGATATAATAAAAGGAATTGAAGTCTTCATACTATAAAGATACCCGCATACCCATGTTTATTGCAGTACAATTCACAGTATCCACATTATGCAACCAGCACACTTGGTTCCTATAAATGGATAAATGAATAGAGAAAGTGCAGTCTATGTATCTAATGAAGTACTATTCAGTCATAAAGAAAAATGAAATCATGTCATTTGCAGGAAGATGGATGGAACTGGAGATCATCATGTTAAGCAAAATAAGTCAGACTCAGAGACACCAAATACTGCATGTTTTTCCTCATATGTGGAATCGTGAGGAAATAAAAGACAAGAACAGAGAGAGATTATTGAAAAGGAGGAGGAGGAGAGAAGGGTGATGTGGGAGCATATGACCAAAGTGTGTTATTTGCATATATGAATATGCCATAATGAAACAAATTATCCTGTATAAAGAAAATGCATGATTAAAAAATGTAAGGCCTTCTGTTTCCTTTTATAATTTCCTTTCAAGTCAAGTACTTATTTATGTGATCATATTGTTCAAATGGTTAAAACAAAATATCTAATTAGGGAAATTTCTTGAAGCCATTCAAATTGTTCTGTTATACTTTTCATCAAATAGTTTTTTATTGAAAAAGAATTTTATGCTTAGCTAAAAATTGAAATAGTATGAAATGGTAATCAATGAAATATAAGCCTCTACTCTTCTCTATACCCTGATTATCCAAGTTTCCTCTCCACAAAGGAAAACACTGTTGACATTTTCTTATGAATCATGTAAGAAATATTCTAAGCACATAAAAACAAATGCATTTTCATGCTCCTTCCATAAATAATGGGAGTATACCATACATAGTTTAAGAATTATGTTGTTTTAAACTTGGTAATATCATCACATACAGAAATACTTTACATTTTAAAATGGTTTCTCAGTATTGCATTAGTTATATATGCTATTAATCTATATAATATATCCCTTATTAGCCATTTACTGTTTTCAATGATTTAATAATTTTTTTGTTTTATAGTCCAAACCTGAAGAAAATTCTCAATAGTAGAATCACTAAATCATTTAAATATTTTGACAGAAAGTACAAATTTTCCCTGCTTTTAAGTTGCACATCAGTTTCTACTCCTATGTGTGATAGTGCTTATTTTACCAAAATTTCTACATTTTTGTTATCATCATGTTATCAACCTTACCAATTATATCTATAATACCCATGTGCCAGATACTAATCTATGTAGTTTGCATGTATTAATTCATTTAATTCTTACAACTACCTGAAGAAATGGATATTATCTCTTCCATATTACAGATGAGGAAACTGAGGCAAAGAGAGGTCATATAGCTGGAAAGGAGTAAAGCTTCATTTGGTAACCTAGTTCCCAAGTCTATATTTTTCAATTTAATTTAATTTATTTAAATGAAATTAATAAATAAAACTGCACCTTTCTTTCACTCTCTACTTCTCCCTAACATATGGAATTCAAACTAATATTTGTTCCTATAATTTTGACATTTTAATAATGCTAATAATTTTAATAATCACACAATGTAAAGTTTTGGTATTGTTTTTTGTTCACTGAGAAAAATTTCTTGGACATTCATCTACACTGTTATGTATCAGTACTTTATTCCATTTTAGTGTAATAACATGGTACAGATGCACCAAAGTATTCATTAACCTATTGAAGGACCTTTTGGTTGTTCCTGTTTTGTGACTATTATAAATCAAGTTGCTATAAACATTCACCTGTAAGTTACCGTGTGAATGTAAACTATAATTTCTCAGAGATAAATACCCAAGAGTATTATTTTTGTTTCATGAAGTTCTTGGTAATATTCCCTTATCATCCTTTAAGGAGATGCAGAAACTGTAGTGATATATCCTGCTTCATTCCTGATATAGGCAAGTTGTGTCTTCTTACCTTTTTTCTGCTGTTTTTAAAAAATGTTCATCAGTCTAAGTAGGATTTCATCAATTTAATGATGGTTTTGAAGAATAAAAGTTTTGTATTGCTGATTTTCTATATTGTTTTCCTGTTTTCAATTTCATTGACTCTACTCATTAATTTAGTTTTATTTGGTTTTCATTTTTTATACTTCTTCTGGTTTCTTGAGGTAGGAACTTAGATTTCAATGCTGAGTGGAATTGGAGGTTCAACTCTCCTCTGGGCCTCTGCTTCTAGAGGAGAGAAGAAGCACTGTCATGTACCTGCTGGTGTCACCTTTTCCTACCTCTTGAATATTGTTGGCTGTGGAGGTTCAATTACTTAGTTCTTTTTTCTGACATAAAGGTTACATGGAAAGCGTGATGCTTATTACTCCCAATTTGCACTGCCTTGATCTCTCTCACTGGTGCTGGTGGAGGTCAAGGCTCAGTTCTCCAAAGGATGTGAGCAACACAAGGGTGGAGGGGTAAGGCCTAGAGATGACTAAACTTACCTTGCATTTCCTCATTAAATATCATTGCTTGTGGGTACAAATGGAGGCTTAATTTGGCACTGTATTCTCCTGATGCTACCCTTGAGAGGGTAATCAGAACACTATTTCCTTCCTTCAGGTGAGAAATGAAACCCAGCTTCCCACTTGGTCCCACAGGCACTATTCTGGAGGGAAAAATCAGATCACTGCTTGATTCCATATGGTGAGTGATGAAAGATCAGCTTTATACTTGGTCCCATTGATACTATCCAGCAAGGAACTCTGATCACTGCCCATGTTTCTACTGTCCAGGAGATGGAAGGTAATCTTCCTGCATGGCCTCTCCAATACCAGTTGGAAGAAGAATCGGAAACTGAGGATTGATTCTGCATAGCAGAAGGAGGTGTGGCATGTGGTAGATAACACACCCAATTTGTGCCTCTGATTATGGGTGAGAACTTTTTTCATTGATATTTGGCTGGAATAGGATAGTAATTACCACAAAATTTTTTGATAGGTTAATCTTTTCTAGTTCTTTGGTTGGGGAGGACAGATTTTTCTTGGAACTTTTCTTTTGTCTGTCCTTTTTTGTCTGGGGACTAGACCATCTGCACAAAACTGGACACCTTCACATTTATTGGATCTTAAATTGGATATAAGACTATAGTGAATCCCTGAGAAAAATGGGGGCATTGCCTATCTTGGTTCAGAATCACATCACTTCTTACCTGGATTATCATGAAAGTCGCCTAATTTGTCTTTTGAAATTTCTTTGGTTGTCCTTATAGTCCCAGAGTGAAAGCAACATGGCATGTTGTTTGAAAGCTTGTGCTTTTTGTATATATATCATATCTTCTTTGTCAATTTATCTGTTGATGGTCACCTTGGTTGGTTCTATAGTTTGACTATTGTGAATTGTGCTGCTACTAAACATTCAGGTGACTGCATTCCTACAGTATACTGACACACAGTAGAGTATTAGTCAGCCATAAAGAAGAATGGAATTTGCTGGTAAATGGATAGAACTGGAGACCATAATGCTGAGTGAAATAAGGGTTTTTCAGTTGTAAGAGGAAGGGCCTGAGTGTATTATGGACACCTTCACTTTTATTGGATCCTAACTTCAAAGTGAAATAAGACAGACACAGAAAGTTAAAGATCAAATGTTTTCTCTAATATGTGGAAACTAGACAAAAAAAAATCAAGGAGAAAGTGAAAAAGGGGGGATTGTATGAAAATAGATTAGATCAGTGTAGCAGAGGAAGGGGGTTGAGGAGGTAGGAAGAGGGACAAGAAAGAAGAATAATTGTGGAATGAAATTGACAAAACTTTTATGTGTACATATATCATTATACCACAGTGAGTTTCACCTTTTTTGTATCTGTATAATGCACTAATTTAAAAAAAGAAAACTTAAGTAAATAGTAGAATAATCAGTGGATAGAGGACCGGGAACAGAGGAAGGGAGGAGAGGAGAGAAAGGGGAGGTACTGGGAACTGAACTGGAGCAAATAATATTACATGATTTATAATTATGTCAAAATGAATTCTAATATTATTTATGTGTATATATACATATATACACACATGTATATGTATATATGTGTGTATATATGTATATATATATGTATATATATGTATGAAATGAAGTAATAAAAAGAAAAGCATGAACTTTGGAATTAGTATACCTTGGTTTGGGTTTAGCTCTGCCAATTGCTAAACTATGGCAACATTGTCAAGACCCTTTTTCTCAAAGAGCTTTGGCTTACTTATTTTTCAAATGGATTCAGTAATATTGGCCACAAATGCAGGTTTCTGTGTATTATTCATTACAAACTTGGGAAAAGTGTGAAGTCTATAAGTAGCTGTACCTATGATCTTTTTCCTAAAATCCATATTTGATCACCCTGTCACAAACTTTTGATTGCCTCCCTAAATCTAAGCTCCTTAACCACATTAAAAGGCTTTCAGGATCTGAACTAAGCCTACAGTTCTAGTTGTAATGCTGACATTTGCAACCAGCTGTTCTATTTATGACAAATTTCCCAAACAAAATTTTCTCAAGCCTCAGAACATTTGCATTCACACTCCATTCCTTCTGTCTAAAATATCTTTTACTGCTCTTCTGATATTACAAGTTATGTCACCTGTAATGATAACTCTGATTGCTATTGTGCATTTTCCTACCCACTCTCATGTATTCAAGCATACCCATTCTCCCCCCAGGCAAAGTTTATTTCCTTGGTCCTCCCACACACTTACTTCCTACAACCTGATCATACTATTGCAATTATTTGTTTATATATCTGTCAACCCCAACCCCTCTCCACGCTCTTGAATATCTCAAGAGTAAGAGCTGTCTTCATCACCCAGAAAAGTGCCTGACAGATAGACATTGAGTAAATGTTTATTGAACTAAATTATTTAAAAGCTCTATTGCTTAGAACTTAATCCACTTTGCTAAAATATGTCCTAAATAAAGCACCAGGGATGCTGCAGAATACTCTTGAATTCAGGCAAGATTATAGTAGCAAAAATACCTCAGAAAATTGTGTGGAAATTGTTCTTCCTTTTCCTCCTCTCCTCATCCTACTTCTTCTTCCTCTCTCTCTTTCAATCTCTTTCTCTGCAGTTATTTTTTACTATGGTAAATACATACAACATAAAATTCACCACTTTAGACTTCGTTTTTCTTTTTCTTTTCCTTTCTTTTTCTTTTCTTTCCTTTTTTTTTTTTTTTTTTGCACCAGGGATTGAACCCAGGAGTTCTTAACCACTGAGCCACATCCACAACCACTTTTATTTTTTATTTTGAGACAGAGTTTCACTAATTTGCAGAGACTGGCTTTAAACTTGTGATCCTCCTGCCTTAGCCACCTAAATTGCTGAGATTACTGGCATGCACCACCACACCTGGCCACTTCAGCCATTTTTGAATGTACAGTCCAATGTCATTAAGTACATACACACATTGTTGTACAAACATCACCACAAGCTTTTTCCAGAAATTTTAAATCTTTCCAAACTGAACATACCCAATAAATAATAATACTCTAGTCCCATTTGCCCTCAATCCCTGATAATCACTACCTTAATTTCTATCTTTATGAGTTTGATTATGTGAGGTACTTAAGTACCTCATTTAAATAAATCTAAATCCATTCTATATTTGTCCTGTTTTGACTGGCCTATGTGAGTTAGCACACTACTTTTGGGTTTGATTCATGTTGTATCACCTGTCAGAATTTCAATAAATAATATTCCATTGTAGGTGTATTACCTTTTTTCCACCTTTTGACTTTTGAAGACAATGCCATTATGAACATGGGTATACAAATGTGTATTTGATTACTTGATTTCAATTCATTGGGATTATAAATCCCATTCAAAATCTTGGTTTTTTTTTTTATTTGTAGGAATAAGGTAAATTACTTTAAGAGAGCAAGGAAGCTATGTGTTTGCATTTTGTATTTTGATCCCTAGAGGGAGGGAGGTCTATAATAGCCAAGTCTTTTCCTGTCACTCTGCAGAAGATGAAAGTGTTCCTGCTTACTTCTGATACTTGAACAGATTTAGCAAATTCTAAGAGTTTCACTTATATCTGTGGAACCACTTAGAATCTGGTTTTTGATAAGTAAATGAAGGTAGATTGGATGATTGTAACACGGAATAACTGAAGGACCTAGATAACAGTAATATAAGATAAAGTAAAATTTACTTTGAAATAATAAAATATCAGCAAAGAATTTCATGACCCTGATGATGTCTATCCTGGCCAATTGAATGACTGTTGGAACATTTCTGTGCATCAAAATCAATTTAGGTGTCCAGAACTTAAGAGGCCTTGGCTAAATCTGGGCTAAACCAAGGATGTGTAACATCATCTACTTTAGTTGAGACACTCATTTTACTGATGATAAAACTGAGATTGAGACGGGGAGCTGGCTAATAATCTCTCAACTTCTAAACCCACTGGCATTTCCATACCATTTTCCAGAGGCAAGAGAGTCGATAAACAAATCCACCTTGGTCACCTGACACACAGTGCAGGCTCTGGAATGTTGCTGGTTTTAGTAGACCTCCTTTCTACTATGAAAAACACATATGAATCCCTTCTAGTTAAATCAGGATTTCAGAGTATTGTGTGTGATTCAGGTTTTACTGTAAATAAAAACAACTCTTGTGAGGCAAATGAAGTTGGTTTAGGATTTTTCAGGTGCAACATACAACCTTGAGGCATAAATAAACCTATGAGGGTAGGAAAGCAGCAGCAGGTAGGGGCATGATGCTCTAGTCCTAACTCTTCCAATTACTCACTCAGTCATATAATTTTGACCTCAGTTTCCTTATGTGTAAAATGACTGTGATAATTCTGGCCAAATTTACTCCACAGATTTTAGGAATAAAAAATAAAAGAAATTTAAAAATAATAGTGAATTGTGTTATGTATGTGTGGTGTCATCATTATCATGTGGAGGAAAGAAGCTCTGAAATTCCATGGGAAGAAGCTTTCCTGAGCCCATTGGTAACAAAGATTAGTGACACAATAAGAATCTTTTTTTTTATTTGTTGTAATTAGTTATACATAACAGTGGAATGCACTTTGACACATCATAGAAAGAGAATAACTTCTCATTCTTCTAGTTGTACATGAAATAGGATCACGCCGGTCATATAGTCATATATGCACATTGGATAATAATGTCCAATTCATTCCACTCTCCTTTCTACCACTTTACCCCCTTCCCTCTTTTATCACCCCTTTGACTAATCCAAAGTAGTTCTATTTTTCTCTAGCCACTCCCCATCTTATTGTGAATTAGCATCCATATTTCAGAGAAAATATTTGACCTTTGGTTTGGGGGAATTGGCTTATTTCACTTAGCATGATATTTTCTAGCTCCATTCATTTACTGGCAAAATACTATAATTTCATTCTTCAAGACTGAGTAATATTCCATTCTGTATATACACCACATTTCATTTTCTTTATCCATTCATCTGTTGAAGGACACCAAGTTTTGTTCCATATTTTAGCTATTATGATTTGGGCTGCTATAAACATTGATGTGGCCATGTCACTGCAATATGCTGATTTTAAGTCCTTTGAGTATAAACAAGAGTTGGATGACTGGATCAAATGGTGGTTCCATTCCAAGTTTTCTGAGGAATCTCCATACTGCTTTTCAGAGTCGTTACATCAATCTGCAGTCCCACCAGCAATGTACTAGTGTACCTTTTTCCCCACATCCTCTCCAACATTTATTGTTACTGTATTCTTGATAATTGCCATTTGATTAGAGTGAGATGAAATCTTAGAATAGGTTCAATTTGCGTTTCTCTAGTTGATAGAGATGTTGAACATTTTTTCATATATTTGTTGATCTAGTGTATTTCTTCAGTGAAGTGTCTGTTCAGTTCCTTAAACCATTTATTGATTGGGTTATTTGTGGGTTTTTTTTTGATGTTAAGTTTTTTGAGTTTTTTATATTTATTGGAGATTAATGCTCTATCTTAGGTGCATGTAGTAAAGATTTTCTCCCATTCTGTAGGCTCTCTCTTCACATTATCAATTACTTCCTTTGCTGAGAAAAGCTTTTTAGTTTGATTCCATCTGATTTGGTGATTCTTGATTTTACTTCTTGTACTTTAGAAGTCTGGTTAAGGAAGTCAGATCTAAGTCAACATGGTAAAGATTTGCACTAGAGCAGAGATCTTGCACCTAAGAGAAATAAGAATCTTTAACTCAGAATTTGAACTTAAACTTTGAGAGAAGTGTCCATGAACCCCCTTAAATCAGTACAAAACTTTGTGTACATGTGAATGTTTGGGGAGAGAAACAGTACATTCATCAATTCAGATACTAAAATATTTCAAACTCTCTTCAGTGGCAATCAGGGAAAGCAAAGCTCTGACAGGGAAAGGGATGTTCAAAACTATTATAGCTTCTAAACTCATTCATATTGCTATACTGCTTTTGTAATATTTAAAACATTTCACACAAGTCTCTATATCACATTTGCTCTTCACAACAGCCCAACAAGTAAGGCATTATTCATATTGCCATTATCCAGGGAAGACAGCATTCATAATGGTTAAGAGAAGATTCTGGCACTAGAGTATCTGAGTATGTGCTTCCTTGTTCTGTCACTTCTTAGCTAGATATATTTGGAAAATTACTTAGCCTCATCTGTAATCTTCACATAATAACAGCATTAAACACATAGGAGAGTTGTGAGGAATAAGTTAATATATATAAAGAGCCCGATTCATTGTATGAAGTATAAAAGTGCTGTTATTTTAAAATGGGAGAGCAAGCCGGGCAAAGTGGAGCATACCTGTTATTCCAGTGGCTCTGCAGGCTGAGGCAGAAGGATCCCAAGTTCAAACCCAGCCTCAGCAGCTTAGCAAGGCCCTAAGAAACTCATCGAGACCCTGTCTCTAAATAAAATATAAAAAGAGCTGGTGTGTGGATCAGTGGTTAAGTGCCCCTGGGTTAAATCCCCAGTACTTAAAAAAAAGGGACAACAGAGAGAAAATATGCATGAGAGAGATTATATGCATAAGGTTCTATAGCAAGGTAGTAGAGTAAGTAAAGTCAGGACTATAACTAGATCTCCCTTTTTAAAAAATATATTTAGAGTTGTAGTTGTAAATGGACCTTTATTTCATTTATTTATTTATTTATATATGGTGCTGAGAATTTAACCCAGTGCCTCACACATGATAGGCAAGCACTCTACTACTGATCTACATCCCCAGCCCCTATAACTAGATCTCTTGATACTCTTATTTCATGTTTTCTCTGGTACCCACCTCCAATATCTTTCTCTTCTGTCCTTAGGAGGAACAACAACCAGCACCATCCAAACTGGGATCTAAAGTTTCTAAAATGGCCATGCGGGCCTGTCATGCCAGCAATTCAGAAGACTGAGGCAGGAAGATTCCAAGTTCAAAGTCAGCCTCAACAACTTGGCAAGGTCCTAAAAATTTAATGAGACCCTGTCTCAAGAAAAATCAAAAGAGTTGGACATGTTCTCAGTAGTTAAGCACACCTGGGTTCAATCCCTGGTACAATAAATAATAAAAACAAAATAAAACAAAAACCCAAAAAACAAAAACAAAATGACAACAACAAAAAAGATGACCAGGAGGAATTCTGATATATATAACCTATTACAGGCTTTAGTAGGCATACATTATAAATCCATCTGAGTATTGGAGATAGGATACATAGACAAATCAGATGTTCAGAGAGCCCTAGGGCTACTTATAGTAAATGCAAAAAAGAAAACCAACTACAGTGCAAACTCCCACTTTCTACCTAATATTGTAAATTTCCCTATGGACCTCTAAATTGCTCTTGAATGTATAAACAGAAAGGACTAACTCTACAACCACTCACTCACCCACTCAACATCACACTATGGGGCTTTAGGTAAGTCTGTGGGATTTTCATGAAAACACATATAAGTTCCACTTCTCTGAAAATATGCAAGGTCCCTCACTTGTCCATAAGTAGATATTGTATTAAGAACACACACCGATACAGACACACATGCACAAAACAGACAGATACTGAAATTAAAGGCCCATACTCTTCCACCCTTCACTTTTCCCTGCTGCTACTCCTTCGGCATTTACCAAAGGACTATAGGAAACAATTGGTAGATTAAGGGACAATTGGCAGCTTTCAAATATTTCTCAGAAATGGAGAATGGAATATGTTTAATGATGTGGTTTTGCTATCACAAATGTGAAATGAAATTACAAAAACATTATGGTAAGAGACCAATGCCTGTGGAAGGGGTCAGTTCCAATCCCCTCTCTCAGCCTTTCGCCAGGGAGCCTAATTAACCATGGGTCAATAACATTGCAATAATAATGCAATAACATTGCATTGTCAATAACAGGTCTTAGGAGTTGGACTACTCCCTCTTGAAATGTTACAGATGCCTGTGAAAAGAGCCATTTCTTCTTATCTGTTTCTGTGAGCATGCTTTATGTTGGAGATCCTGCACAAGGCCTTCACCCACATAGATTAGGCTTTTTTTTACAAAAATAGGAAAAAGCCCCCATGATAGGAAGGGTCTAAGATGACATCAAATAACCTATAAATATTGTGAGAAACTGTGAATCAGGACTCAGAATTTGGAGTTTTTGATTTCTTCTGGGCCCACTGGTGTAAAATAAAGTTTGGAGTTCTCCTCCTCTCCCAGTGCTGCTTCTAGACCAGTCTGTTTCCTGCAACAGTTTTATAAAGATGAATTTCATTCCCCTTCTCAACACTACCACACTTAAGTTCTTTTCCTTTTGAATGTAAATACACTTTGTTTTATCAAAGCTTTTAGTCTGTATTATTCCCGAGCCTATAATTTCCACAGATTTAAGCCTTTTTTGTTTCCACCATTCTCTAGTAGTCAATCTTCAGAATGATCTGCATCCACAACCTGAGTTCTGGTTCTAGATCTGCCATTGTGTTGTCATGGGACCTTGACTGTCCTTCCCTGGGACTTAAATTTCTCATCTGCACAACAGTGTGGGATTGAACTAAATCAGTCTTTAAGGATGACAACTCCTGAGAGATCTGGGAGTTAGTGAAAACCAAGGGTCATTGCAAGTAAGTCAGCACCACAACTTCTCTGGAGACTAACAAACTTATTTTGAATGTATTAATACTACTGGTTTTTAAGTATGGTTAAATGCTGTTATAATTAATGTAATTAAGCACTGAAATGCACACCTGAATTTCAACTAGCAATTGGTCACCTGTGTTCTCATTTGAGCAATACTAAAATTACAACACTAGTATATAGGGATCCAAGATATAGCTAGGTAATAAAAGTCCTTCTTTTTTGTAAAAGCAATTCCTTATCATTATCTTTGCTCAGTCTGCTTTGAGGAGTTCACTCCTACTTTTTTATATTTATATTATGGTTATGAGGAACAAACGCAGGACCTCATGCAGGGTAAGTGTGTGTTGTATTACCAAACTACACTCCCACCTTATGTATCTATTTTTTTAATTTACTTTTTAATTACATTTATCTTTCTGGTACCTAAGAACATAAAAATGTGCATATTAAAGGGGTAACTATGATGCTTTGATAGAGAAATTGCATAATGTTTAAACTGGGTTAAATATAAATATCTCCTTAAACATTATTTCTTTATAGCAAAAACTTTCAAAATTCTTTCTTGTGGCTTTCTGAAATATACAGTACATTATTGTTATTTATCGCAACCTTACTGTACAATACTACATCTGAACTTCTTGCTTCTTCCTAATGGTAGCTTAGTACCCATTGATTAATATTTCTCTATATCACCCATCCTCCCTGTTCTCCCCAGTTTCTGGTATCCACCACTTTACTCTCAACTTCTGTGAGATCTTTTTTTTTTAATATTACACATATAAGTGATATCATATGGTACTTGTCTTCTGTTCCTGGCTTATTTCATTTAATGAAATGACCTCAAGTTCTATCCATGCTGTTACAATGACAGAATTTTATTATTTTTGTGACAGAATAGTATTTCATGATGTATTATGTAATTTTCTTTATCCATTCATCAATTGATGGACACTTAGATAATTTCCATTTCTTGGCTATTGTGAGTAGGGCTACATTGAATATGGGAATGCAGGTGCCTTTTTGACATACTGATTCCATTTATTTTGGAAATACACACATACACACACACACACACACACACACACACATATATATATATATATCTCAGACTGGGATTGCTAGATCATGTGGTAGTCTTATTTTTAATTTTTTAAAGTGAATTATATTATTGATTTTTTTCTAGAATAAAACCAACTTCCTATATCTGGGTAAAATTAAACTGAGCATAATATATTCTCTTTTTTAAAACTACCCACATCCTTTCAGTGCTAATGTTTTGTAAATGACATTTTTTTTGTATCAGGGATTGAACACAGGGGTACCTAAACACAGAGCTATATCCCCAGATGATTTTTATTTGTTATTTTAAGATAGGGTCTTGCTAAGTTGCTTAGGACTTTGCTAAATTGCTGAGTTTGGTTTTGAATTTGTGATCTTCCTCCCTTAGCCTCCTGAGCCACTGGAATTACAGGCGTATGCCACAGAATCCATTCCCAGCAATAGTGACTCTTGAAGGTTCTTGTGCTTTACCCTGTTTTGATCTCCTGGTGATGTTAACTTATATTGCCAGAACCTATCTTGATTTTCTAAATTCTCAGATTGTTCCATATTGCTTGTTTCTTTTATATATGGAGTATAATTCAGTAGCATAGTCATCCGTAGATACTTCAATGTGGAATATTCAAATGTGTTATATAATGCCTCCCCAAATCAAAGACATGTCAAGCACTTTGCTTTTCTTCGTACTAGAAGTTCAGTAGTCTGCAGTGTGCTAAGATATTCTCTGCAAGATGACAGGAACTTGTACCATCAGTTTTTCATTTTTTGAGTAGCCTCTATAACTAATTTTTTTAATGGTCGTACACTAATTTACACTGACAGCAATAAACATAAGAATTCTTTTTTCTTTGTATCCACACTAACACTTGTTATCTTTAATATTTTTGATAATAACCATTGTTACTAGAGTGAGGTGAATTCTCATTTGTGGTTTTGATTTGCATTTCCCTAATGATTAGTGATGTCAAGTGTTTTTTCACATACCTACTGACCAATTGTATGTCCTATTTTGAGTAATGCCTTTTTAAATCTATTATACATTTTAATTTTTTGTTATTGAGCTTATGGCGCTCCTTACATATTCTGGATGTCAACCTCCTTTCAAATATATAGTTTGTGAATTTTTCTTCCTTTCAGTAGATTGAATTTTCACTCTATTAACTTTTTTCTTTGCTATGCAGAAGTTTTTCATTTGATGTAATTCCATTTATCTGTTTTTACTTTTGTTTCCTGTGCTTTTCAGGTCTTGTCCAAAATCACTTTGCCCATCCCAATATCCTGAAACACTTCCTCTGTTTTTTTCTAGTAGTTTTAAAGTTTCAAGGCTTACATTTAAGTCTTTAATCAAATTTGAGTTGATCTCTGTAACTTGTAAGATATAGAGATCTAGTGTCATTATTCTGCATGTGGATATCCAATTTTCCCATCACCTTTTGTTGAAAGGATGTCCTTTCTCAAATGCATATTTCTTAGTCCCTTTGCTGAAAATTGGTTGGTTATAGATGTGCAAGATTACTTCTAGGCTCTCAATTCTCTTCCAATGGTCTCTCTGCCTGTATATTTATATGGTAATTCTAATTGCTAGGAATGAAAAAAATAATATAATACATAATAAAAGCTTATGTTCAACTGGACAAGGTGATGCACACATTTAATTCAAGCAAATAGAAAGCTGAGTCAGGAGAATCACAATTTGGAGGCCAGCCTTAGTAATTTAGAGAAAACCTGTCTCAAAATTTTTAATAATATTAATAATAACAATAAAGACTAGGGATGTAGTTCAGAGGTAGAGAAACCTGAAGTTCAATCCTCAGTACCAAAAACAAAATGACAGAAATCCAAAAACAAAAACAAATCCCCCCACATGGTACTTGAAGTTTTACTATTGCTAGCACCTTTCATGGTGCTTTATAAATTCATCTCATGTAACCCATGATAATTTTTTCTCCCTTTCATAGTTAATGAAGTAGGATCAGAGAAGGCACTCTGCCCAAAGTTACCTATCTAATACTCAATACAAGTAGGGCTAATTAGTTTACTATCCAAATTCTGCACTGACACCACTCATGCTTCCATTTGTTACCAAAATCTTGGTCCTTGTATTTTAGTTCTGTGAACAATAGGCAGGGCTCCACCCAGAAGTGTCTCCTGGTTAAATGGGGCAACCTATCAGATCTTAAATGGGAAGACTATTTTTCTCCCCCAGGTTATAATCTAAAAGTGCTGGAAGCCACTGTCACATCTGTGGCTGTCAGCCTTCACCCTCTGAATAAGATGGAATAGTTAATGATCAGGCAATCAAGGACAGGGACCTCAATTACTTTTTTTTTAAACGTAAAAGACGACCCAATGAGGTTAAGCTGTAGAACCATTTTAAATATTTCAGTCAACTCCTTTGTCCTGGAGCTATGGATAGACCCACATAAAAGTACAGAAAAGTTCACACTCAAGGAATAAAAGGGCATAGCCAATTAGAAAGACATGTGCCAATCCAATAGCCCTGGTATCACCCATATACCTGTACCACATATATTCTAACCAGTAGCCCGAACACTTGTTTAATGCCTGTTTATCTTGGACTCTGACCAATGCCTTTATCCAGAAGCCATGTAAGTACCCAGACTGGTACACATAAGTAGAAAAACACTCTGCCAGGTTTTCCCTTCCATCACAGAAGTTCTATCCTTTTCTCTCTCATTCAAACAAATCTTACTCCTTTTACTTTTGCTCTCTGCTACCATTCATGGATTTTATTCTTTGAACATCTGAGACCAGAACCCAGAAAGAAATCAGCAAGGCCTGCAACCCAAACAGACCCCACCCACCAGCAGAAGCAGGGAATTGAGCCTCACTTTTAAACTCTGGTTTTATTTCCATGGGCAAAAAAAGGGGATGGGTATAGACCAAGTCCTCTTTGGTCATTTCTTTACAGTCCAGTCAGCTTTCTTGAGATTTTTTTCAACCCAGGGTTGGTGTCCCTGTCTCACAGTGAGAGGATCTGTGGCTGCCTGGGGCCAGGCTGAGAAACAATGCCAGTGCTGGGTTGAAAGGATTTTTTTAACCCTTTCTTCTGGTGTCCTGCTATCCTTGCATTCCAGAGGCAATGCTTTTTGCACCCTTGACTTAGTTTTTGGTTGTTTAGACTCTTTATCATGCAACTGCATATATGCCCGTACATATAGATTTTTAAAATGTATTTTACCTCTGACAGACTTACTTCAACTGCAAATTGTTTAATAATCCAGAAAACAATTTAAATGCCAGGTTGTGTTACAGTAAATCATCTTTCTCTTACACAGGATTATATATATATATATAGATGGCCCATTCAGCCAAGATATTTTTTTCCAAGAGATTACCTATAGGATTAATACAATATTCCCATGTCTGAAAAGGGGAAATAACAGACACAAACAAAAACATAGAGGCAGAAAACCAGAAAGAATCCTTCAAATCATGGCCAACATACAGGATGAGGGAAAATATACTAAGTTCCCTACACCCACTTAACCATGATGTCTACAATAGCAATGCCTTAAATGCCTCCAAGAAAAGGGACCAGATGTTCCCAAGAAGGGGAAGCAGATGTGTAAAATTATGGGTCAGTGTGTACATTGGGGGAGTTTAACAGATGACCAAGCTGTTGTGACTTTACTGTGTTCAGTTTCCTTTTTCTCAAACTACACCAATATGAAACAATCTCTACCATTCACGGAGAGAAGTTAGGAGATTCCCCTGAAGCAAAAGAAGCTTTGGCAGCTGCTGAGACAGTCCCTCAGTCCCTCCATTTACTCACAGAAATAGGTCCTCTAGTTTGATTCAGGGGGAATTTATCCATCTCCTGACATTATAGTAGTTCTCTCTCAATAAAATCAACTTGCATCTTCAACATGGAAGTGGGGTTGCTTGGAGTTCAAGGACTGTCCAAGAAAACTGGAGTTAGGGATTGCTCTCAGGTCCCATTTGGGTTGCCAGTTTGTTACTGAAAGCTCAGTCCTTGTCCCTGATGCTTATCCAATAAAGACATGATTTTGAGAAAAAGGAAAAAGAAGTTTTATTTCTTTGTTAGCAAAGTAGAAACAGAGGAAACTCCTGTCTTAGAGGCTGTAATTCTGCCCATAAGGGAGAATGGAGGATTTTTAAAGACATGATTCATTCCAGGTGTTCCCAGTGAGGGTAGGTTGTGATTCACTTGTTAATTTGGGAAATAGCCATTCCTTAGATCTTCTACCACCATCCATGAAGACTGAATTACTTGGTTTCTGTGGGGTGAGTGGGTGTGTGTGTATGCACATGTGTAATGAACACACATGCATGGTGAGCGCTCAAAGACAGAAAACTCAGCCTAAATTGAGTAAGAAAAGATCATCCTCTTTCCCCCGAGGTTATGGAGGGAAGAGGGAAAAGACAGAGAGAGAGAGGAACAAAAAACCACATTCCTTTTAAAATGAGTCTCTGCAGCAGAAAAGAAAGGGCTATATTCAAAGCAAGAGGTGGACCATTGTTACATGATAATGTCTTGTACCATTTTGTCTTTGGTTGAGCTATTATGTCAGGTATTAGGAAAAGCATCAGTATCTTGTTAGGAAAATTTGTCTAATTTTCAATATCCTCTTTTAAAAACAACTGGAGAGGGTAAATTATCTAGGATAATATCAGTGTAAAGAACAGCTTTAGGAAGAAAATAGTCAAAACATGTCCATTTTCTTCCCACCCTCACCAATCCTCCTTCTGGGTCATCTTCTCATCCTCTGCCAAGAACCTCAGTCTCCTAGGAGCCCTCCACATATGATCCAGATCTTTATTTGATTCTACTAGATTTTCCCCTCACCCCTAGTGCTACCACTGCACTGAAATCAAAGAAGGAATTATTATTGATTTCTGCCAGCAAAGAAAGAGCACATCCAGGAGGCCAGCTCATTAGTCTTCAGCAGAGCATAATTACATTTTCAACTTGACATTTGGGACAGCTTTCTGGGATAGTTAGAAGGTATCCATGGTGTGTGGTCTGGACCTGTATCAGTCATGCAAAACAAGCTCAAAAAAATTGAAACATGTGATCAAGGCAACCTAGGCAGGAATCAGGGTAAGTGGTGTGATATGAAGAGCATGGACAAGCAGGACCTAGTACACCACCATCCCCTTGTTCAAGGGTTAACAAGGGGACTATCAATAGGAACATCTCAGTATGATATGTAGTGCCCTGGTGAGATCTCCGATGGTAACCTTGGGTAGGTTCCTTCCCTTCTCTGAATCTATTTCTCCACCTGTTTAAATCAAGGGGTTGGGTTAAATGAGCTCCAATACTGTTCTACCTCTAGACAGTCCATGAGTCCAATGTCTGTTGTAAAACTAAATATCTCTTCTACTAAAGCTAAATATTTTCAACAGGCAACATTTTATCTATATGTATGAAAGAAGAAAAATGGGATGCTGAGAATTTAATTTCTCATTTAATCTTCATATTGGGATGGAGATACCAGATCTGATTATAAAATGAAATTATGAGAACATTTATGATGAAAAACCAATGCCTAGGAAAGGGTTAACTTTTTATAGTTTGTAACTTTCTGAACTCTGTAGATATGTAGCTACATCACTTAATTGGTAGGTCAACTAACTGCTGTCTAAACTATAACCTCATAGGCTTAGTTCTTAGAAGTGTAGCTCTTTGGGAGGTAAATTCAAGTTATCTTGAGTTACTACTCCCCGTGATGAAGGTCACTTTGCAATAACACTTACAGATGTCTTCATTCTATGCCTGTCAACTACTTATGGTAAATTCCCCGTGCATGGTCTTTGGTCACATAGGCCAAGAATTCAAAACCACCAATGTTGTAATGTTTAAGAAATGATGTCATTTTTTTCTTATAAAAGTCCCATGTAACCTCAGCTCAGGGCCCAGAACTTTAGAGCACTAGCTCATCTGGGTCTTCCAGAGTAAATAAACCTGTGTTCTTCAACCCTCAGACTGATGTTTGGTCTCTTGCTGAACATGATATCAATGCCATCAGGGAGATAGATCCCATTTTACTGACGAGTAAACAAAGACTCATGGATGTGAAGTGACTTTCTCAGGACCTATAGTCAATAAAAATCATGTGGGATTTGAACCCCAGTATTTGACACTCCAAAGCTGTTCCACCATACTCTAGATCAGAATTCCTCAAAGTAAATTCTTCAGAATTAAGTTTCAGTGGATATTAAGTGTTGGAATATAGAAAAATTAATAAATTCAGGATATCTTGTGGAAGTCAATGTGTGAACAGATTTCTTCACTGAGCAACTTCTCTGAGGCTTTATGTTTCTGTTAATATGCATTATGTTCCTATAAGAGGATTATGGCTTATACAGTGGATTGGTACCACATAGTTTTCCCAAAGAGTAACTGTCACCACCTCCTGAGCATGTCTCAAGGCTAGTGGTCCTCAGAACACAGTTCAGGAAAGTTTATCTTGAAACTTTGGCATTCAGATCTTTAGTCCCTGTTCTCAGAGGATTTATAGAAAAATAAGTGCCCTTTTTCCATCCCATGTTCCCCTGACAGGGTAAAAGTTCCAAGGATCAGTATTTGCTTATAGTATCCTCATAAAGTTTTTCAAGATATTCTCTGCATTACAACATCTGGCCAAGGATACAAGGTGGGATTGAAATTCAGCTAAAATGCTGTTCACCAAGATTCACCCTGAACTTGACTGATTTTTCTCACTGGTCTACCCCAAGGGGGCATCTTTTTTGCTATCAACATTCTGCTACTGCCTAGGTGTTTAGGACCTATTTTTATATCACTCTATGATCTTGGGCAAGACACTTTCTTTCCTTTATGTTTCAGCTTCCACAGATGTAATTAAGTGACAAAAATGACTATTTCTTGCTCCACACTTGAAGATACATCAGTAGATTAAGATGACTGTACACTTGTTAATTTCCATCTTGCTACAGATGGTGTGTGCATGTGTTTCTGTGTCAGTTTTAGATGTTACAAAAGAAGTCAATTACAATATGGAAACACATTCTGCAATTGTGTTCTGAGGGCAACTGCATAAATATAGGTTTTGGACTGGAAGGTTCCTTAATGATTACATGTCCTGAGTGCCATGCCCTTGGACATGGTGTCAGTATTCAAATTTGGACTGCAATTTGAGTGCTACCTTCAAGGATGAGTAAGCATTACAGGGGGAAAGGAATGTTAGTAAGGAGAGGAGGAAAAGACAAACATGAACAAAGTCAAGGAAAAATGACATGCCTGAGGAATGGGGAAAAGTTGAGACGGCAGAAACATGGAAGAAGTTGAAGAATTTCTGTGCTGTGTGCAGAGGGAAAGCCTTAGTATTTTATGCATCAGTGCTATGGTTAACTGTGCTTTACAATGCCAATTCTGGGGACTGGGTTCAGAATGGGATTAGTACCGGGCAAGCACTGAGACAAAGAAGGAGGCTACTACCGATGGGATGGTTGCCTACAAAATAGGTGTAATCAGAAAAAAATGTTTAAAGATTTTGTTCGAGGGTGCGTGTATGTATGCAATCTACAACTGAGTTACATCCCCAACCCGCAAAATGTTTAAGAGGCAGACATAGTTAGATAAAAGAATAAAGGCTAACTCTCAAATTTTTGACACAAAAGCAGCATGAAGAAAGGCATCACTTGCAGAGATTCTGCGGAAGAAAAGACCAGTTTGAAGGAAGAATAATAATGTGACTAATGTGACCATAACAGGTGAAATAATAACCTGCCAAAGATACCTACATACTTATTCCTGCATACTGTGAATATGATCCATGATGAAAGGGAAATGTGGCTACTGACAGAATTAAGGTTGCTAATCACCTGACTTGAAAATAGGAAAATCAGAATGGATTCTGATAGGTCTGATGGAGTCACGAGGTTCCACAGAAAAACAAGGGGCAACAAAAACAAAATAACCAAATTTTAAAAAAGGGCAAAGAATTTGAATAAACATTTCTTCAAAGACACACAAAAGGCCAATGAGCACATGAAAAGACATTCATCATCACTGGCCATCAGGAACATATAAATCAGAAATACCATGAGATACCATTGCACACACATCAGAATCTAGGCTATTAACAAGAAAAAAGAAATTAAGTGTTGTCCAGGATGTGGACAAATTGGAACACTTGTGCACTGCTGCAGGGATATAAAATGGTGTATCTACTATGGGAAACAATATGACAATACCACAAAAATCTAAACATAGAAAGAATGTCCCTAAAATCTGGCAATTCTACTTCTTGGTATATTACCAAAATAATTCAAATCAGGCATTTAAGTGATGTTTGTACCCTCATACTCACAGTGGCACCATTCACAATAGCCAAAAAGGGGGAATAGTACAAATATCCATCCATGGATGAATGTATAAACAAAATGTGGCATATTTTTAATTGAAATTTTGACCTGCACTATATATAATGTGAATGAACCCAAAGAAATTATATACTAAATAAAATAAGCTAGACACAAAAAGACAAATTTGTGATTCCATCTATGTGAAGTACCTAAAATAGTCGAATTCTTAAAGACAGAAAGTTGAATAGATTTACAGAGTACTAGCACAGAGAAGAGGAATAAGTGTTATTGCTTAATTGGTACAGAGTAGTTAATGTTGGGAAGATGAACATGTGTGGTGATGGATAGTGATAATGTTTGTATAACAATGTGAATATACTTAATATGATTGAATTGTAAACTTAAATTGTTAAAATTGTAAATTTATGTTGTCTATATTTCACTACAATAAAAGAAAATAATGAATGAAGTATACAGAAGAGGAAGTCAGAGTGATGAAGTGTGAGAATGTCTGAACACACTGTTGCTGACTTTGAAAATGGAAGAGGGGTCCATAAATCCAGGACTGCAGACAGCTTACAGAAGTTGGAAAGGATGCTGGCTCTCCCCTAAAATCCCCAGAAAAGAATGCAATCTGCCAAAATTTGATTTTAGCTTGGTGAGATCTGTGTCATACTTCTGACCAATAAACATGGAAGATAATAAATCTGCATTTAAAAATGTGCCTTGTTTTTAGTCATTAAGTTTGTGTGATTTTTTTTGGGGGGGAACCAGGGATTGAACTCAGGGACACTCAACCACTGAGCCACATCCCCAGCCCTGATTTGTATTTTATTTAGACGTAGGGTCTCACTGAGTTGCTTAGTGTCTTGCTTTTGCTGAGATTGGCTTTGAACTCACCATCCTCCTGCCTCACCCTCCTGAGCTGTTGGGATCACAGGTGTGTGCCACTGCAACCCACTGTGTGAATTTTTTTATAGTAGCAATAGGACTAAAACTATGACAATAATGATGATAATAATTAACACTTATTGAATGCTTGCTACGTGTCAAAACTATTCTAAGATTAGGTAAAAATGATGATAGCAATATGATAGCAATAATAATCATAATAATTTACTTCTCTCTTTGGTACCAGGGACCAAGGGGTCAAGGAGTGCTTAACCAATGAGCTACATCTCCAGCCATTTTTTAGTTTTTATTTTGAGACAGGGTCTCACTAAGTTGTTTAGGGCCTCATAAGTTGCTAGAATGGCTTTGAACTTGTGATCCTTCTGCCTCAGTCTCCTAAGTCACTGTGTTTACAGGTGTGTACCACTGTGCCCAATAATAATTTACTTTTATCAAGAATTTTATAAGTGCCAAGGATTATTTTATGAATTCCACTCAGACTATAAACATTTAATCCTAACCATCACCCACAAATTTGGCATTAATATTAATATTATTGCCATTTTATAGATATGGAAACTGATTATAAAGAAGTTAAATAAGCTTATTGAAGATCACAAAAGACAAACAAAAGGTTAGAACCCAGTTCATCAGGCTCTAAAACTTGTATTTTTAACCTAAGAACTTTAATTTTGAGTATGCTGTTATCCTCATCTATTAGAAAGCACAAGATCTTTTTTCCCAAATGAGGAAGCTTCAGATATCATTGCCCTGTCTTCCAGTAACCTAGCTAAGCAGCCCCTAGAAAATTCTCATTTAGAAAAATTTTCTTCACAGAGAAAATGTCCAGGAAAAGTAAGCCTTACATAAGGCAGAGTACTAAAATTCGGAATGAACAAGGAAACATCACAACAGACACGACTAAAATACAAAACATAATTAGAAGCTATTTTGAAAATCTATACTCCAACAAAACAGAAAACCTCGAAGACATCAACAAATTTCTAGAGACATATGAATTACCTAAACTGAACGAGGAGGACAAACACAACTTAAATAAACCAATTTCAAGCAAAGAAATAGAAGAGGTCATCAAAAGCCTACCAACAAAGAAAAGTCCAGGACCAGATGGGTTCTCAGCCGAGTTCTACAAAACCTTTAAAGAAGAGCTCATTCCAATACTCCTCAAAGTAGTCCATGAAATAGAAGAGGAGGGAAACCTCCCAAACTCGTTCTATGAAGCCAATATCACCCTGATACCTAAACCAGACAGAGACACATCAAGGAAAGAAAATTTCAGACCAATATCCTTAATGAACATCGATGCAAAAATTCTCAACAAAATTTTAGCAAATTGCATACAAATATATTTAAAAGATAGTGCACCACAATCAAGTGGGTTTTATCCCAGGGATGCAAGGTTGGTTCAAAATTCGGAAATCAATAAATGTCATTCACCATATCAACAGACTTAAAGTTAAGAATCACATGATTATTTCAATAGATGCAGAAAAAGCATTCGATAAAATACAGCATCTCTTCATGCTCAAAACACTAGAAAAAATTGGGGTAGTGGGAACTTTCCTTAACATTATAAAAGCCATCTACACTAAGCCCATGGCCAATATCATTCTAAATGGTGAAAAACTGAAAGCATTCCCCCTAAAAATTGGAACAAGGCAGGGATGCCCTCTTTCACCACTTCTATTCAACATCATCCTTGAGACTCTAGCCAGAGCAATTAGACAAACCAAAGAAATTAAAGGGATACGAATTGGAAAAGAAGAACTCAAACTATCCCTGTTCGCTGACGACATGATTATATATTTAGAGGAACCTGGAAATTCCACCAGAAAACTTTTAGAACTCATAAGTGAATTCAGTAAAGTAGCAGGTTACAAGATCAATGCTCATAAATCCAATGCATTTTTATACATAATTGATGAATCTTCAGAAAGAGAAATTAGGAAAACTACCCCATTCACAATAGCATCGAAAAAAATAAAATACTTGGGAATCAATCTCACAAAAGAGGTGAAAGATCTCTACAATGAGAACTACAGAACACTAAAGAAAGAAATTAAAGAAAACCTTAGAAGATGGAAAGATCTCCCATGTTCCTGGATAGGCAGAATTAATATTGTCAAAATGGCCATACTACCTAAAGTGCTATACAGATTCAATGCAATTCCAATTAAAATCCCAATGATGTACCTTGCAGAAATAGAGCAAGCAAATATGAAATTCATCTGGAAGAATAAAAAACCTAGAATAGCTAAACCAATCCTAAGTAGCAAGAGCGAAGCAGGGGGTATTGCAATACCAGATCTTCAACTCTACTACAAAGCAATATTAACAAAAACGGCATGGTATTGGTACCAAAATAGACAGGTAGATCAATGGTACAGAATAGAGGACATGGACACAAACCCAAATAAATACCATTTTCTCATACTAGACAAAGGTGCCAAAAATATGCAATGGAGAAAAGATAGCCTCTTCAACAAATGGTGCTGGGAAAGCTGGAAAACCATATGCAACAGAACGAAATTAAACCCCTATCTCTCACCCTACACAAAACTCAACTCAAAATGGATCAAGGACCTCGGAATCAGACCACAGACCCTGCATCTTATAGAAGAAAAAGTAGGTCCAAATCTTCAACTTGTTGGCTTAGGATCAGACTTCCTTAACAGGACTCCCATAGCACAAGAAATAAAAGCAAGAATCAACAACTGGGATAGATTCAAACTAAAAAGCTTTCTCTCAGCAAAGGAAACTATCAGCAATGTGAAGAGAGGGCCTACAGAGTGGGAGAATATCTTTGCCAACCATACTTCAGATAGAGCGCTAATTTCCAGAACATATAAAGAACTCAAAAAACTCTACACCAAGAATACAAATAACCCAATCAACAAATGGGCTAAGGAAATGAACAGACACTTCACAGAAGAAGATGTACAAGCAATCAACAGATATATGAAAAAATGTTCAACATCCCTAGTAATAAGGGAAATGCAAATCAAAACTACCCTAAGATTTCATCTCACCCCAATTAGAATGGCGATTATCAAGAACACAAGCAACAATAGGTGTTGGCGAGGATGTGGTGAAAAAGGAACACTCATATATTGCTGGTGGGGTTGCAAATTAGTGCAGCCACTCTGGAAAGCAGTATGGAGATTCCTCAGAAAGCTTGGAAAGGAAACACCATTTGACCCAGCTCTTCCACTCCTTGGCCTATACCCAAAGGACTTAAAATCAGCATACTACAGAGATACAGCCACATCAATGTTCATTGCTGCTCAATTCACCATAGCCAGATTGTGGAACCAACCTAGATGCCCTTCAGTTGATGAATGGATAAAGAAACTGTGGCATAATATACAATGGAATATTACTCCGCAATGAAGAATGATAAAACTATGGCATTTGCAGGCATGTGGATGAAATTGGAGATTATCATGCTAAGTGAGATAAGCCAATCTCAAAAAATTAAAGGACGAATGATCTCGCTGATAAGCGGATGAGGACATATAATGGGGGGTGGGAGGGGTTAGCATTAGGTTTAGGGTTAGGTTTAGGGTTAGGGATAAGGAGTGTGGTAAGAATGAAGGAAAGAAGGACTGTATAGAGGGAAAAGAGGGGTGGGAAGGGTTGGGGGGAAGGGAAAAAAATAGTGAATCAAACATCATAGCCCTATGTAAACGTATGATTACACAAATGGTATGCCTTGACTCTATGTACAAATAGAGAAACAACATGTATCCCATTTGTATACAATAATAATAAAAATAAATAAATAAAAAAAATAAAATAATTTTAAGAGAGTCAATTGAAATTTTAGCCTCAGGAGTCTCTGAACTAGAAAGAAATGACCAAGGGAGTGGGATGGGGGAAGAGGGCTTAAGAAATTGGAGCAAAAACAAAGTCTCAGAGCAAGGGAATAAACAAACGAGTCCAAGTCGGTAGCCTGAGGTAAGATAGTTTGAGTTATATGGGAGTAACCATTAAGTGGCTCTGGTCCTAATGTCATGGCAAGTAGGATGCAATAATTCCAGGTGAGCCTGTGCTTTTTCAGCTATTATCACTATAGCAAACATGAATATAGCATATGTGATATTGAACATGTATCAGCTTATACACAATAATTATTATTATTTTCTTTGTTTTACTGATGAGGGATAGAGGTATACAGAGAGGATAAACGGACTTGCCTTGTAAATGCAAGTTTACATTTAAAAGAAATAAATACGAGCCCAGGATGTTGGGCTCTCAAATCTGTGCACATAGTTATTCCATTAAATACCTTTCTGAATGGTGGACAGTCAGAAGTTAGGGATAAACGTAGTGAACATAGAGTTGTGATGGCAAAATCAGAGCTGGTTGTGAAATGAAATGAAATTACAAAAACGTTATGGTAAGAGACCAATGTCTGTGAAAGGGGTCAGTTCCAATCCCCTCTCTCAGCCTTTCTCTAGGAAGCCTAATTAACCAATGGTCCCTACTTTTTTGCATTGTCAATAACAGGTCTTAGGAGTCGGACTACTCCCTTTTGAAATGTAACAGAGCCTGTGAAAAGAGCCATTTCTTCTTATCTGTTTCTGTGAACATGCTTTATGTTGGAGATCCTGCACAAGGCCTTCACCCACATAGATTAGGTTTTTTTTTACAAAAAGAGGAAAAAGCCCCAATGATAGTAAGGGTCTAAGATGACATCAAATAACATAAATATTGTGAGAAACATTAGATCAGGACTCAGAATTTGGAGCTTTTGTTTTCTTCTGGGCCCACTGGTGTAAAATAAAATTTGGAGTTCTCCTCCTCTCTCAGTGATGCTTGTTGCTTCTAGACTAGTCTGTTTCCCACAACGGAGTGACATTGCATAAAAAGCTTTGTAATAATGGATTATAAACATATTATGGTCATTCTGCTTCAACTGCTGACATGCTATGTGACTCAAAACCAATTGTTTATCTCTTCTGGTTTAGGGTTACCCAATTATAAAATGAAGACAATTTCTTCTGTCCTCCTTGGACTACAGTTACCAGTAGAAAAGAGGAGAGTATTTTGGAGGATAAATGATATAATACTGAAAAGAAAGTCACTAGATAAATAATTCAAGACAATGTTAACCTTCAGTATTTTGGTTTTGTCATGCAATTTACCTGTATACAGAAAAGTCTTTGCTAAACTTGTTTACATTCAGAAGCAAGTTTTTCCTATTGAAATTGTTTCCATTTCAGTAACAGATACTTTCATGTCTAGAAAAATGGAAATTGTCATTTTTTCTCACTTCTAAAGGATGTTGGTGAACAAATGCAGGGTCAATTTGTATTCTTTCCACTCTTAGTTGCCAAAATTTGGTTGTGGACAAACTAAGACATTTTCTGAACTTTCACCATTTTGTCAGCTTTGGTGGAAAGAAATGCAAAACTCATAACTTCTCATTAAATTCATTTCAACTTCTGAATATCAGCCTTAGTGTCTGAGTAAAGATGCCTCTCAAAAACACATTGTGATGATTAGCTTGTCTTGAAGTTGCTCCTGTGGAAAACGTTGATCTATATTTCAGGAGATAGGAATTCTATGCTGGGCCTATTAACATCAAATTGGGTGCCCTGAAGCAAGCTGAAACTCTATTATTTTTCCCATTTAATTTGTCCATTAAGTGGACTTAATGAATACTTCCCCTTGTTGCCATCTGAATTCCAATGCATTTATTGCGGTTATCATTAGAAAACATGCTACTGATTCAGTAATTCAACAAATATTTATTGAGGAACTACTTTGGGTCAGGCACTATTCTGGCTGCTGGGATTATAATAGTAATAAATAATAAGAGAAAGCTTTTGCCATTATAATGCTTATAGTTTACTGGTGGGGGAGGAGGAGAGGAATACAGAAAAGAAACAGACATATAACATTGCAGGTAGCAATAAATATTGTGAAGTAAAATATTGTACAATGATGGAGTACAGTACTAGGAAGGTGAGGAGAGGTCTCTGTGAGAAGGTGACATTTAAACAGAATATTGAAAGAAATGTGGAGGTATGCCATTGAGACATAAAGATATAAAGAAAAAATTATGCTATGCAGAGTGAATGGTAATTGTGATTTAGATGTGGGATGTCCCACAAAATTTCATGTGTGAGACAGTGCGGTGCTAAGGATTTTCAGAGGCAAAATGATTAGATTATGAGGTGTGAACTAATTAATGTATTAATTTACTGATATGGATTAATTGGGTTGTAAGTGTAGGCAGGTAGTGTGATTGAAGGAGATAAGTCACTGGGGTCATGCCTTTGGGGTTTATATTATGTCCCTGGAGAGCAGAGTTGTCTCTGCTTCCTGGTGGTCATGTACTGAGTTGCTTTCTACCACCACACCATTCTGCTATGATGTTCTGCCTCACCTTGTTACTGAAGGCTCATTCTTAGTTCCTGATGCCAATCTAATATGAGGACAAGATTTTAGGTAAAAGGATAAAGAATTTTTTTGTTTTATATATATATATATATAAAAATATAAATATAAAACAATATATAATATATAATATATATGATATAATATATAATATATTAATATAATAATATATAATATATAATAATATATAATATCATAATATAATATATATAATATATAAATTATATATATATATATATATATTTTTTAGTACTGGGGATTGAACCCAGGGGTGCTTAACCACTGAGCAACATCCCCAGCCCCTTTTTGTAAATTTATTTATAGAGACAGGATCTTCTGAGTTCCTTAGGGCCTTGCTAAATTGCTGAGGCTGGCTTTGAACTGGAGATATTCAGGGGCCTCCCCAACCACTGGGATTGCAGGTGTATGCCACCCCACTGTCAACAGACAGTTTCTAAAGAGGTGAGACAAATATCATTATCCTATGTACATGTATGATTACACAAACTGTGTGATTCTACTTCATGTACAACCAGGGAAATGAAAGTTATACCCCATTTGTGTATAATTAATCAAAAAAATAATAATAATAAAAAGTATATATATATATATGACAAAAAAAGACTACATTCCAGGTGTGTCCTGAGGAGAGGGTAGTAATTCGGTAATTCACTTTTTAATTTGGGCAATTTCTTAAATCTTCTGACCACCTCTGAAGTCTGAATTACTTCATTCCCATGGTGAGTGTGTGCTCAAGGACAGATCACTGGGCATAGGAGGGGGAGGAAGGGTAATCCTGTTCCCCCCAGATGAGGGAGGAGAACATTATGAAAGAATTAGTTTAGAGATGGGGAGAGATTAGGGAGAGGGAAAGAGAAAGAAAGAGAAGAAACACATCCATTTGAAAAACTAGTATTAGTGGCAAAACTGCAAAGACTATATTCAAAGTATGAAGTGGATCACTGTTACAGGGGGACAAGGAAGTTTTTTCACCATGCTCAGTTGCCCAGGAAGCTGGACTACTGCTTAAGATGGTGGCAGACCTTTGGATTAACCTGGTCGTGCTGATTCTGCTGAAATTCAACGTGCTAGAATTAGGGGATCATGGATGCTTCCACTGACATTTAAAAGGAAGGTCTGGGAAGTCAGGCAAAGTTGCTGCAGGCTGTCCCTGAGAAGGTGATGCATGAAGAAATGAGAAGGAAGTCAAAGCTGCAGTGGAGATCCCAAATATTCAGGTCTGCCAGTTCTGTGGGACACCTGCTGAGAAAAGGTGCAGGTATCAAGAATCAAGCCAAGAGAGAGGTCATGTGGGCTTCAACCAGTAAGGATACAGGGGCAGAGGTACATAGCCCTTTGGAGAGAACATCACCCTGCCAAGTGTCCCAGATGGAGGATGTGAAGCTACAGAACACGTTTGCCCAGCTGGGATTTGGTCTTGCTTTGGTTTCATCCCTTGTTTCTATGTCCTTATTTCTCCCATGTGGAGTGGAAATTATTACTCCGTGCCATTATATATTGGATATACGTAACTTGCTTTTGATTTTTATAGGGGCTCACATTCAGAATTGTCTTGAGTGTCAGAGAAGACTTTGGAATTGAACTTATGGGCAATCCTGGAACTGGTAAGATGATCAGGACTCTTAGAAATGAACTAAGTGAATTTTACACTGTGAGATGGGCATGAGTTTCAGGGAGCAGGGGTGGAATGTTAAGGTTTATATATGAAGTATTCCCCAAAACTCATGTTTGCCACAATGCAAAAAATTTCAGAGGTGAAATTATTAGATTATGAGGTGCAATCTAACTGGCACATTAATTCACTGATATGGACTAACGGGTGGTAACTACAGGCAGGTGGGAAGTGGCTGCAGGATGCGAGGCCCTGGGAGCATGCTTTGGGGGTTTATATTATGTCCTGGGTAAGTGGAGTTCTCTCTGCTTCCTAGTGGCCATGTCCTGAGTTGCTTACTTCCACCACACCAGTTTGTCATGATGTTCTTTCTCACCTCAGTCCCAGAGCTATGAAGTCAGTCATCTATGGACTAACACCTCTGAAACCATAAGCCCTAAACAAACTTTCCCTCCTCTATGCTGTTGTTGTCAGGTCTTTTGGTCACAGTGACAAAAAGTCAACTAAAATAGTAATTATAAATGTCCCAAAGTGGTAGCATACATAGCATGCCCAAATAATAGGCAAAAGAGACTAGGGTGGTTGATGTAGAGTGAGTAAGAACAGGATAAAGGTAGAAAGTGAGGTGAGAAAAGTGATGGGGATCCAGACCATGCAAGATTTGCAGCACATAAGGAAGTGTTCAGATTTAATTCTAAGGGAGATGGGAGCCATTTGAGGCTTTTTGACACAGGAATGGCATAATCTATGTATTTAAGGACCACTCTACTGGCCATGTGGAGAACAGATTTCAGGTAGCAAGGGTGAAATAAAAGAGACTAGTTATAGTACTATTGCTATGGTCGAGGTGAGAGTAATAATCATTTAGTCTAGGGTGATAGCAGTGTAAGTAGAATGAAATGCTATGGTTCAGGGTATGATTTGCTGAAATAGCTGACATGATTTGCTGAAATTTAACAGGGTTTGACTAAATTTGCTGATGGATTAAATTTAGTATATAAGAGAGACATTAGGATTTTCATTCTCTATGAATGATGTCGCTAAAATGTCCAGCCTCAGAAGAAGTCAAATAAAAGGGAACATTTTAGATGTTTAAGTTTTCCAAGTTAAAATTGACCAATATGAGCTAGGAGATGAATGTACTATTCTCTTGAAGTCTATGTTCTTCAGGTCCATGCTATGGGGGAGATCTATTACTGCCATACCATCATAAAATTGCTTGTTCTCTGGTGTGCCTGCCTACTCTCTAGTATGAGTTGAGGGATCAGAAAACCTGAGGTCTTATTTAGGTTCTGTTGTACGACCACTGTGAGATTTTTAATATAGTCTTTCTTTCTGACTCTGAGTTTCATTCTTCCCATGTGATAAGAGGCCTAGCATAAATGATTTATTAATTCTAACAATCTTTGATGTTTTCCAACTAAAATGTGCTTATCTTCTTGTGAAAACAAAGAAACAAACAAAAAAAAACCCTACTGAATAGTGTAGAACTAATTTTTCCAAGATAAGATATGACATCTAATGTTATATGCAATTAAAATGGATAAGATCCCAGGGCATTTGTTAGATAGGAAGGTTTCCTCAAGGTAGAAAGATAATATTTGAAAAAAGAAGAAAGGAAAGTCTTTCAAACACTTAATAGAAGCCTGAAAGGAAAAAAAAAATGTCTGCCTAGTAAATAGAGGGAGCAAGGGGCCAGCTGTTTCTTTTGAGAAACATTGAAGTATTAGTGCAAAACACAATGGCCTCGGAATTGCTCAAACCTGGAATCCAAACTGTATTATGCCACTTCTCCTCTCTAAATCTTAGTTTCTTCATATATAAAATGGGAGTAATAATAATCTCAACATTGCAAATCTCTAGTGTAGGCATAGAGCACACTGCATGGATCATGATAGTTCCTCACTAAATGGTAGTATTTTCCTTCCCCTTTTGTCTTTCTCTCTACTGTCAACCATCCTCCTTCCAACTCCCAATGCAATGCCTAGTTGAAAGAGTGGACTGTTCATACATACATATACATATATATATACACATACACACACACACACACACAGACACATAAAGACATACATGAGATTTCACTAAATGACAGATCAACATTTCTGAAGACATTTTATAAAACTCATCTCAAATTCCCTATTCTTTTTTTTATTAAAATATTTTTTTATTTTTACAGACACATTTTGATTCATTGTACAGAAATGGCCACCCCCTATTCTGATAGAAACACCATAACTATATGCATTGGTGCAAGCAATATGAAGGTGAAAAGTTGTAGAAAATAAATGGCACCGGCCTGGGAGCTCCCCTGCAGTTCTTCAGATTTATAAGCTTTGGTTTCATCGCCTTAACGATAAGATGTTCTAATTCAGGAAACAACTAAACTAATTTAATGGTATGTGGATAGCCCCAGGAAACATTGCAATCTTGTTGGGTCTCATTGCCAGTTTGTCTGATGGATGTGGAGGAAAGAGGAAGGTTTCAAGGAAACTTTGGGGGACAGTCACTAGTCAGGATTGTTTTAATTTTTAAATAATGCTATTATATGTTTATACCTTTTATTTATTTATTTTTATGCAGTTCTAAAGATCAAACCCAGTGCCTCATACATGCTAGGCAAGCACTCTACCACTGAACTACAACCACACTCCCCAGAATTGGGTTTTTGATAAGTTTTTTGTCATTACATTTTCAGATTAGAAAGAATCTGGGGATAGATTTGTAGATTATCAGGGCTAGGAAAGATAACAGAAATTTTCAGGCTCAAAATCTCCATTTCCCCTCTCCTATCTGAATGAAGGAAGCCAAAAAACGAAGTTTGTTCAAAGTTATTTCCAAGGAATAGAGCTGGTTTAGGATGGTTCCTTTTCACTTCTTCTGAGGTGTTGCAAGGTACGCTCCTGCTTTCAGTCAGAAATAAGCATATGAAGATTTTCAGAAAGTGATGTTAGCATTTTTAGCTACTATGATGCTTAAACATTGATTGCCAAAGGACCTTTTTGTTGCCAATTCAGCACATTTTAAGCTGATAGTGACCATTTTCTCAGCTGCAGCCCTTAAACTACTCTGCAAAGGAACTCATAAAGCTCAAGTCAATCTTCCTCAACAGAAAATTCCTCTTTAAAGGATGTAAAAATTAGTACCTACAGAGTACCTTGCTCAAGGTCACACTACTAATATTTGGCAAAGATGAAATTAAACCAAAGGCATCTAATTCCAAATTCAGTGTTCTTCCTCCCTATTCAATCTTATTTGAAAAACTTCTATTGAACACTAAGTGTAAATGAAAAATTTCTTAGAATAAATATTTGCATGGCTACACGTGTCTATTGATCATTTTGTGGATACTGAAAATAACTAAAATATTTTGGAATTGGGACCAATATAGAAAGGCATTCTCTTTGTACAATTCGAAGAAAATGACTGTCAAACTAGTTCGTAACCAACTCCAGTTCTTTGGGTACCTATTTTGTACTGGTCACTGTGCTGTGAATCTTCACATATACAAGCATCTCAATCAATGGGTAAAACGATCTTGGATGGAGAAAAGCTTATTCATTTTTACTTCTAATAAAACTGATGCTGATAAACAACAAAACACTTGGTCAACTTTACAGTCAGTTCATACTCTACTAGTGTACATAAGCTCAAAGGAAATAGAGGGTCTACCAGAAAACCCCAAAGAATAAATACCTATATGCTTCCCTACAGCAGGATTTCAGGTTAATACTCAGCTGCCCTGTGGTATGACAGAGACAGATCTGAATGTACAGTAGGAAGAACAAAAAGAAAGAATGATGGTCAGCACATCTTTCAAAAAAAACGCTGCTCAGAGATTCTGCTGAGGGCCCAGCCCAGGTCTTAGCTTCACTCTTGGATGGAAGATGAACTTCTACCCTGAGGAAACTGGATGAAATAAAGACTTTAGCATCTTGTAATATGCCATGAACTGTGCTTCTCCTCTCTAATACTTCAGGAAAATAGAGGTTTGGGAGGAATGAAAGGTGGAGAAGGAAGTTCCAGCATGCAGAAAGAATACCTGGCAGGTCCCAGAAAATGTGAAGGCAGGAAAATTGAGAGTATTTATGAAGGAGTTGTGAGGCAGAAGTGTGACATACAATGCATCATTTGCGCCCCAGAGAAGTGAAGAAAAGACACATGGGTACTCAGGTCGCCAAACCCACAAAGAAAGAGCCAGCCAACACAGAGAAAACATCACTGGAAGTAATGAGAAATGTAGGGCAGTAATCCAAATTTGTACTTTCATCATCTTGACATTGGAGCCACTCATACCACTCTTACAGGGTTGCTGACAGTTTGCAATGAGATTATGTGTAGTTCAGGTTTTGATAACAGATAAAATGCTACCTCAGTGTGGAGGATGATCATTAACTTTTAAACCAGACAAATAAGGGTAATATATTTTCATTTCAATAAGCTCAGAGGGAGTTGTTTTAAATGGTTCCTCTTCTAATATATTTGAAAGGATTAAATTATAGCAATTTTGTTGGTACACAACAATTCCAGATATCTATTGTGTAAGCAATGGCCTTTTATAAGGAAGTGTCCTTTGGAAGACTAGGACATGACTGAGGAAGCAGACAGACTTAAAGTTTAGCACAGGTCCAGTGGGGTTGAATGGGAGAACACAGTAGTTCTGCCTGAGCCCTATGCCTGCAGTTGTAGGATGTAGGACAGGTGGAAGAGGGCAGTTGTCAAGGCACTGAGCCAGATACATGCACACACATTAAAACAATGTAAACTCATGTAGTCCTTGCAAAAATATGTAGTTGAAAAATGAGGTTCAGGGCTGGGATTGTGGTTCAGTGGTATAGCACTTGCTTGGCATGTGAGAGGCAGTGGGTTCAATCCTCAGCACCACATAAAAATAAGTAAATAAAATGAAGGTCCCTCAACAACTAAAAAATATTTTTAAAAAGGAAACATAAGGTTCAGAGAGGTGGTATTAATTCCACAAGTTAATACAAATAGTAAATGGCACAACCAGGGACCAAACTCAGGTCTTTCTGAACTAAATTTGGTGTTCTTGCCACTACTCATACTGACCTACTAGAGTGTCTGTTGAGCGGAGAGGGAGAAACGTCTGGGAGAATTTCATTCACACCAGGGAGTATGGGGTATATCAGGGCAGTCACCTAATTCTTTAAGTACAGCTCCTCCAACAAACAGAAGGAAAGTAAGTTGAAGTAAGGATTTCATACTTCACCCAATGCAGAAGATGCTACCGGTTGACTGTATGAAGTTGTGTACAAATAGTTTATATATGTATAGTTTAATATGTACAGAAACCACTAAGAAAATTATGTAAATTGATACTCTTAAAAAAACTATGGACAAGTAAAAATGGAATCCTACAAAATGTTCATTTAGACACTGGGAAGATACAAAAAGAGAAACAGAGAAACTATAAACACAGGAAATGAACAGAAAACAATACAATCACAGACTTAAACCTTAATATATCAATAATTACCTTAAATATTAATAGTCTAAAAACTTCAATTAAAAGATAAAGGGTGGGTTGGGGATATAGTTCAGTTGGTAGAGTACTTGCCTCCCAAGCACAAGGTCCTGGGTTCAAACCCCAGCACCATAAAAAAAAAGATAAAGGGTTGAGGATGTAGCTAAGTGGTGGAACATTTGCATAATATGTGCAAGGCCTTGGGTTCCATCCCCAGCAACTAGAAAAAAAAAAAAGACGGATTGATTTAGTAGATTGAGAAACTTGATCAAACAATTTTCTTTTAATAAGAAACTCATTTCAAATACAATGGTATAGTTTGAACAAAATGACGAAAATTATATATAAGTATTAAGGTTTGAATGGCTTGCACGTGTTGTTTAAGGGTTCATGTGTTGGAACTTAATCTTTATTGTGAGGTATTAACAGATGAAAATTTAATCCAACTATGGTGTTTATAGGTAGAAACTTTGGAAAGTGATTAAGATTAGATAAGGTCAAAAAGGTATATTTTCCATGATTTAGTACTGTTGGTTTTATAAGAAGAGAGACAGAGAGACCAAAGACACATGTGTTCACTCCCTGTGTCTTGCCATGTGAAGTCCAGTGCTGCCTTAGGACTCTGCCCGTATGAATGTCATCATCAGATGTAGCCCCTCAATCTTGGATCTCCAGAGGCATCAGCCAAAGCAAAATGTTTCTCTTTATAAAGTTACACAGCTTCAAGTATTTTGTTTGTATAAAGAAGAACCATGCAAACAATAAAAATGTCGCTATATTAAATTCAGTACACTTCAGAGCAAAGGAAATCATTCACAACAAAGAAGAACATTACATAATGATTAAAGGATTAAAATACCAGGAAAACACAATGATCCTAATTGTGTACACACCAAAAATAAAGTAAAATAAAATAAAGCCTTTAAATAGATGGGGCAAAAAATGATAGAGCTAAAGCAAGAAATGGACAAATCTGTAATTATAACAGAAGATTTTAAAATCCCCTCTCAGCAAGACAGAATTAATAGATGAAAAATTAGCAGAACATCAAATTCAATCAACAGGATCTAATTCACCATATATTAAATACTTCACCCCCAAACAGCAGAATACACAATTTTTTCAAGTGCCCATGGGATATTTACCAAATACAGAAAATTCTGAGTTATAACACAAACCTCAACAAATTTAAAATAATTGAAGCCATATAAAATATGTTCTTTGGTCATAATACAATCAAACTAAAAGTCAGTATCATAAGGATATTAGGAAAATAGCCAAGACTTAGAAAGCACACCCTACAAACTAATTAATGACTCAAAGAAGAAGTCTTAAGGGAAATTTAAAAATAAACACAACTGAAGGGAATAAAAAGACAAGACACAGACTGGAAGAAAACAATTCCAAAACTCGTATCTGAAGAAGTACTTGTATCCAAACTATGGCAATAACTAGCAATATGTAAACAAAAAACAAAGTTAAAAATGGGCTAAAGGTCAGAATAGATGTTACCAAAGAAATATACAGATGACAAACATGTGAAAAGGTGATCAATATCATTGCATTAGGAAATTGCAAAAAATAGTACTAATCCTACATAATCTCTCCCAAACAAAAAGCACAAGAAGAAATATGTGATACTTCAATTTTTGAGACTAGTAATTTCCTGATATCAAAACAAAATGAAGACAGTTTTAAGAAAAAGTAGACGAGTGACATATCATTCATAAATGTAAAAACAACCAAAATTTTCAACAAGCTGTGCATAGTAGCTCATGCCTACAGTCCTAGTGATTTGGACTAAAAAGGGAGGGTTATTGGAGCTCAGAAATTCTAGACCAGTCTGAGCAACACAGCAAGACTTCATCTGAAAAAAATACTGAAAAAATTATTACCAAAACAAATCCAACAATATGTAAAAAGAAGTAAGCAATGACAAATCATAGTTTGTTTCAGAATATAAGGCTAGTTCAGCATTCAAACATCTATATATCATATTATCATTATAAAGAGGAAAAAATGAAATCATATAAAACAATTGTTTAAAAATTTCAGTCCTTCAGGATAGGAACTGTCAGTAACTTGGAATCAAAAGGAATTTTCCTCAATCTGATACAGACTGCCCACAAAATACATACAGCTAACATCATTCTTTATTCCCACAGTTTTATTGGTGCATGATAGTTGTACATAATGATGGAATTTGTTGTTACATATTCGTACATTCACACAATATAACAATATAATTCGGTTAATATCACTCCCTAGTACTTCCCCCGCCCGCAGCCTCCCAGTCTCTCATCGCTTGCAAACTATGTACTAGTTTAAAACTTTTAGGACGGTATAAAATTCCTCTACTGATCTCCTTTTGATATTCTAAATGGTGAAAACTTAATGCCTTCTCCTTAAGATTGGAAACAACACAAAAGTGTTCACTGCCACTACCGCCATTATAGATTATCCTGCAAGTCCTTTCCAGTGATATAACTGGAAAAAATTTAATGATGTGATATCATTTACAATATCTGCAAATAAAATATAAAATGCTTAAGAACAAATCTAACAAAATATGTACAAGATCTAAATGCTGAAAACTATAAAATCCTTGTCAAAGACATTCTTTAAACTAATAGAGAAGAATACTTGGTTTGTAGATTTAAAAACTCAAGAAATGTGTCAGTTCCCTCCAAATTGAATTATAAATTTTACACAATATCTTCTCACAAAAATTCTAACAGGATTCTATTTTATATATTGACATATTTAATATAAAATTATATGGTAAATTGAAATAAAGAACCGTGCAAATATTGAAAAGGATGAATAAAGGGGAGAAATCTTCTATCCACTTTTAGTTCTTATTGTATAAACTTATTAATCAAGACAGCATTATTGGTGGGGGTTAGGGTACACATAGATCAATGGAACAGAATATGGAGTTCCAAAGTAGCTTCACAAGTATAGCCAATTTAAGTTTTACAAAAATGCGAAAACAATTCAATGGAGAGAGGATAGCTCTTTCAACCAAAAGTGATTAGACACCCATGAACCTAAGATACATACACAAACTCACACATAAACACGAACTGTGAAGTAAATCTTACATAAAAGTTAATATATATTTTTTATCTAAATATAAAATTCTGGGAATCATACGTGACTATGAAGGGTACTCTAAGGAAGTTTCTGAGAATAATTCTGTCCCCTGATTGTGAAAGTGGCTACATGAATTTATCTATATGTATGATAAAGGTTGATGGAAATGCACATGCACACAGACACACACACACACTAACATACATAATGCAGAGCAGTGCATATAAAAATCGGTGAGATATGGGTGAATAGTACATGCAAACTGTGTACTAGTTTTAAACTTTTATGAGAATATGAGTTTATTTTACAATAAAAAGGTTTAAAAGTAAAATGGAATATTTCTGGGGAATGTAGTTCATTGGAATATGAAATAAACTGGAAAATAGAATGGGGAAATGTATATATCAAAATGAAGTGAATACAGATTGGATTGAATGAGACAAGGAATGAAGGAAAAGATGAAGTAGAGTATGGATTGTCAAGTAGAATGAAATGGGCATTTGAATAGAAAAAAAGGAATCAGAAATGTAATACAAAATAGGATATGGATTAAAATGCAAAGTGAATGTCATGAAATATCAAGTGAATTAAATATGAAGTGGAAAGCTATGTCGATTGGACATTGAATAAGTTGAATTGGAAGAAGGAATGAGGCATAAATTTCAATGAAATGGAAAAGTGCAACAGAATGGTACATGAAATTTAATGGAAAATGTCATGGAAATGAAAAGGAAGGGAAAAATATTAAATTTAATTACAATAAAATGTGCCTATTTAGCATGCACCAGGTACTAGGTTTGATACCAACCATTGCAAAATGATAAATAAATAAATAAATAATGGGATGGAATATATTATAGAATGTGATCTTGAAAGAAAAGTTATAAAAATTTTAAAAATGAATTCAATGTGAATGAAAATATGGAAAAAATTAAATATGGATTACCAAACTTGTATAAATTCAAAATTCAAATGAAATGGAATAAAGTAGAGAATACACATTTTGTAGAGTAGAATGGAAAACCCATAAGAAAAAAAAATTAAAGGAAAAGAAAATAAGAATTAAATGACCAGTCAAAGTAGCTCATGCCTGTAATCCCAGTGAGCTGGATGGCTAAATCAAGAGGATCTAAAGTTCATAACCAGTCTCAGCAATTTAGCAAAGCCCTAAGCAAATTATTGAGACCCTGTGTCAATATAAAAATTAAAAATAGCTAAGGATGTGGCTCTGTGCTCAAGTTTCCCTGAACTCAATCCCCCTTACCAAAATAAAATAATAATAATAATAATAATAATAATTAAATGTAGTGTAATAGGGTATGGATTACCATGGAAAATAGAATATGATATAATGACTAAATATATACTAAAATATTGTTTGGACATTCAATGAAAACAAAAATTATACTGTAGATGGAATGGCAAACTGAAATAAAATAGAACAAAATGAAACATGCAATCAAATGAATTGGAATATGGTTTGGAGAAAAGAGATAGGGAATGATGTGAAAGATGAAGTAGAGTATGCTTCATCAACTAGAAAGAAATAGACATTCGAATGAAGAACAATAAAACCTGAAATGTAATAAAAGATGGATTATGGATTAAAATTACAATGAAATTAATTATGAAATGTAGTAAAAAATGGAATGGAATATAGAAATTCAATGCAATTCAATATGAGTATTATAAGTTTGGATAAAGTTCTATGGATTATCAAATGAAGTTCCAATAGAAGCAAATTGTATTGAAACTTAGGATTTATTGAAGTGTGAAATACAAGACTAAATGAAGTATAAAACCAGACATAATTTAGAATATGGAATGGAAAATAATGCAATGGAGACATCAAAAGGCAAATGGAAAAGGTAGAATAAGGGATCCAATGAAATGCACCATAGAAACATAAAGGATTAGAATATGAAGTGAAAGTAAATGTAAACTGCAATGAAGAATACAATGAAAGATAATTTGAAAGTCAATAGATAAAAATGGAATGCGTTGTATATTTGAACTGATTATGAGAAGGAGGAATGAAATAAAACATGAAAAATGAAATGCAATATTTAACAGACTATGGTCTTAAATATAAAATGGAATTTGTTATGAAATGAACAATATAAGATAATATGGAAAAAAAGGAACAAAGATAGGAAAAAGTAATGTAACAAAATGGAATGTGAAATAGGAACAGAATTAAATATAAAATTAAAATAATCTCTAAAAATTCAATGGAATACAGAACAGAATCTTAATGGACAATTGATCAGGAAGTGAAATAAGAAATAGAATGAGGGAAAGAATCATACAGGAAATGGAATCACTATGAAATAAAATGGAATAAGTAAAATGGGATGAAATTAAGAAGAAATTAGAATGAAGTCTATTAGAACATTAAATGGAAATGTAAGGAATAGGGAAACAAAATTTGATGCTTCATTGATTTGAATTATACTAAAAGTGTAATAGGTATAGAAAGATACAAAATAAAGTTTCAAATACAGTTTGGAATTAATGAAATATGAAATGAACTGAGATGAAGTAAAGGGAATGTAGACTGAAAAATCAAATTAAATAAAATATAGGATGAAATTGAGTTAAATATAAAATAGAGCTGAACAGGAAATGGAATATTAAACATGTTATGCATTGGAAAAGAAGATAGAATTTACTCTGGTTCAGTAAAAAGAATGGAATAAAATATGTAACACAAATTGAAATGGATTAGGATTAGAAATAATATAATGTACTAGGGATGAATTGTGAAATGGAACAATGCCACAAAATGGCAAATGGAACCAAATGAACTGGAGTAAAATATAAGAAAGATTATAATCTAATTGATAACTTATCTGGAGGTAAAATGTGATAGAATAGGCAATAAAATTGTATTGGAAGGGAATGGAATAAGTAAAATATGGGATTGAGTGGATAAGAGTATGGATTTTAAATGAAATAGATATATCAACATAATTTAATAGAATATACAATAGGTTATGAATTGAAATGGAATCTGGAACATATTAAAAACATTCTCATTTCAAAAAGAATACAGAGCCAGGAGCAGTGGCACATGCCTGTTATCCCATCAACTTGGGAGGCTGAAGCAGGAGGATCTTGAGTTGAAGGCTAGCTTCAGTAACTTTGAGACCCTAAGCAATTTAGTGAGACACTGTCTAAAAATAAAAAATAAACGGGGTTGGGTATGTGGCTCAGTGGTTAATCATCCCTGGGTTCAATCGCCAGTACCAAAAACAAAAACAAAAAAACCCCAAAAAACAAAAAGCACAAAAACCCAAAAAAACAAGAATATTAAACAGAATAGAAAATAAGAAAATGATGGCATGATATAAAATTGAATGTGTTAGAAAATGGAAGACAGCAAAATATGGATCCAAATGGAATCAGCTATGGAAATAAATAAATAATATTGAATATAATTAAATGGAAAAAGGTGGTGTACAATAAAAAACAATGGAATGAAACATGAACTATGGAGTAGAATGAAATATAAATTGAAAATAGAATTAATTAATATTTTTAAAATGTGCAGTGGAACATGGAATGGTATAGGCATTGGAGAAGAAATTTAATTTAATTATGACATTAAATAAATAACTAAATGTTGAAAAAAAGCATGAGTGATTTGAAATTTATGGGAATATGAAGTAGAAAGTGGGATTAAGTAGAATATAGAATCAAGCAGTATATGTTATGGAAACAAAAAAGACTGGGACATGGAATGGAAAAATAAAATGAAATGTGAATTGTAATAAAATTCAAAATATAATTCAATGTGTTAAGAATATGAATTTAGATTGGGATATGACTGAATTGAAAATATTATCTATTATGTTATGTAATACAGAAGAGAAAGGACTATGGAAAAAACTAGAATGTACATTATAGAAAATACAATGTAGTGAAATGGATTGGAATATCAAAAAGAAATTGAACAAAATGCAATATGGTACTAAATGGCATATGATCTGGAAATGGAATAGAATGAAACATTAAATTGAATGAAATGGACAATGCAATATAATGGAATATCTAGGGAATATAGATTGAAAAGAAATATAATAAATAATGAATTAAAGATGGAATGAAATGGAGCATGGAATTGATGGATTTTGCATGCAAAATAAAAATGAACAAACTATAAAAATTAAATTGCAGGGGTATGGGGTTGTGGCTCAGTGGTAGAGTACTTGCCTATCATCTGTGAAGCCCTTGGTTTGATCCTCAGTAGCACATAAAAATAAATAAGTAAAGATATTGTGTCCATTTACAACTAAAAACATTTTTAAAAAAATTAAATTGCAATTAATTGAAATTTAACATAGAAAAGATAAATGGAATGAGTACTATTAAATTAGATATGAAATGTGGAAGTGAATAAATGATAGGATAGGAAATATAGTGGAATGAGGAAAAGGAATGAATAATGGAATGGAAAATGCAGGAAAGATGAAATAAGACAAAGTTTGGGATGGAAATGAACTACTACTTAGAGTGGAAAGTAATATATAATAGAAGAAATGGTATTGAATATGAAATATAATTGAATATGAATTAAGTGAATTAAACTATGAACGGAAATTAATTGAAAAATGGAAAGAAATAAGACATTGGAATGAAATGTTATATAAGATGGAACCAATAAAGTGAAGTGGAAATTTCTGAATTGGTATTATGAAGAGCAGTGTGGAAACTCTTCCCAAGGAAACAAAAATAACTGATAAAATTACTTTTAAACAAAACCTATACTTGCAGTATTTCTTGTATGTTTTATTTGTAATTTTATATTTTCAGTTCCTACATTTTTATCTTTGATCCATTTTGAGTTGATTTTTCTGCTGCATGTGAGACAGAGGTCTACACATCAATATCCAGTTTCCCCAGCACCATTTTGCAGAGGCTGTCCTTGCTCCAATGTTTTTGGCACCTTTGTGGAGAATCGGTTGACTGTAGATGTGTAGATCTATAACTGAGATCTTTATTGTTGCATTGGTCTGTATGTCTATTTCTATGCCATCACCATACTGGGTTACTGTGGCTCTGCAATACATCCTGAAATCAGGTATTGTGAGGCTTCCATCTTTATTCATTTTGTTCAAGATTATTTTAGATGTTTTGGGTCCTTTGTACTTCCCTGAGCATTTTAGGATTGTTTTCCCTTGTTCTGGCAATGGTTATTGGCTATAACCTCGAATGCACAGGAAAACAAGCAAAACTAAACAAATGGAATTACACGAAACTAAAAAAGATTCCGCACAGCAAATAAAACAATCAATAAAGGGAAAACACAACCTACAGAATGGGAGAAAATATTTGCCAACTTCTCATCTGGAAAAGGGCTAATATATAAGGAATTCAAAGGAATTTAGGAAACATAACAAAAAACAAGTAATTCATTTTTTTGAAAAAATGGACAAATGATCTGAACAGACACATTTAAAAAGAAGAAATACAAATAGCCAAGAAATATATGAAAAAAATGTTTCATAACATTAGTCCTTAAAGAAGTACATATCAAAACTACAATGAGTATCATCTCATTCTTGTTAGAATGGTTATAAAATAAAACAAAAAAATGCTGGTGAGGATGTGGAGGCAAAGAAACTTTTATACACTGCTGGTGGGAATGTAAATTAGTACTGTTATGGGGAATGGTGTGGAGATTCTTCAAAAACTAAAAGTAGATCTACCATATGATCCTGCTATCCTAATTCTGGGTATTCATACAAAGAAAATGAAATCAGCATACCAAAGAGATAACTGTACAACCATGTTTATTGTAGCACTTTCCACAATAGCTGAACTATGGAATCAAACTATCCATCCATCAAAGGATGAGTGGACAAAGATATGCAGTATATATACACAATGGAATATTATTCAGTCATAAAGAACAATAAAATTCTATCACTTGTAAAAAAATGTATGGAATTGGAGGATATTATGTGAAGTGGAATAGTGGAATAAGCCAGAAACAACCCTAGTACCATCTATTCTCTCTCATATATGGATATTTAAAAAGTCCATCTGAATCTAGAATAGTGATTACTAAAGGTTGAGAAGGAGGGATAGATAAAGGGAGGCTGGATTTGATTAGTGACCTCAGTATGCATGTATTGAATAATCAATCTAAACTCCATAAAAAATTAATACTTGTTAATCAAAATTTTAAAAAATAAATTCACACACATTAAGTTCTCTGGAAATTGTGTAAAGAAGGGCACACCACAAATGGGGAAGCATCTATTCAAGAAAATTACTAAATATTGGTAAAAACTGTGAAAGGCTATGATATGTGAGTCAGAATACATTGTCTTTCCCTTCCCTTCCTCAGCAAGAAGAAAATAACTTTAGGTAATTGAAACCAAGAATACAGGAATCCCTAGGCTATGGTATTCTGCATGTATGCATTTACAGATTTGAATGTACTAATTCAGGTATAAGTTCTAATTCGGCATCATTTCTTCATGTCAATTCACCTTTGATTTTTTCTTCTGTTATTGTGAAATACATTACATATCTATTTAAGTTCAATAAGTCAAATATATATATGTGTGTGTATAGTTTTGTAAAACTGCATTTTAAATCAATTATAAGAAGAAATACACAATTATATCATCTTTTATACTTATATATGTTACCTTTATTGGTGTTTTTTTGGTGTCTGCAGTCACTCACTTTCAGACTGCTGAACTTCCTTTAGTATTTCTGTTAGTATTTGATTTGCTCAGCTTTTAGAGGAAGAGGAGGAGGAGGAGGAGGAAGAGAAGGAGGCAAAGAAAGGAAAAGGGAGAAGAAGATATTTATGGAATCAGAACCCTGACAATAAAGATGTATGTTAAGTAATTAAAGTGGTAAACCAACAAGTCTACCCTAAAATCAGTTATCATATAACATTTTTGAGCAATATTGAGGTATATTTTATATATTATAAAATTTGTGCATTTCAAGTATAGAAGTCAACAATTTTTATTAACTTTACTGAGTAATGCAGTCATCACCATAACTCAATTTTAGAACATTTTCATCTGCTAAATAAGATCCCTCATGCCTATTAACATTTAATCCCTTTTCTCACACCCAGTCCCAGGCAACCAGTAATTTATCTTCTGTCACTATCAGCTTGCATTTTAATATTTTATATAAATGGAATCATACCATATGTGATCTCTTATATATAGATTATTTTACTTAGCATGCTTTGTGGTTCAAACTACAGTATACCATGTGCCAAGAGTTCAATTGCTGAATAACATTATTTATATGTTTATACTACAATTTATCTATTAATCTATTGATGGACATTTGGATTTTTTCTATTTTTTGAATATCATAAATGATGTTTCTATGAATATTCATGTACAGATATTGCATGTGCATAATTTTAATTATTTTGCTTATATACCTAGGAGTGGAATTATTGAATCATATGGTAACTCTAGCTTTTAGAGAAATTGCCAGACTATTTTCAAAAGTGTCTGTACCATTGAATAATTCTGTCAACAATGTATGAGGATTCTCATTTCCCCACATCCTTATCAACATGCTTTGTTGTCAGGATCAGAGAATATTAAACATGAGAGGAAACTTGGTTTTTCTTATTCTCAGATAAACTTATAATAGAGCACAGCATTCAAAATTAAATTATGTTCCTTTACTGGTCCCTTGTATCCAATGAGATTGTAAACACAAATACAGACCCTGAAATGGCAAAGTGATGTTCTTAAGAAGTAATCCTTCGGGTGGTCTATATAGAATAAGCTTGTGATTTTTTTAATAGTATGATCAAAATGAAAGCATACACAAATATGCAAAATCTCTTAGAGTTTTTGAAGACCTCTGACGATAGGTACGCAGTCCTCTTAGGGCTATGAAAAACTGCTTGAGAACTGTTGGTTTAAACTACAAGTGTTTCTAGTAGATTTGCAGCCTAGACACAAATCTAAATGTCATACACAATCAGAAAAATAAAAGAGAGTTGGACTGTAATCCAAATCTCCTAGGTGACAAATCAGTGAATCCCACCACTCTTGGTGCTATAGCCAGTGATCAGAAAGGCATTTCTTCTCTGTAGTCATTGTGCAGACATATCAGCCAAATGAGTAACCCTGGTTTGCTAAAAGCAGAGGAATAAACAAGATATTTGGATGTATTTATGTTTATTGGCTAATATGAAATGTTTGCAGAGTATCATAAACCAAACACAACCCTTCTAGTATCCACACATGCATATGGCTCAAGATCTAACAAAATCTCTATAAATAACTCATTTATGAGGGAAAAGGTAATTAAATGAAACTACATTCAATATATAACACCAAAGAACTTGGTAGTGAGGTGGGGGGTATGAGGGGAACAGAAGATTTGATGATCTCAGTGTGGCATGGTTGCATGTTGGAGAGAGTAGTGCTGTAGTATTTGGCACCCTTACCACATCTGGATTTGAGAATCTTGGAGGAAAATGTACCTCTCACAGACTACCTCTGGTCAAAATCCAAGTTAACCAAAACCCCCAACTCTTCACCAGCAAACATTTCCCTCTCCCTTACAAATAAAAAATAATGTTCTTCGATAGTTTAAATATGGACAACACAACTATTGTCTAGGATCAGGGATATATTGAAAATTTTTCTATCTCATGCAATTTTGGTTTCCACTGACCAATAACCCTCAAGTGGAAAATACACATACAAGCATAGTGCTCAAAGATGCTTCCACTTTAAAAGCAATGAAGAGGAAAACTTTAAACAGACTCTCTTGGACCAAACACTCACATGTAATATTGGCTGTGGTCAAATAGCAATTATAAAGGACAAAAAAAGCATCCTTTATTTCATGTCTATACAATATACCTTAAAAAACAGAGCAAAACAAAACTTAATTGCCCCATTCCAGTTGCTTACTCCAATTGTTAAATTTCAGAATATTGGAATCAAGGTGATTCTAGGTACAGTCAAACAATGTTCAAACTATGAGCAAGAACAGTGAAGTAGGGTGACTGTGTCATTTTATATTATTGTTAATATTGTGTTATAATTTCTATCTTTCCCACAGAGCGGCAGTGTTAGACTTGGGCTTGAACCACCAGGCATATTGTGACCTTTAAATACCTGGGACCTGTTTAGGCTGAATCACCCTCTGTTTGGGTACTAGTTCTTCCCCTACCAGAAGGTGTAGATATGACTAATTAAAGCCAGTGAAATAAGAATAAACTGTCCCAGAAAAAAAGAACAGAGAACCTAAAGGCCAAGGTCTAAACCTTGGCTCACACATATTTGTTAATACCTGGGTGAGGCCAGGCTGCTTGGTGCAGACTTGAAACTCAATTGCTTCTAATCCTCCATCCAGTACAATGGGACCTCTTTGCTTTTACCCAGGTGCTTTTAGCACCCTGATCAATGGACTGCCAAGGGGCCCTTAATCAGTGTTTGTGGATGAACTGTTCTCAAAGATGCATTTAATAAAATCATAGGAATAGAAGTACTGCTGTAGAGAACACTCCTTGTCAGGGCTAGGACCTGGTGATGAAGTGCACATTCTGCCTAAAGGTACTTAATTAACTACCAAGTACTTGTGGAATAGGAACTAGCTGTATGAGTTTCTGAAAAATTCTCAGATAATGAATAATAATGCAGCCTCTAAGGAGTGCTCTTCTGTCTGGTCATATGTAGGTGGGAGCTAAAGAAAAAAGATATTTAAAAAAGTATCAAAGGGGAACGAGTGCTGGAAGAGCTGGGATCTGACATGTCAATACAAAGAGGGAGGTGGGTCACTTTCCCCTCCCCACTCAGCCTATATGAATAGGACAGTGTCTTTGGGGAATGGCTGGGAGGTAGTTTGGGGAACACAGGCACCAGAGAGAAAGTCACCTTGGCTCAGAAATGTTATGTAAGGTTCTAAGTGGGCAAACTCCAGCCCTGCTCCCGGCTGGGGATAGAGAGATATAGCACCTCAAATATAGGCTGAGGCCCAGGAGATTAAAAAAAAAGAGGTAAATTGTGTGTGCTTCCCTATGCTACAAACTCAGGACCATTGCTCTTCAAACATGTAGAAGACCGAGAAAATGCCAGGAATCTAAGGGGACATAGATGAAGGCAGAAAACCCTTGTAGGTCATCAGGGGGTAAAAGTTATAGGGAGAGAAAAGTTAAAAGCTCCTCCATCCTATCCCAGTTGGATTAAGATACAAGTGAAATCATGTGCTATTTTTCAGTAGAAGATTCTATTACTGCCTTAGCAACACTTAACAGATTATGGGCCCAAATGCTTTACTTAGGTAGTGGAGTTGGGCTGCCTTAATCAATCTCCTGAAGCTTACTCCAACCTTTTAAATTCTTTAGGCAGCATTTAGTGAACCAAAATAACATGATGTCATTCAATAACACTGTCTGTCCCTTTGCCATAGCCAAGAGTAGTTTCTGCTCTAACTGCCGTTCCCAGACCTCCACTCTCAGTCATAGGATCCACACTTGGGTCTCAGGGTAGATTTGTAAGGGCAAGATCTTCCTCAAAATTAAATTATTCTGGGTAAGGCACTATTGGGTCTCAGTTTTCTCATCTTTAAAATATTCATGATGTATTAATGAACCTTTTTAAACAGTAAAGCACTTAAGTGTTATTATTGATAGGGTTGGTCAAATATATACAATCTATTTGTGGAAGGCTAATCTGACTCCAGCTTTTATCCCCTTCCATACCTCAGGGGCAAGAGAAGACAGACAGGAAGAGTCCTGTCTAGCTTTATAACCTTTCTCACTTTCTGACCTTTTGGAAGATGGTGCTCAATAGAAAGTCTTAGCTTACTGGGATCAGACCAAGCAGAAAATGTACTAGGCTGGTTGTAGCAGATAGGGGGAACTGATAGGAAGTGGGGCAGTCAGTCTTAGTACGGTGGGTAATAACATTACTTCATTCTCACACTAGTATAAGGAACTAATTTTCCTCTCTACCTCTTTTCCTTTCAAAAAGAGTTGTTTTCTGGAAGAGATATGAAAAAAAAATCTTTCTATCAAAAAACACTGTCTTCTAGAAAATAAATATTTCAAGATATTGAAGAGGGTCTGAAAGCATTCTAGTCTTTATAGTCATACCTATGTCACTGAGTAACTTAAGGCAAGTCACTTTCCATCTCTGAGCCTGTTTCCTCATTAGCAAATTGGGGATAAAAAACACTGCCTTACTCACCTCAGAATCTGTGTAAAGATCTAATGAGATGATGACTGTGAAAGCACACTGAAAAATGTTAAGTGCAGCAGTCATTAATGTAGTGGATTTCAACATTCTTAACCCAGGATAACTGTGTTCTATCTTTAGTCTTGACTTTTCTAATTAAGTTACCTCAAACATCCTGGACTATAAACATTGCTCCTGAACAAAAGAGACAATTTCTCCACTGATTTGAGCACTTGTTCCTTTCAAACCTGACCCACTATGAAGGAATGGGCATCAGTCCAGGTGGCCCATTATGGATATAAGAGGAAACCTAAAACCCATGATAGTCACACCTGAGTCCTGAGGGTTTTATCTGCACTGTTCCATTAGAAAGCATGGAGAAAGCAGTTGTATTTCATGCTGCGAAGCATGTGAAACCGGTGTTGAAGAAATTGACTGGATTTTCTCTAAACCAAGAAAGCACCAAATGGTCCTTGAGCTGCCCTAGGGTCAGGCCCCATTAAGAAACCTAGCTCCTAACTGCTCCATCCCAGACCTCAGGAATTTCACTGTCACCTCCAAGACCAAAGCTCTGAGCTCTGACTTAGCCCTGAGAATCTAGAAACCATGCCCCATAAAGGGACAAAAGAGGCAAGAGAAGAAGAGAAATTAAAATGAAAGTAATTTTAAGAAAGACCATTTTAGAAATCAAAGCACACTGACTTGAATCTCCACTGAAGAAGTGTAGACACCTACTTGTGTGGAGGAAGACGGTGACAAACATGCTGGTTCCAGAGACATCACAGGTACAGAAGTTTAGGACACGAGTTTGGGAATCATGGCACCAGGCCTCCCACAAGATATATATATGTGTGTATTGGGGAGGGAGGCAGTGCTGAGGATCTAAAAGGGAAAGGGTTTCATTTTCTCCCTAAAGTGCTAGGTAGATGACAATAAAGTTCTCAAAGGTCCTTCCTTCATGCCCATGTGACCAAAAAAAACTCAGGCAGGAAAACCCTACCACGTACATTGTCATGATCCCTCCCCTCTTCTCTACAATCCTAATTGAGCTAGGAACATGTCCAGTAGTTCCATGGCTGGGGATTCTGACTCTTCAGGCTTGAACACAGAGTCAAGATATGCTGCAGGTCAGATCTGGGAAAATGGTAGACAATCAATTCTCTGGTAGTATGGGATAGGATACACCCCATTTGTAGAGTGCTGGCTGTTGTGGATACCACATCCCAGGCCCCTGCTGCTGTTGTGGTATAGGAACAAGGCAGGAGAATCCAAGAATGACCGGGCAAGGCTGTCAGGAGCATGAACGACCTAGGGAAATAGCAAAGCAAGTTAGAAACCTGTGGAGCACTCTCACTAGCTCCCTCCTCTCCTAACCCCCCTCACCCAAATCATGGGTTATACCAGTGAACTAGGATACAATAACACAAATACATCACTAATCTAATTCTATCCTTTCTAAACTGGTGAGACCATTCTTCATGAAACTGAGTTTAGTTCTAATCCCCACATACATAAGAGGAAAATAAAGTGGTACTTTCCAGGGCTTCTGCAGGGATAACAATGCAGAGGAAGGAGATGAGGTCTGTGTGGTCCATGGAACAGAGCCAGGACCCATATGGGAGTATTACAGTGAAACAGAAAGTTTTTTTTTTCTTTATATTTGACTCAAATATATTGTAGTTGTACCACACATTTGGTGGTAGTGAGCTTTCTGACACTGAAGGTAAGGAAATTACACATACATTTGGCAGGGGAATAGGTTGAATATCTCAAATCCAAAAATCCAAAATCTTTAATACTTCAAAATTCAATACTTTTTGAGCATCTACATGACACCACAAGTGGAAAATTTCACTCCTGATTTCAAATGAGAGATCATAGTCAAAATGCAGGAACACTAAAAAATATTATACAAAATAACCTCCAGGCTATGCATATAAGGCATATATGAAACATAAATGAATTTTGGTTTAGACTTAATTCCCATTCCCAAGATAACTCATTATATATGTATGAATATTCTAAATTTTAAAAAAATCCAAATTCTGAAACACTTCCAGTGCAAGGTATTCTGGACAAAAGATACACAACCTGTATTATAAAAAACAAAATACTTAAGCATTGATTGAATGCCTCAGAGGTAAAACTAAACTGGATGATATTAAAGGTATCAAGGCTGGCAGTTTTGATACCAGTCAAGGCTTTTAAATATTCATTATTCACATTTTTAGGTAGGATATAGGGAAAAGGAAGTCATGACAAACTTGGCATTATATTAACTGAAGAAATATGGAAATTAGTGGTGAAAAGTAGTTGATTAGTTGAAAATTAGAAATCTGCCCACCCTCCTGCCCATGAGAAAGCAACATTGGCTCCAGATTAATTGCAATGGTGGAGTAGGATAAGCTCTAGAATGGAGCCCCCAACCTGGGCTCAAGTTTAATTAGTTCTGCCACTGGATTTCTCTTATGACTTTGAGAAAATTTCTTCTCCTCTCTTTGTCTCTGTTCTTGCCTCTGTAAAATGAAGCTACTATAGCCTCACCTGCTTACCACAAAGGCTTGGTGTTATGATGACCAGATAAATTCAGTGGATATGGAAGGGACATATAAATTGTGACTGGGGGCAGTGACAGAAATAAAAACTAACATGGCTGAAACACCTCTAATGCATTAGACACTGTAAAGGGTACTTGCATATGATTTTATTTTCCTTTTTTGATGGGGGTAGTACTGGGGACTGAACTCAGGGGCACTCAACCACTGAGCCATATACCAAGCCCTATTTTATATTTTAATTAGAGACAGGGTCTTACTGAGTTGCTTAGTTCCTCACTTTTGCTGAGGTTGGCTTTGGACTTATAATCCTCCTGCTTCAGCCTCCCGAGTTGCTGGGATTACAGGAATGTACCACCATGCCCTGCACACATATGATTTTAATCCAACCCTCACAATAACTTACAAGGTAGATAGTACTTTCCACTTTTTATAGATGAAAAATCTAAGACTCAGAGAGGTAAAAGAATTTACACAAAGTTCATATAGCTACTAGGGAATGGAGGTTGGTTTGAAATATAGGACTTCCAGCTGAAAAGGCTTGTATATTTTTTTCTATTGTGCCATGCTTCTTGTGCACATGAGGGAAGATACCTATGACTAGTAGACAGTGGGGTACTGAGAGAGCTTGCATAATTCCAGGTTGGAGACTGGTGTCATGACAACCTGGCCACTTTCCTCACAATTTTAAGCTCACAAGTATGACAACTGACTGGCTCAAAACATAGTATAACTACTGATGCATCTCCACCCACCAATGTCCCCAGCTTGCTGTTTCTCTACTCCTAGCACTATTAAATGGTAATTATGATAGTAGTATAGAGGAAAATTCCTTGAGGGTAGCCCCTAATTTCTGGTCTGTCTGCCCCACCTTTCCAGCTCACCTCAGTAGAGTTAAGGGCTAGGAACTTCAAAGGGCACATTGAGCTCCAGCCTGTCTCCAGAGCTGTCAGTTGTATTCCCACCCAAGGTCTCGGCTCCAGAATAGGAGGCAGAGCTGGAAAACTTTTGCAGGTCCAGCTCTGTGCATTCGATGGGGGTGTGGACCCAGTGGGAGTGGCTCTCTGAAGCGCAGGAGGCCATGGTAAAGGACTCCTGTGTGGGGAAGCCACGAGTCGAGCTGCAGTCGTCATCCAGGATGGGGTTAAGTGGCTGGGTCTCAAAGATGCTCTCACTCACTGGGGACTCAGGACTGGTCTCCTGGCCAGGTGGTACAGGGAAGAGAGATTCCTCCTCCACTGCCTCGTCAGTCTCAAACTGCAACGAACCTCCTGCAACTCGAAGCAGAAAGCCACTGGGTCACCCAAAGGCAGGGTCTCTTCTCAGCCCGGCACGTGGTCCTGAGCACAAGAGTGGGAGGGGATCTGGGAGCCAGTGTTCCCCTTCCCCTCCCTGGGGACCAGAGCACCTTGCACCAGACTGAGGTAACACGTTTGAGAAACATACTTACATTGGAGTATCAGATAGAGACTACCTGGTGCTGGATTAGATAAATGAATCAATTGTTTAGAGAATAAGAAATACTTTGTGGAAAACAATTTTTGAGAAACCTTGCCCCATCATGATATTTATCCCTGGGTGTTATGTCTGTGTATGTTATATTAGATGGCAATAGAGACTCTGAAGACAGAATTATGATGATGGGCTTCAAAATAGGGAAATCATACTGGATTAACCAGAGGAGTCCAAGTATAATTACATGCTTTAAAAGCAGGAGAAGGCAGAAGTGACAAAGAGTATAAGAGAGATGTGGAATGAGAATAACTCAACCCACCATTCCTAGTTTTGAAAATAGAAGTCCATGTGCCAAAGGGATTATGCCTCTAGAAGTTAGAAATGGTCTTCAGCTTATAGCCAGCAAAAAAATGGAACCTCAGTTCTATAAATGCAAATTCAGTCATTTGCCTAAATGATTAAAGAAACTGATTCTCCCCTAGAACCTCCAGAAAGGAACACAGCACTTCCAATATCTTTCTTTATTGTGAGATCCAGTCAAATCTGTTGAACTATTTAAACTGTGAGATAATAATCTAATAAATGTGCAGTAATTTGTTATGGCAATGACAGAAAAGTAGTACACCTTTCATGTATGAGTCTGATTCAACATTAGGAGCTTATTTAACGTGATTTTCACATACAAAATTCCAGATTTCTGTATTCTCTTGACAATTTGAAAGGTTTTACATTACTGAATATACCCACATGGCAATAAAAAGCTGGAACTGAGTAGTGGATTGCCCTTTAGTTAGGGGATATTTCTACAGCCCCTACTCATTTGTCTTGTACCTTATATTGATCTAATTCACACATTGACCTCACCTACATATGTGCGTAAGTGACTCCTGATAAACACCTTCCCTGAATGAGGAAACTTCTAGCCCTCCTTCCCTTCATGGAAACCATGAGGGAAGCAGCCTGCTTTCATATTCCCAAAAGAGTTCTACATTACTATCTTGAGGATAGAAGGGGAACAGAAGAGAGTTACTCATTATGTCTGTCCTGAAGGAGGAAGAGGGAGACAGGTAATTCTCAAATGTTCTCTCATATTCCATATCGCTGAGCCCCGGGGCCCAAATGCTTTATTGCCACTGTTTCATGCTCATGCTCAGGGATTGGGAAACCACTCTTACTTGAGACACTGGCTTCTGAAGTCAGAGAGAGGACTGTTCACCCTGAGCCACAATGCTTAAGAGCTACCAGAGAGAAGAGGAAATTGAAGTTGAGCTTGAAAATGGTATTGAAGAAACAACAGAGAGACACCGCAGCCTGTTAAATGCTAGATTCATCTCTGCTTAAGCCAGGGGCAAAACCAAGCATAAGTGCTGGTTTTTTTCAAAATAATATGGCAGATCTCACAGCAAAATTGACCAAGGAAGCTCTATCTAAAGGAGATTTTCCAATATACATAGAGTGAGGAAAAAAAATATAGTATTGTTTTGGGTCCAGTATCCATAGGCCAAGGAGTCCTGAGCATCCTAGTATCCAGAAAACTTTATCTTCCTCCTTACTAACTTAAAACTATTCACTAGTTCTGAGTTCCTCTTTTGGTATCTCTGCTTAGCTTTCAGTTCCCTTAATGGCACTGAAGCCATACTAAACTGTGGTATTCTCAGGTGAATTTCTTTCTCTTTCTTTCTTTAATTTTTGGTAATAGGGATTGAACCCAGGGGAACTCTACCACTAAACTACTTCTCCAGTCTCTTTTTTTTTTGAGACTACATTATTTAGAGCCCTGCTAAGTTGTTGACACTGGCCTTGAACTTGTAATCATTCTGCCTCAGGCTCCCAAATTGCTGGGATTACAAGCATGTGCCCACTGCCCAGCTCTTGGCTGAATTTCTAATATCTTGCTTGGTCCCGACCAGTCACCATCCCACCTGCTCCATATTTGCCCAATAAGTAAGTTCCACATTATTGGTTTAAGGGGAAATTCGTGCTGAAAACAGATCACAGTGTTATTAGAATTTAAATATGACCTTCTATTTGGGAATTTTACATGGCCAACTCTTATAGGCTGGGATAGTTCTCTTTAGACATCAGCATTGTCTGGAGAAAAAAAAGTTTAAGTCTGACAACTAGGCACTGGGTTTTGTTACTCCATTTTGGGAAATTATTATGCTGATTATAGTTATCATAGACCTTGCCCATATTTAATAGTATAGATAAGCAGAATTGGAGAACTCAAAAATGAACTAATCCAACCATATCTCACATTTTCAAGATCAGGGAGAAAGAGACCCAAAAAATCTAGATGACTTATCTAATGTTACAACAGTGATTCAGATGTAGAGTTTGAATCTAGTCCTCCACATTCTTTTTGCAAGGGGTTCAGTTCCCATTATGCTCTGCTCTGTTTTGAGTGCCTGGAACTTAATAAACAAGGCTTTCTAAATTCTTAGGGTCCTCTTCAGTCATCTTGGAAATAACATACCATCTAACACAGTTTCGAAGGCCATCCCTGGGTGTTTCCAGCATGGAAGGGAAATCCCATTAACTCTCAACCCCAGAAAATTCCTCTTTTCTACCAATGAGAATCTTACTTCTGATTCATGTCAAATGTGAAGCAGCCACCCTTACCACGCTGGCAATGTCTGCTGAAGAACTGCTTGCAGTAGAGGAAGAAGAGCCCCAGGAAGGCCAGGGTAAACACCACTAGCAGACTGCTCACCAGTGCAACAAGTGTTGCCTCCTGAGGGGGCACTGTGGGTGCATCTGCCTTCACTAAGCTCAACTGGAAGGCACCTGTGAGACAAAGAAGTGGGGCATGTTAATCAGTGTGGGCAGTTAGTATTCACCCTAACACTGGGCCTGGACTTCTTTGGACCATTACCCTATCACTAAGGCTTTCCCCAATTAGGGATTCTGGTTTTACATCTTTGTAGAGCAGGCAAATTTTAAAGAACAAAGAAGAACAACTCACATATACTGCAGACATGGTATAAATTAATATAATTAACTGAAGATATACATATCCTATGGTTTTTACATGCCAGACAAACAGATAAAAATTGATAGTGATACAGGCATAGACTTCCTTTATTTAGCTTTTAATGAGTCCTAAGATCTAGGGATTCCTATACACCTTGAATAATAATAATAATAATAATTCACAATTAAATATTATAATTTAAAGTGCTTTTTAACATCTATTATTTCATTAAACCCAGAAAACCATCTCAAAAGGTATGTAGAAAAATGATTTATTATGAGTCATATTTTTTTTCATATGATGGAAATGACCTTTACTGAGTTTGAATGATTTGTGGGAGTTTACATAGACATTATGTTGCAAAACCAGCATTCAACCTAACTGATTGACTTGCCATGACACTCCTCAGGAAGGAGGATGAGGCAGTACTCATTCCCTCCAAGAATAAAGGAGAAGTCTTTATTATCCTAGTTTGTTGTCACATAATGGGTTGGGGAAAAGGAGAGAGAAGTAGATACACACACTGAACCTCAGAGGTGGGGGTCTGCTTTGTGCATGGGATACACTCTTGGTCCTGTAGGCCTCCAATGCGTGTCTTTCGGTAGAACCTGTAGTCAGATCATAAGGAATAGCAGAGAATTGAAATAAGCAATTCACTTAGAATAGTCCTTCCTGGAAGCCAGTGCACAGAGCACTTCATGAGTTCTTTGCCTCCATGTTTGCTTCTGATTGAGAGGCCCAGAAACCCTAACTTTTCAACCATCAATTAGACTCTTCAGTTAAAAGGAGAGCTAATGTCACCAGAAGGGGGAGCACTGTTTTGCTACCAATTGCTTCATAATTTAAGTCCACAATGAAATTAACTTTAAACCTCGGCGTGTGCCAAGAGTGTAAACATGATGAAAAAACTGTTTACTCATCCAAGACTAAAAATGTGCTGGGCACTTTAAATAGGGATCCTTGGAAGACACTCTTTCTCTTTTTTGGGAACTTAAGTGGAATATGATGTGATAGTTAGAATACTTCAACTAGGTTCTCAGAGAAAAGGATGATAGAAAAAGAAGAGCTAAAAAAAGGAGGGAGGGCTCCAAAGAGCTTGGTCCAATACAATGGATTTACCTAGGCAGACAGTCCCCACAGACTGCATTAGAGGTAGCTGTGCAGTTGGCCTTCTGGACACGATTGATGACAGCACAGGTGATGCAAGTCTGACATCTGTGGTGGCCCCAACTGCTTTTGTACCTTCTAGGAGGGCAAGCTGTACAGTATGCATCTCCACCTTCTCCATAACCACAATCCTGCAGACAAATGGGAATCATCAACATTGCTATATAGGATCATGGAAAAAGGATCAGCTCTGGGACAAGTGAAAATGATATAGAGTAATGTTTTTCAAACTGCTAGTTGCAACCCCATTATAAAAAAATTTACTAAGTTGCATCCATCATTAAAAATTGAAATAGAACAAAAGAGAATAATGATATCAAATATTAGAGTACATATCATGTAGTAAAACTATGTATTTACATCAGTCGGCATAGGCTACTATATTCTTTGGTAAAAAGCAAAACCCAAATATCAGTATATCAGAGGAACCCAAATAGAACAAACTGTATTTCATGTATGTATGATTACGTCAAAATGAAACCCAATATTATGTATAACTAAAATGTACTAATAAAAGCATTTAAAAAAAGAACAAATATTTATTTCCCATTCACACTATTTGCCACCAGGAATTTCCCAAGGGCTCTGCTTTACTCCATGGGGTACCCAGGGTAACTGAGGCTTCATCTTTATGCTGCCATGATTGGAACACCAGGTAAAAGAGAACATTGTGAACTGTGAACTGGCTTTTAAAATTACCCCCCTGCACCACCAAAATGACCTATCTCCCTTTGCTCATCTGTCCAAGGTCACACACCTCAATTTCTCATTAGTAGTTACAAAGGTTATAAAAAAGTGTAATTCTACAGTGTGCCAGAAGGTGGGGAACTAGAAATATCTGACAAATAGCTGTAATTACTACCCATCTTTGATTTATAAAACTTTTACAGATAAAATATATACATGTTTATGTTGGGTTGTAATAAAAATTATTATTTTACTCTAGGTCATAGTAAAAAGATATTTGAACACCAATGGTATGATGGCTCTTGTTTCAGCTCTGGAATCAACTCTGACTCTGGCCAGCATCCCCCAACCCTAAAACACACATACATTCTGGGCATCAGAGGCTCCAACGCCTGAAATGATTGGGATAGTTGGTCTCTAAAGAATATTCCAGCTCTGATACCCTAACTTTAAAAGCAACAAGGCTCCAGTCTGATTACAGTCATAGCTCATTCTCAAGTTATTGCTTCATGGATGCTGAATTTGTTTGGAGTGATAAAAAGGTATTGGAAGTAGGTAGTTATGATAGTTGCACAACATTTTGCATATGATTAATGTCACTGAATCGTACATTTAAAAGGTTAAATAGCATATTTTATGTTGCATTATTTTACCAAAATCAAAAATTAATAATATAATATACCAAATGAATGGGTGAATTTTATGGTATGTAATCTGTATTTCAATAAAACTGTTATAAAAATGAAAGCCTCCATAAGCTTTGGTCCCTGAATGACTTAGACAAATTCTGTTACTCTCAACAATGATTGCAGTTAAAATCAATAATAAACCCTGACTCTGTTATGTTGTTATAGCAGCTAGCATTGCCTGAACTAATATGATAGATACATTTTACCTTCCCTAGAGTTGGAAAAAACATTCCTGCAATCCTGTGCTGGTATGTGCCCACTCTGGCCTTACTCAATGCCTCACAATCCCATTCATAATGATTCCATCTACCATAACCCAACTTTGATGTATACCAGATAGTCCAACATGGGTTCTCATCATTTTGCTCATAGTCTAGATTTCTTGAAAAGATAAAGAGTTTCTCGGAACTGCTGATATCTTACTTGCAATATTGGAATCCTGATAGCTGCCTATCTCCTCTACAGAGTGTGCTGAGGATCACAGTAATAGGAAATACAGCCTAGTTATGAAAAGCCCTAATCCAGGGTCCGAGACATTTAACTTTGACTCCTGCTTCTACCACTGACCAGCTATATGACATTAGTCAATGCATGGGGCCTGAATTTTCTTGTAAATCAAATAGGAAATAGTGCTATGTAACTGATAAACTTGTTAAGATTACACAAACTGAACAAATGAACAAAATGAGTATATCAAATCAATAGAAAAAAGCCGAACTTTAATAGTTCTGTTGAATACCTGGATGGCCAAGTGGAAAACAATAAATTTTAATCTATTCTTCATACTATAAATAAGTCCCAAACTCATTTATTTATTTTTGGTACTGGGGATTGAACTCAGGGGTGTTCAACCACCAAGCCACATTCCCAGCCCTATTTTGTATTTTTATTTACAGACAGGGTCTCACTGAGTTGGTTAGTGCCTCACATTTTGCTGAGGCTAGATTTGAACTCAAGATCCTCCTGCCTTAACCTCCTGAGCCACTGGAATTACAGGTGTGCACCACTATGCAGGCCCAAATGCATCAGTTATTTAAATATAAGAAATGGCAATGTGTGGTGGCTCACATATGGAAACCCAGCAACTTGTTCCTTGGGTTTATGGGAACTTGGTAGTAGGACTGAAAGTTCAAGGCCAGCCTGGGCAAAGCAGGGAGACTCTGTCTCAGAATAAAAGATAAAAAAAACTGGGGATGTAACACACTGATAGCATGCCCTTTGGTTTAATCCCCACTATGGTAAAATAAAATATGAAAAACCACAGCTATGATAGTATTATATGAGTGAACTTCTCTTTAATATGTGAATGGAGAAATATATCCTAACTATAACTCTGGTCTAGAATCTCTATGTTGTCTCAGCAACTTAACAAGACCTTGTCTCAAAATAAAATAAAAATGGGCTGCAGATGCTGTTCAAAGGGAAGACTACTCCTGGGTTCTAGCCCCACCACCATTTAAAAAAAGAATTTAATTAAATAAACTGTGGAAGACATATAACAAAGTATTTTATAGCCATAAAAGGGAATGAAGACTACCTATAATGGAAAGATCTACTAGACACATCAAATGAAATCAAGTGTGCTTTTATCTGAAAAAGGAATGGGTTGCTCTAATTTCATACACACAGATGTGTGCGTGTGCCTGCACGTGCACACACACACACACACACACACACACACACACACAAGGAAGGATAAAGCACCAATCTAAACCAAAAAAAGCAAAGCAGGGAGGAGGAGAATTAACTACAAGGAAAAAATAAATATGTTGAATGGGATAATATCAGAGACACCTTCGTGAATATGCACCTCATTTTGTAGATTTGAATTGGAGAGATTGCACATATTATACCTTAATTATAAACCAAAATTAAAATGAAAATAAAGCAAACCCTAAATTTCAAAAACTGAATGCAATAAATTAACCTAAAATGAGCATGCTCATGAGTGTCTGTATATTGTGTATACATGTATATTTTTATATATATACATATGTATACATATATATACATATATACATATATATCTTAAATATGTGTGTATGTAGTGCTTGTCACCATGCCAAGCACATAATAAGTCCTTTATGAATAAATGAACTTTAGGTATTCTTCTGTTGGAAAGCAAAGTTTTACAATATCTAAACCACTGGAAACAGAAGACCTGAACCTGATTTATTGCTAGAAAAGGGAATGGTGCAGGCTATGTATCATTTATTGAGAATTAGCTAATAAATTGATTGATTAATTGCCACTCCCCTTTGTTATACTAATTTATGAAACACTCAATAAGTGCCTATTATATACTAAGATGCTATTCTGGATAATGCGACTAAATGATTGAATCAAACATACAAAAATCCCTACTCTCATGGACTTATGTACTCCATAAACCTTCTAAGGTTACATTACCATCCCTATTTCACAATTCAGAAAACTTGAGGTGCAAGTGGTTTTGTCAGAACAATTGGCAAGTCTATGAAACCCTTTCCCTGTGGGCCTGAGACTGCACATTCACAACCATAGATACAAGGCTTCATAGAGCATCAACAAGGGGGATTTTGCCACAGTTAACTACCCAGCCCAAGAAACCTCTTTGTCCTATGGGTCTGAGACTACTGCATTGTATGGTGACTGGGTTACACTGGCAAGTTGTATCCTTCTACAACCAGCAGTCTGGGAAGGATTCTTCCTCCCTAAAACTCAGAGACTTCTTAGTTAAATCTAAATGAACCCAGAGACTTGGCCAAGGTAAACTTATAACCCTCAGGAAACCATCCGGAGAGAACAGTGGGAGTCCCAGCAACATGGGATAAATCACCCAAACCAAAAATTGTATCACAAAGTTTCTAAAACCCAAATTGTCTTTAGGATTACCACCAAGAAAAGAAGGCCAGGACCTGCATGTTAAACCTAAATGATGATTGATAAAAAACAGGATTTAAGTAAAACTGAGTCTCCTAACATGAAGTAATTGACCAAATACCCCAGATACAATGAAATATAACCCATCATAGAAACAATCAGGAGTCACTTACACCATGAATGATGAAAGGCAATCAACAGACACCAAAATGCTGACAAGGATTTTAAAGCATCCATAATAAAAATGCTTCCACATGCAATCACAAATTTGTTAACCAAAAGAAAAATTAGAACAGCTCAGCAAAGAAACAAAAGTTATGACAAAAACTCACAAATTGTTCTCAATATTAGAGAAGAGTTGATAGATGATAGAATGAGTGAACTTGAGGATAGGACACTAGAATGTATGCAATCTGAACAGGGAGAAAGTAGACTAAAAATAACAGGAGCAAAGCTTTGGGGAACTGTGGGACTATAGAAAAGATCGAACAATCATATCATCAAAATCTCATGAAAGGGGCTGGGGAGATAGCTCAGTCGGTAGAGTGCTTGCCTTGTCAGCACAAGGCCCTGGGTTCGATCCCCAGCACCCAAAAAAAAAAAAAAAAAAAATCTCATGAAAAAAATGTGTCTGAATAATTTTTCAAAGAAATGAAGGTTGAAGTCTTTATAAATTTGTCCAAAGAGGATGGAGTAAATCACAAGTAGATTAAGTACAAATAAATACACATTAGTACACATCAAAATGAAACTTCTGAAAACAAAAGACATTCTCGTAAATAGTCAGATAGAGATGACATTACCTAAAGAAAAAAACCCATTCAAATGACAGTGGGTTTTTTCAGAAGCCATGAAGGCCAGAAGCAAGCACCACATTTTTAAGTGCTGAAAAAAGAAAAAAATACTGTCCACAGCAAATTTTATATCCAGTGAAAGTATCTTGCAGAAGTGTAAGAAAAACAAAGATTCTCAGTAAAGAAAAACTAAAAGAATATGTTGCTGGTAGACCTACCCTTAAAGAACAGCTAAAGGGAGTTCTTCAAGCAGAAAGGAAATAATAAAAGACGGAATCTTGGTGCATCAGGAAAGAAGAAAGGAAAAGGGAAGTGCAAAAATGGGTATATGAAATGAACTGTCCTTTCCATGAATTTTACAAATCGTATTTGAAGATTAAAACAAATATAACAAAATATTAGTTCTTATAATCTTGACAATATTTAAAAGCTGGGAAAGTAAAGGAACCTAGATGGAAGTGATATAGCCATACTTCACCCAAAACAATAAAATGTTGATACTAGTAAATCCTGAAAAGTCAAATGTATATATTATAATATATATATTTAAGAATATAATTCAAAAATACACCAAAAAACTATAAATAAATAAAGATGGGATTCTAAAAGAAATGTCCATGTAACCTGCAGGAAAGCAAAAAAAAAAAAAAAAAAAAAAAGAAGGGACCCAGAAACATAGAGAATAAACAAACAAGAATATGGTAGACTGAAGGTCCAAAATATCACTAATTATCTTACATAGCAATCATCTAAGTAAATTAGTTAAAAGACAGTGATTGACAAATTATCAAAATATTATTGAGAATCTTCTGTCCTAATTAGAAGGCAAAGTAACTTTTTCCAAATGATCAAGACCACCAAATGCTTTTGCTACTAATCAGTTTTTGCAAGCAGAAATTATTTATTTTCTTAATTTTGCAATGCTAGCATTACATTGACAGAAAATGTTGCTGACAGTGTTAAAACAATATTTATTATCCAAAAATATTAACTTATACAACATAAAATAATACTTAACTATAATCAAGAATGGTTTTTCTTGGGGGGACCGGGGTTGTGGCTCAGTGGTAGAGCACTTGCCTAGCAGGTATGAGGCACTGGGTTCGATCTTGAGGACCACACAAAAATAAATAAATAAATAAAGATGTTATGTCTATCTACAACTAAAAACAAATAGGAATGCATAGCATATTAATTTTAGGTATTGATTTTATGTTATCAAATTAATATAAGAAAGTGAAAATTATATGAAAAATCCATAGATAATGATAGAATGAAACAAAATTCAAAAACATTTCTGATTTTAAATATATTCATATTTATATTACATAAAGGACTTTAAAAAATACTCTGCAATATGTCCGTCTACTCAGGCAACTTACAAGAGTAGGGAATGAACAATAAGCAATGAATATTCAGAATAGAAAAAGAAGTAATCAGAAACAGTTCACAAAATTGGAAATGCAAATGGACAAATAAAGAAAAAATGTTGGTATATTTCCCTATAAAATACAAAAAGTAAAAACAAAATTCTCATAAAGTCCTCATAAATTAGTAATTTAATATTACAGAGGAAGGCATAAAATTAATAGACAATGGAACATGCATTATTCATTTGTAGTTAGGCTTCTGGGACATGGGAATTCTATGCACTGTTGAAAATAAATGCAATTGTAATGGAAATTAGTAAAAAATTCCGAAGTGTTATCTGCTAATACATTTCAAAAATCTTTAAATTGTATTTAGCTTGGCAATTACACTTCTAGAAAATGTCCTGAGGAAACAGTGTTAATTTTCTCAAATGATTTATTTACTTTGATATTCATAATTCATAAGTAAAATATTAAAATAAATAAAGGTAACTGAAAAAAAGTTCATCTCAGATGCTGCTAGCTGTTTATTCAAACATCACTGGTCACCTTCTTCCTTACTGTCAGAACAATGATTTCATGCTAAGTAGCAGGATGAACAGCCTCAAAAAGGAATTATTAATTACTTGGTCAATCATGGTCATCCCATTCTTGTTGGCCAGATACTCATTTCCCAGTCTCCCTTCCAGCTAGAGATAGCTGTATTACCAAGGTCTGGACTATAAGATAAAATGGGAAATTAGAAAATAAAGGCAAGCTATTTTGACCTTGCCCCTGCTTCCTGACTTTGATTATGGTGTGAAGATGTTATGCTTTGAGTTGTGCCAACCGTGAAGTCACAAGCATAAGAACAAAACAGCAAGTGTCCAAAATGGATGAAAAGAGCCTGAATTCTTGATGACATGGTTGATCTGCCCAACAAATCAAAAGGTTTCCTGTCTCCAGACTTCATCTGGATCATATGCTTATTTCAAGTCAGTGTTAAGTTTTATGTCATATTTTTTTCACTCTGAACATAGATAATGTATTGATAAAAAAGTTCTTTCTAATTTTTCTAACTAAGTTTATTTTTGAATGGCACATAAAACATAAACATTGTACATATTAATGGGGTAGTGCCACATGATTTGATTCATTGTATACTACTTAAATCTATTAAACTTATGTACCTCCTCAAACATTTATCAAATTTTTTTGATGGAAACATTCAAAATCCTTTCTTCTAGGTTTTTGAAATATTATATATAATATTATTAATTATACTATTATTGATATATTATTATCTATAGTCATCCTACTATACAATAGCACAGCAGAACTTCTTGCTCTTACATAACTGAAACTTAGTAACCAACCATTGGTCACCCTTTCCCCTTCCCTTCCTTTTTCTATTTTCCCCAATCTCTGGTAACCACCATTCTACTATCAGTTTCTATGAGATCAATTATTTTACATTGCACATATGAGTGAGATCATGTGGGAGTGTGTTTCTGTGCCTGACTTATTTCACATAACACAATTACCTCCAGTTCCATCCATGTTAATACAAATGAAAGGATTCCATTATTTTATATTTCATTCCTTTTCATTGTCTAATAGTATTCCATTTTTTATATGTAGTACCTTTTCTTTATCTGGTCATCAGATGATAGACACATTGTTTCCAATTTCTTGTCAATTCCAATAGACAGTGCTACAGTATACACTGACGTGCAAATGTCTTTTAATCATACCAATTTTATTTCTTTTGGACATATACACAGTAGTTGGATTGTTGGATCATATGCTAGCTCTGTTTTTCCATTTTCAAGGAACTTACACACTGTACTAATATACATTCCCACCAACATTGTACAAGGTTCTCTTTTCTTCACATTATTGCCAGCACTTGCTATCTTGAGTCTTTTTGATAATAGCCATTCTTACTGAGATAGTGTATCTCACTGTAGTTTTGATTTGTATTCCCCTGATGATTAGTGATGTTGAGCATTTTTATGTATTTATTGCCCATTTGTATGTCTTCTTTTGAGAAACATGTTACTTTCAACTTAGAACATCCTATTTTTGTTCATAGGCAAAATAATTTGTCCACAGCAAAGATGGGAATCCATCAGGTATATCTGGTTCCAAGGTTTACATTATATTTTTGCTGTACAATTGAGATTTGGGGTAAGTCACACAACCTCTTTCAACCTTGGTTGTCTCATCTATAAAATGGGGCTTATAATACCTTCTTGATGGGACTGTTGTAAAAACAAATAAGGGAATGCACATGAGAGTTCCTTAGAAAGTACAGACTACTAGACAGGTATAAGCTATCTATATATAAAGCTTTTAGAGGAGCATTTAAATTGCAATTCATTCTGTTTCTATGAATTTTCTTGTGCTGAAGTAAATGTCATAGAGGTGCTGAGTCAAATGTACATTTCATGGTGGGCTTCTTTTTAAAAGCTTAGTAAGAGCAGTTTGATAGATACATTTTTCCCTTTAAAGAAGTTCAGCTTTGTAAATACGGATGGCTTTTAAACTAATGGCCGTATATATGACACCAACATTTGTAAGACTCTTTATCATGAATATTGAAGGTATTTGAAATAGATTTTGGTCAAGGCAAGCAGTTTATTCCTTTGAGTTCATTCTAATATCCAACATGACCTAACTTCTCGTGGACTTTCCTTGGTCTTTGAATCCCTTATTGACTATAGGGTCCACTATGGAACATACACAATATTATATGTAAAGAGAGAGAAGGAGGAAGGAAGGGAAAGTGGTGAAGATATGGAATGATTTTAACAAAATCACATTATATACATATATAAATGTACCAAAGAGAATTTCACCTTTACGTATATGTAGAAATTACCAATAAAAATAAATAAATGAGTGAAAGGAAGATTATGTTAGAGTAAAGGAAGGACATTAGGGGTATGGAGGAGGGGAAGGAAATACAGTGGGGAATAGGGATTAAAATCAAATATCTTGCATATACGATTTTGTCAAAATTAACCCAACTACCATGTATAACTGTACATCACTAATTATAAACAATAAATAAATTTATATGAATGCTTATACCCCTTGATATACCTGGGCCTTATCCTCTTCATTTTTTTTAAGTTCAGAGGTAGGAAGAATGTGGACTATATAATCACTTTATTTTCTTTCAGACATAGGATGATGTCACTCAGAACCCTCCAAAGGGTTCTTAGTACACTTAGGAAAAAAGATTTCTCATCATAGACTTCAGGTCCCCACATAGTCTGGCCAATATATCCCCCTCCCTCTCACCGTATACAACTGTCCCTCTCACTCACCATAACCCTTCTTCCTTGAACATACGTAGTTCATTTTCATCTTGGGACTACATTAGCCATATCCTCTCCCCAGAAGGTATAGCCTTAGGGAGTCCTTCCCCTGTCACTCAGTATCAAATCATCCTAATTTAATTCTTTCTATAGATTCAGATCTATATTCCTTATTTATATGTGTATATATCTCATTTGTATTTGTATCATTAATAAAAAGCTATGGTTCATGAAAGCAAACACTTCTCTCTGTTTCACATATCCATGGATCCAACAACCATGTTTGCATAAAATAACATGTGAGTATAGAGAACCTGCTGGGTATTTTCTCCCAGTCTCCATAGCATAAGCTGAAACCCAAATTTAATATCATTCCAAGTTCAGGGAACAACAAGAGACTTAAAGAAGGAAGAATTAAGCAACACTATCCGTGCTCTTATTCCTGCTCTTATTTCTGGTCATTTTGTTCTGACCTTACCTCTAATTGGGATTCTAAAGTCCCCCTAGTTCCCCAATCCTGAATCCTCCTTTGTATAGCCTTCTCGGTAATCTGTACCCTCTAGACAGAGGCCACACTTCAGCCTTCTTGGTTCTTCTCTCTACCCCCATCTCCAAGACCTAATACCTGGCTCCTAAATACCAAGTAGGTGGTTCTTTATTTAGTTGACAGATTACTCTAATGCTAAACAATCCTTCTGAGCCTTTGCATTCCACATCTCACATTGACGTACCTTGTTCTCTCCTGTAACTTGACCCTGATCCATCTAGGCTTATTCTTGCTGGAACAGTGACTACTATTGCATACTCTCTGAATCCCATGTCTTGCCTACTGAACTGGATCAGTCATAGTTCAGACTGGCTCTCCTAATCTGGGTCCCTCTAAATTGAGAGACTGATTCCCAAGATATCAAAACACAAGTATACTAATTTGGGAGACTTACCTTGGAGAGCTCTTGTCCAGGACCACACTGTTGGCATGTGACACAGCGTCCCCACTGGTCCCAGTACTCATTTTCTTGGCAATCCATGGTAAGAAGGCTGTAGGTACAGAACACAAAAACTAGGGAGATAATGGGAAGGAATTGCAAGGTAAGTTGTGACTTCCATGATGCTTGACTGCTGGGTTATCTTAATCTAATTCATGCTCTTATTTACAGGGGCTAAAGAGGCCAACACAAAACATCTAATGTTTATATAGCCAGACTGTGCTTATATAGTTCCAGATATTCTAAATGCTTTACATGTAATAGTCATTTAATTCTCAAACAACTATATCAGAGATAATTATTTGCTCTATTTCTCAGATGAGGAAATTGAAGCACAGAGGCCAAAGAAGTTTCTCAAATTTTCACAGTATGTGGTTATACCAAGAACTGAACTGGCAAAGAGAATAACACAAGTAGCTGACTTCTGTCCAGGTGGAGCATAAACACCATATTCTCTGATGTGTGACCATCTCTTTTAATAGTATAGAAAGTGTTTACATCTGTTATTATTACACTATTATTACATAATCTGTACATTAATCCCTGTGAGTTAAACAGTATAGGGATTGTCATCTTTATTTTGTGGATGGAAATCCTGAAATGTGGTTCTCTTTTGCCAACAGTGTCTTCAGTACCTATGAGGACCATAAACTGCCATTGCATCTGTCCTATGTAGAATGGGAGGGGAGGATGACGAATCTTGCAGAAATACCTTTGTGCACTAAGGTTTAGAGAGGGAAACATTATTCTTGTAACAGTTCTTGAAGGAGAGATATTATGGGGCAATAACACTTGAATTGTACTGATATTTGATACGTATGAATTCTAATCCTGTCTATATAGATAAGAATAACCAATCATCCTGTTTTCTCAGGACTAAGAGGTTTCTGAGGTCATGGGCTTTTTAGCTCTAAAATGGAGATTCTCAAGCAAGTTGAGATGGTCAATCAACATATCTGACTCTTTCATTTTGAACTATGATCTGGATGAATTATTTTATCTTTTCTAATCTCTGTTACTCAATCTGAGAAAAAGGGACAGTATATTCCTCACCTTGATTAGATATCTCTTGAGAGGATAAAAGGAGAGCTCATGATCATCAAAACATCCTGAAGGTCTTAAAGTACTATACAAAATAAGACAGTTAAATATGCAGACAGGTAATCTTCTACAAAGAGGCATTTTAATGAATATGGCTAAAATTATGAGGCTTTTCCTTCTTAAAGATAAAGGTGTTCTGAGGTCCTTTTGCTCACTCATTGCATACCATGATGAATTTCAGGTAGTTTGTCAAATACCAAAAGTCCTGAATGTGTACTTCATCAGAAGAGAGAACACATGTATACCTTAAAAGTCATCAATGCAGAAAGGGTAGGACATTCTGGCTGACATTTTTGCTTCAATGAACCTTTTCTGTACATTGACTGGACGGTTCTTTTCCACTCTTTCATTCAGAGGGAAGTGGCCTACAAAATCCAATCCATTTTTGTACAAGGTATCCTCTCCTGTTTCTGTTTTGAGTAGTCACCCAAGGTGTTAGCCTCAGGAGGCATGCTTCCCTGTCCTTACTACCCACCTTTCTCACTGAGCACAAAAATCATTGGTTTCATAGGTCGCATGACAAGGGATTTCAATACCATATGGGTACAAAGCCAGCATACTGGTCTGGAAAACTGTCCTGTGTCCTTTTTCTTGCCAGAAAAACAGAAAAACATTGGCAGGAACCAAAAAAAAAACCCACTTTTTTGAGATAAGCTCTCAAAACAAGCATCTGAAATCTTCATGGCAGCTGCTGTTGGTCTTGAAGTGCCTGGCATAACCTACTGGTTTGGTTTCAAGAGACCCACCTACCTAATAAACACAAGCCTTAACACAGCCTTAAAACCCTGGTTTTAGGACTTCACTCTAGGCAAAGTAGGTCTATTGCCAAATTCCCATATTCCATATCAGGAACTAGGGAATAAATAAAGGTCTTATTTTTTTTCTCCTTTTTGTCAAACAGTTTATTAAAGGCATATAAATTAACTTGTCTTTTATTAATTAGAAGTTTAAGAAATTGCCTTTATTAAGGAGAATAAAATCATATGGACCTTGAACTGTTCTGAAGAAGGCAGCATATGGGTAAAACTGCTTGTTAAGGGTTAAATGTCACTATCCTGAGGCAATGTGAGAACTTATATCAGATTTTCCCTCATGGTCTGCAGTATCTTGCAGCAAATGTAACTGCCTTTTCATTTTCAGAGAGCGTAACAAAGAATAAATAGATTTTGAGAAAATCAGTTGCTCATGTAACTGCAGTTAGACACTCCTCTAAAGTGTTACCGAAGATGAGGCTGAATCCCCCAAACTTCTGACTAAGTTGGTAATATAGAGAGACCTATAAAATTCCCAGGAGTACAGACCATTTCATGCCCACTACCTAGGCCTGCACTTGGAAGAGTTGTAGTTCAACAGTCCTTACTCTTTATTAGCTTATCAACATGCTTTGTTTCTAGGACTATGGTAAACTATGTATGTGTTTAGTCACCTAGATTATTTTTCTCTCAGATAACAACTTTCTAAACAATGGTTAATAATTCTGTCTAAAAGAAAAAACAAAGATCTTAATTAGTGACATGTGGACTTGTGTTTTAATTCCATCTCTACAATTTAGTAGTCATGTATTCCCCCCAAATTGTTTGATCTTTCATGGCATCAGGTTTTTCATGTGTAAAAAAGAGCATTTAAATAACAAATGCATTTTAAAAGTTAAAAAAAATGATACCTTCCTTATGGAGTAAATTAGAGGATTAAATAAAATAATGCATGTTAAAGGACCTAGTATAAGGCTTGGTGTATATGAGACACTTGGTAATTAGTAGATTCTCTTCCCAGTCCTTCCTGATTTAGAAGGGCCCTTTTCCCCCATCCCCTTCAGAAGGGTGAGGTTACACTATGAGTAATGCACACTCATCTCCCTTGGGATTTGTGGGGAAGAAAAAGGAAAGGGACCTAATCTTTTACATTGACCCACCCCAGCTGAAGCACAGAGACTATGCCTAAGACACAAGTGTCATTACAGCATCTCCCTCCTTACTATCTGTTGCCACTGGTGACCTAAAGCTTAAGGACAAGCTTCCCCATAATACCTTCAGTATCTAAGTCATGTGGACTAAAAGGAACTTTGTTCTCAGTATTTGCTGGATATTTTTGATCAAGATACTTTTGTACAGGATGAACTTGGTTGAAAAAGGTTTGAAAAACATTTCTGAGACAATTGCCTTGAAATAAAAGTGCAAAAGAAATAAAATTTGATTTACAGATAAGTGAGAATGCCATTAGATACTTTGTTGAACAGCAGATCATTTTCAACAGAACATTCCCTCCCACTTCTACAAACTAAGGCTCAAAAAATTTTTTCACCCCAAATCTGACACAGGAATGTGCTCTCTTTCTATTATTTCATTCACTACATTAGTGTGGGGCAGGGAAATAAGGTAAGTGTCAGGCGTCACTTCTCTCCTCCCCTTGCATATGATGCATTCTAGAGTTCTTCTGCCAAAGCCCTCCACAAATTCAGCTTAATGCCTGCAGGTTTCATCTTGAAAAACTGCCTCCAACTTGCCAACAACTCAAGAAAAGCACAGACCAGGGAAATGCATGGACGATGAACAAAGCCCAAATAGTTACAGTGGATAAAAGTCTATGGTTTGTGACAGGAATTTCAACTCTGTCCCCAACAGAAACTCCCCACTACAATTTGGGCAGCTCACTCAGTTTATTCATCCACAAAATGGGGACGTTTCTACCTTTTCTGTTTAACTCTTAAGATTATTTTGGACATCACAATGTGGAATGTGGAAGTTTTAATGTGGAAGTGCTCTAGAAACCTCATATAGATCACATACCAGGACTATTTTTATTACAGCACCACAGATACCCATAAAGAGAACAAATGTGAAGCAAACTGATAAATTTTTACATGTGCATACACTAGTGTAAACACTACACAGATAAAGATACAGAACCTTTTTATTAACTCAGCAGCCTCCCCCTTGCCCATTTTCCAGTCAATACCACCCCTTTCTCCAAGTAATTACTACTCTGGTTTCTGTCACTATGATTACTTTTACCTAACCTTGAACTCCATATAAATTAAAATCATACAAGACACACCCTTATTTCTGGATTATAAGACTTTTCTTGTAAGAAACAAAAATAATTCTATAATCTTAAATTGCTTTCTTATAAGAAAATATAAGTGTAAATCTTTATGACCTTGTATTAGGCAATAGTTTCTTCGATATAACACCATAAGCACAAGAAAAAGAAGTAAAATAATAAATTCATGCTTAAAGTTAGAACTTAAAAATTCAACACTTTTCTGCTTCAAAGGACACTATAACGAGATTGGGAAGGAGGAGGGAAGAAGACATAATGGGTGACTATATTTGACTGGTTTACACTGTATACATGTGTTGAACTATCACACCGAATATCATTAATATGTACAATTAACATGTTAATTAAAATGCTATAAAATATTTAAAAAATTAAAAACTGAAAAGAAAGAAACTAGAAGACAATCCACACAATTGGAAACAAAAATTTGCAAATCATGTATCTGATAAGAGATCTGCACCTAGAATATACCAAGAACATTTACAACTAAAAAATAGTCAACAACAATATAAAATGGGTAAAGTATCAAAATAGATATTAATCCAAGAAAACATAAAAATGGCCAATAAGCCCATGAAAATATGCTCAGTATCATTAATAATAAGGGGAATAAAAATTAAAACTGGAAGACAATATCACTTTATGCCCACTAGGTTGACTATAATAAAAGACTGGACAAAGAAGTGGTGTTTTCAAGGATGCAGAGAAATTGGCACCCTAGTATATTGCTCATGGGATGTAAAATGGTGCTACCGCTTTAGAAATTTTTTTGTCCTCAAAATGTTAAACATAGAGTTACAACATGACTTATCAATTCCATTCCTAGGTATATACCCCAAAGAATTGAAAACACATGTTAAACTAACATACGAATGTTCCTGGAAGCATTATTATAATAGACAAATGTAGAGGAAAACCCAAATGTCCATTGAAATGATAATCAGACAAAACTTGATCTGTCTGTACATTAAAGAATTAATCAACAAAAACAAAACAAAACAAAACAAAAATAAAAGCACAAAGCTGGGTATGTGGTGCATGCCTATAATCCCAGGGGCTTGGGAGGCTGAGGCAGGAGGGTAGCAAGTTCAAAGCTAGCCTTAGCAACTTAGTGAGACCCTAAGCAACTAAGCAAGACCCTGTCTCTAAATCAAATATAAGAAAGAGCTTGGGATGTGGCTCAGTGGTTAAGCACCCCAGGGTTCAATGCCTGGAACCAAAAAAATAAAAAACCCAAAAAAAAAAAAAACATGAAGTCCTTAATACATGCTATAACATGAATGAACCTTGAAAACATATATGATAAGTGACAGAAGTCACACACAAAAGAGCAGATATTATATGATTCTATTTATATAAAATATCCAGAACAGGCAATCCATAGAGAGAAAGATTTAGTGTTTGCCAGAGACTGAGGGAAGGAAGGAGTGACTAATTAATATGCATGAGTTTCTTATGCGGTGATGAAATGACCTGGAATTAGAGAGAGGTAATGGTTGTATGATGGTAAATATACCAAAGCTCAGAGCTGAGTAAACTCTGTACACTTTAAAATGGTGAATTTTGTGATATGTGAATTATATCCTAATTTTTTAGAAATGATGGCTCTTCAGTTTTTTCATTAATACTGTGAACTATCCCATATTATTGCAATAGACATTTCTAAGTTAGCACCAGAATAAAAAAGGAAAAGAAAAAGAAAAATTTAAAGCTGCTATAGATATTCTTATACGTGCCTCTAAGTGTAAATTGATTCACCCAAAGTTTGCTTAATCCAAACTTATCTGGTAAATTTTATATATATATATATATAAAATATATAAAATTATATATATATAATTATATATAATAAATTATATATATAAATATAATATATATAAAATTATATATAATAAATTATATATACAATATAAATATATAATATATATAATATAAATAATATATAATAAAAATTATATATATACATATATATATATATATATATATATATATATATAAATGAGTGCTGACAAGTGGCAACATGACTAGTGTCTCTTTATTTGGCCTGTCTTTGTCATGTGGATGCTGTCTCTGCCCATTCCCTCTGTCCTGGTTCCTCAAAAAATAACCTAGAAGAATAAGAATATATCAGACAGACAGGAAAGAGGAGAAGCAATGAGGTTGACATTAATGATAATCCCCACATTAGCTCATTGTGCCCTGAATAATTGCTGCTGGCCAAGTTTCTGCTGGATGTGAGGTGTTCAGGCGCTGGGGGTGCAGCTGCCTCTGGCTACAGCTTGCGGCTGCTGCTCTTCTCAACTTGCCCACATGCCTATGAAGTGAAACATGCCCTCTCTATCTAGGATGGGTAGGCAGAACAGGATGACAAGTCTAAATTAAGAACTCAGGACTTCAGGATATTTGCTTTGCCTGGACAGTGCAGGAGGTCTGGGATTAGAAAGGGTGAGGAAGACAGCAGCTGGTCCATGCCCTGCCCATTCCTCTCCTCTGAGTCCACTCAACCACCCACATGCACAGGATTGGCAAAATCAAGACAGTTGCTCTGCCACTCTTGAGAATACTCCATTCCTTGAAAATCAAGTTTCGAATCAGTACAGTGCCTTCATCATTTCCAGATGTTTGGTCTATAAGACAGATGTTGCTTTACCATTTGGTGCTGGCTCTCAGCCTTCCCTTTTCTGGGTTGGCCAACAGTCACTCTTATTCCAACCTTCTATTGCCCATAAGCTATTTCCAAACTATCAAACTTCTTATCTTCTTCCAGTCCCACTATTTGTGAATTTTATATTTCCTGTTTCAACTCAGTGTGGTGAATGGGCCCAGGCCTAACTCTGCCAACAAAGAGCATATACCTAACTAATGCCAGGACTGAGGTTCCTGTATGTACCATGAGGGAACTTGTTTAGCCAATTTCTTAAACCAGTGGTTCTTGCTGTTGGCTGCACCTTGGGAGCTCAAGAATATGCTGATACTTGAGATTCAACCCTGATAATCTGATGTAATTAATTTGGAGTGTGATCTGAGCATCTGGAATTTATACAGCTCCCCAGGTGATTCTCAAGTGCAGTCAAAGTTGAAAATATTACATTGATAAGGAGCCTCTTTTGGTTCTAAACATGTCTGTTTTGCCTGATTATAAGGTGCAGTCGAAAGAGGTTTTTCCATCCCCCATATAATAGAAGGAATTTCATGAAAAAGTAATGTTTGTCCTACCCATTTTTTTGGGGTTTAAGAAAAATGAGAAAAGTAAAGGGGATGAAAGTGGTATGGCTATTTCAAAACATGCTAGGCCATGTCGTCTCCAACTTGTAAATCCATTGGTAACTCCTCCTTTCACTCATAAAAGTCAAAACCTCCCAATGATGAGGCCTTAGATAATGTGCCTACCTCAAATTCCCCAAGTACTTCTTCGGATCCATGCTCTCTATTTTTCCCCTTACTTTCTTCACTCCAGGCATGCTGGCCACCTTGCTATTCTTCAAATTTGCTAGGAATTCTCTCACTTTAGGTCCTTCACACCTGCTCAAGTCAGGGTGATTCTTGCTCATGACAAGTTCCCTCATCCTCTTCAGTTCTTTGCCCTTCTACCATTTTCTTGTCAGAGCCTTTCTGATCACTATTTTAAAATTGCAACTTCCTACCATACTACTTATCCCCCTTTCCTATTTTATTATCCCCTATAGCATTTATGACATTCTGACCTATCCAATATTTTGGTTATTTACTTTTTTATTGCCTGTGCTTTCCTCAACTAGAATGTAAGCACCACGAGACAGGAGTGCCTAACATGTTCACTACTTCATATTTGGTGATTAGAACAGTCAATGGTATATAGTAGGCACTAAATAAATACTGGTCGATGAGCAAATGATGAAAGTCTACAGAATAAAGGTCACAATCTTCTGACTGAGTGAAAGATTTCACAGTTCATGAGGAGTTTCATATTGATTAACAGATCTTCACAATGACCCTAGGGATTATTATCCACAATTAACATACTTGCAAAGAGAGAAAAATGAGACTCAGAGAAAAAGTTTTACTGTAAGTTTACTTAGTTAGTAAGAAGTACTCAAAGATAATTTAGGGCCCATGAGTGAGGCATGCTTTCCAAGGTAGTATTGCATTAAAATAGGGAATAGAGATCTTCCCAGCCTTCACTGAAATTTAATTTATTCTTCAGTGATATTTTGAGTGTGCCAAAAAGTATTTTTGAACATTAACTTGATTGTGCTTTAAGTAATGGTTTGACAGGTTTACTACCCAAGCCTTAAAGAAGAGGGCCAGGATAAGGGTGTAGTAATAGGAATAGAGAGGAAGTGACATTAGGAGATATGATCCTTACAATGTGAGTACCAAGAGAAAGATACTAGTTAGAGAACTTTCTGAGAGTTCCTGGGCAAGAAAACAGGAGAATCCCAGGTCATGAAGATTGTGGGGAACTTGCTTGGTAGGAAAAAGGCAATACACTATTTTTCAATCTTATTAAGTATGAAGAGTTGGAGGGGACAGAGGAACATTGCAATGGTCATGTCCAGCAGGCAACTTAAGTGTATAGAACATAGGATGGAGTTAGGAATGACTCATGTGCATAAGACAAGAATAGTCACTCTTGCTCATGGATTCATATCAGAATCATCAGTGAGACTTTTCAAAACTATCAATGCTCAAGACTTACTATGTCAAAAACCTCTGAGATTTAAGGAACACTGGCCTTGGTAAGCTGTGGGAGAGTTTTAGGTGGGTAAAGAAGAATACCAAGAACAAAACATTGAGTGCCACTGATATTTGATTCTAGAAGAATAATAGCCATCGGCAAGCAAGTAGTGGAAGCCAGGGAAGAAAGAACAAAAATTGAACAGGATAGTAAAGATAGCAAATGACAAAATTTGAAGAAGTGAGGGTAAGAAATAGTGTCAGCTGTTATGATATAAGGAGATGGAGGAGTGTTCTGGACTGGGGATGTGTTATTTTAAGTTATTTCACGTGTGTGTGATAAAAGTAAATTGCATTTTTATGTTCAAGTATGTTAAAATGTGTGCCTGGACTAGAAATAACTCAGAGGCCACAGGTGGTTACTACAGTTTTTAACAGGTTTCATTCTCCATTTCCAAAATGGCTGAAGAATTTCAACTGTTAGTAACATCTGGTCTAGCTACATCAGGATTAGCATAACAAAGGAGAATGAAGGGAGCTGTGCAAAATTAAAGAAACCTCACCTGTTTGCTCTGTGAGAGGTAATGAATGCCCCAGCTGGGGTAGAACAGAAGACAAAAAACCTTATTTAAAGCAGTTGTCACAGTACAGAAATAAATTAATAAACAACTGATCCATCCATTTTCACTTAACCAAAGACAAACACTAACTACATGAGTCAAATGAATTTTTTTTCAAAATACTCATGTGCATATTTGTGCACGGACACACACACACACACACACACACACACACACACACACAAACACTGAAAAAAAAGCACAAACCTCAAAAGACAAATGTAGCTTAGAAGACTGTAAATTGAGTAGAAGAAAAAGCTAAAATATATAAATATTTGGTTAGAGTCTGGCAACTGCCGAAAAAGAATTTTTAAAAGGAGAAAAAAAGAATTGTGTAGCCAAAAATATAGACATAATTAATAAAACAAATGGGGTGAAATTAGGACCAATAAACTTTGGGCTGATTACAAGGAGAAATATCCTTTTAGTAATTGCTGAAACAATCTTTCCATGTGGGAGCAAAGGCACTAAAATTACCCTGGATGATGTTCCAGGGAAATAATGAGATAATGTATGTAAGAGTGCTCTGGAAACTCCAGATTGTGCTACACATGTGAGGAGTTGCTATGATTGTTGTTATTATCCCACCCAGAACTGGGGAGCAAAGGGCACTGGAGACAAGCCTCAGGCCAGGCCAACATTTAGCCAATACCTAAAGCCTCTGCTTTGCTCTACTGTCACCCTAGCCAAAGTGAGTCACTTATTTGTGTACTGACCACCATAAGACACCATGAAATTATTGTATCATCAAAAATTAGTTACCCCAACAGCCGTACTGAGAGTGGAGATTCATTAATTTCCCAAGGAAGTTTTTGGCTGTGTTGTCCCAGCTTGGAATTGAATTCATGGCATGATTTCTTTGCAGAGCTGTGAACTGGACAAAATTCAATCAAGTGTTCTAATTTCTGATTCCTATTATGTTTTTGGTTTTGCCCCACATTGTCTCCACCCTGTCCAATTTACCAAGCAATCTAGAATAGCTGTATCTCTCTGAACATATCAATAAGAAGAATCCATTTTTCCCCTAACAATCCAAATTCATTTATTCTATACCTTCCTCATAGACCAGGGAATGAAATATCCTAAAGAAGGAGGGAGACAAACCACTGGGTATTTGTGTAAAACCCAGGCCAACATCCTTATGGTAAGACATAAGGCCTATTTGTACAGGATGTGATACGTCTGCCCTTTCTTAAAAAAAAAGTCTAAGAAAATAAAGATACAACACAGTGGGTTTGAGAGCATAAGGTGAAACTGTAAAGAAGCAGCTTGTCGTCTCATATGTAAACACACAATCTCTGACATAATTTTCAGTCTCTGACAATCAAGAGTGAAAAGGGAGTTTAAAACTCATCTTAGCCCCAGCGGCTTGTCACACTGTAAAAGAATCCCATCTATTTCTGCCTGAAGTCCTTTAGTAACAGGTAGCTCAGTACTTAAAAGACAGCACATTCTAATATGTATTTTTTTTCCTTTTCTTTGAAAACTGATTAAACTTTTCAAACTATTAAGCAATTTGAAATAAATATATAGTCATGGAATTCTAAAAGGATTCATCAATATAAACTAAGTCAATTCCCTTATGGTCCAGATGTAGAAACTGAGACTTAGATAAGGAATATGATTTTCCCAAAGTCACATAGTTGGTCAATGGCAGAGTAGGGACTAAAATCCAAGTCTGCATGTTTGGGTCCAGTGTCTTATTTATTTCCCATATATAAAGAGAGAAACGGGCCTAGCTTCAGGACTGATTACTCAGTGACTATGTTACCAAGGTTCCAGCTTCTTGTCTTCACACCCACAACCCAACATTGGCTCATTTTACCCTAAACAGAACAAATCCAAAGGGTGGACTGGGTCAGGGAAAGGTGGCTCATGAAAGGGAAGCAGTACTGCCTACTCTTTTTGGCTCATCCACAATGGTGACTAATAACCTCCTGGAAGTAATGACATCTTACTGTTTAATTCCACCATATATTGCATGGCAATTCTTTTATTTCTGAGAATGATATGATGATTGTTGAGGATACTTGGGGGACATAATACCGGTTATTGCTAAAGGATGGATTTCAAGTCACTTAAAACTCACTTGATACATGCCTTCTATGCAAGGAATTCTATTAGAACTTAGTAACAAGAGGAAAAACAAGAGGTTTCCACCTGTAGGAAATCATGTCTGGTGGGTAAATGGAGAATATATACAGTTAACTCTAATCCAAGACAGACTATGGTCATCATTATATCTCCTATGAGCACAGAATAGTAATGGTCCTTACATTTTATGAGCTGATGGCAAAGCTGATCTGTATCCTTCCTGTTAAGCTCCCAAAGGGAATATACATGGATGGAGCCAGTATTCAGAAAGAGAGCAGAGAAAAACAGGTTCTGCTTTAAAATTTAAGCTTCAGCTCTAAGAAATAGCTCCAAAAGATATCTGATCATCTGCAGAAGGTATTCAAGTAGAGCAGATCAAAAAGACATGGAAGGAGAGTTGTATGGCTAGTCCCAGGTTCTAGGCCTTTCCCATAGGTCTAGGAACTGTCTCCTCTTAATAAGAACTTTCAAGGGAATGTCCGGCATAAGGTGATTGGAAGATCTACCCTCCTCTTGCCTCCTTTTCTAGTGCCAGAGCTGATCTAATTGAGTGTCACCTTAAACCCAAATAGCTATGGAAAACGAAAAAAAAAAAAAAAAAAAAAAAAAAAACTGAACGTGAAGTTAAAAAAAGTGACTCCAGTTTTAGCTCAGACACATACTAACTAAATTATATCTCACACATTTACCTTCCCTAGTTCTGGTGAGGTGTCATTGGGATTATGGTTTAATAAACAATACATTACAAAATTTTTTCTCACATTCACCTATCATGTTCCTTTTGCAGTGTTCCCCATCGTTATGAAGGTGTTACCACCCCAATTTAAATAGTTCAAAACCTCAGACACATATTTGATTTGATGCCATGTCACATGGGAAATGGAAGCAACTGAGTTGTTTGACCTAGAGACAGAAGATGTAGGTAATCTGGCCTCTGGTCTTCAGATCTTTGAAGAAATATCATGGAAGAAAAAGAGAAGACTTCTCTGGGTGGTCCCAGGGAGAATAACTACGACATCTAGAGGCAAGTCATAGGTAAACCAAGTCCAGTTTACCAAAAGAGAGAACTTTTAACAGTCAAGGTTTTCCTTGAATGGAATGGTCTCTTTCAAAGAACAGTGAAGAGAGCAGAATCCAAGAGATTCTGAATCTCACACTCCTTTTTTAAGACCATATAATTTATCAACTTCAAATTTCTGAAGATTCAACTTATGTGATGCCTTTAAATGCACTGCCTCCTTTACAGTCCGACAGTCATCACTTCAGCTCCAAGGACTTGTCCCCTCTCTGTATATAGTTTACCCACCTCTTTCATTCTCCCATTCCAATATGGCTGACTTACATTCATAAAATTATTCTTCTTATAGTACAGATCTTTTCTCTTTAGCTCAGAAACTCTTAATAGCTATCCACTGTCTGCCCAACCAAATTGAAACTGAAGTATCCAAAGTCTTTTGTGGTTTACCACCAACCAAACATGGCAACTTTGACTTCCACTTTTCTCCTAATTGTACTCTAAAATCCATCTCAGCTGGTGTTCTTTTCACACTTTGAGGTTCTGAGCTTCCCTGTCTTCAAGCAGTTGTTCCTGTTGTTTTTTTTGCTTAAACTGCCTTCTCTTCTATCTCCACCTGTTGAAATTCTATCTGTACTCTATGGTCTAGCTTAAAAAATAATAGTTAACATTTATTGAGTGCTTATTTTGGGCCAGCCACTGTGCTAAGCATGTGCAAGTATTTTACATAGATTATCTCATTTAATCCTCACAACAACCCAATGAGGTAGGTGCTATTATTATCTCCACTTTAGCCTGGAGTTTACTGAAGCTCAGAGAGGGGGAAGTAATTCTATTTGTTCAAGGGCACACCAGTTAATAAATGGGGGGATGGAATCTGAACCCAAACAGTTTGGCTCTGGAGTGCAGAAAGGTGTTACTATTTCAAAAAACAATCAAAAAGATTCTCAGATTTTCTCTGACTCAAGTTGATATGATCATTTCTTGATAACCTCAGAGCACTTTGCTCCTTAAAGATGTATCTTGTGTTATATTTACTTGTGTCCTTATACTCATGATGAGCCTACAGGTCCCAGTGGCCACAGCCTAGCTCTTGGGCTTCTCACTGTCTCACACTTGATGACACAGAATAGGTGCTCAGTAAATTCATTAAGTTGAATTAAAAGAATATTGGAGCGAAGGAAAGGTCAGGAGAGTTATCTAGGGTAGATGTTCCACACTTCCCTACCCCAACTACCCTGTGTGACATTGGCCAGAGCTACCAACACCTGTCCAAATCAGACCCTTCAGTCTGTTTTCCCAGCCTGGTCTCTGGCGGGTCTCTTCTTGTCCCCCCAGTTTTCACAGCTGCCTGGGCTTTGGCCAGTGTTTGGGGTGAGGCAGGATCAAAATATCACTGCCCTAGGCTCAGCTTCCAGGACTGAGGGATCAAGTGAAACCCAGCCCAGCGGGTGAGGGGGTGGACTGAAAGCCCCCATACAGAGCCAGCAAGCTCTTTACACAAGCCCTGACTTGCCCAGGGACCACGTGGGTGGGCCAGCAGTTTAGCTTCCCTCAGGGATGCTGCACTTGTCTGATCCACCGCCTCCTCCCCTCTGCTAAATCCCAGCCTCCTCCTCTTCCTTATCTCCCAACCCCAGATGCTCAAGGTGGTTGGACAAGTCCGGGCATGTTCCCAGTGACCATCCGGGTCCAGTAAAAGCCTACACATGGGGGTATTGTTTCGCCAAGGCTGTAAGAATATCAGCCTAGGTTCCAGACACTTCAGATAGTGTTCTCTGAATACACAGGATTAACTGATAGAGAGCCAGGGATGCCTTTCCAGCCGTTCTGACTTTGCAGCACCCAAGCAGGGAAATCCTGACCTGGTCCTACTTGGGTGCCACAGGTTCCAGCCGGCTTGCCACGCCAGGGTGTGCTCCCACACTTACCCAGTAACGGATGGAAGGATGGATCTTACCAAAACAACAATGGCATTCCCAGACAAACAGAAAACGCACCTCAGCACGGAGGGAACATCCCGCTCAGCTCCAGCCCCTCAGTCCCCAGCAAGCATACCGCACTCACAGTAGATGAAATCCGGTTGCAATCAAAGCTCCGCTCCACTCATTTCATATCCACGTGTAGCAACAACGGATCAAATCCACCCTCTTTTCCTTTCAAGCTAAGCCTATTTCTCCCGCCCCTAATAGGCTTCCGGGACAGCTATTGGATTACCTAATGTATCTAGGCGTGGCTATGCAAAGAAATCCCGCCCCTGAATAGGACACTGTGAGTCCGGGGAGGGGAGGGGTGTGAACAGTGACAGAGCCACTGGTAAGGCTGAAGTTGCAAAGCTCCTGGGACTGAAGCGGGGGCGAGAGGGCAGAGGGCCAAGGAGTTTGGTCCAGCCCAGTCTGTGGGAACCGAGGGAGGGTCAAGTGGTTGGAAGCAGCTAAATGGAGCTCAGCAATTCAAAGTTTTATGCATGTTCAACAGGCAAAATCAGCATTGCAAAAAGTAAGGATTTTTAGACATATGGAAAAGCTACTTCCCAGTTCTGGCCCTGCCTTTAAAAAAATGTTTTCAGAAGAATTTTAACAGGATGAGGAGAGGTAACATGAAGTTGGGGGGAAAAAACACTACAAGTTAAGAAACACTGACTTCTGGACTTGGTTCTGACTTTATGCACACCCTTCACCTTCTGTGGAGTCCTAGGTCTCTGTACAGGAAAAAGGGTGGACTAGGTAGTCTCTAAGGGCCCTTCCAGTAATGACACTTCAGGAGTTTATGAGTTTATGATCTCACTGGCAGCAGTGGGGAAGTCCTGGAATGATGTCCTTGACCTTGAAGAACTTGAAGAACCCCTCTTAGGGAGACAGGACAGACTAGACACAGAAAACAACATGCTATATAAAATGCATGAAACTATGCATGTGTGGGGATAAGGGATAGGTGAAAAATTTCTGTACCTTCCTCTCAATTTTGTGTGAACCAAAAATTGCTCAAGAAAAACAAAGTCTTCAAACAAAACCAGAAGAGGACTAAACTATGGGACACAGGCTAGAAGGGCACTGGGATGCAGGAAGGAGTAAAAATGAAAAAGAGTATATGACTAGGAAAGATAAATACTCTTCAGTGGATTGAGTGGTCACAAGAGGTGGAGTGTCAAACAGCATTATGGAAAGAGAAAAAGGAAAGCTTGAACCAAGATATGGGGTAGGGTACCAAACAATGTGCCATGATCAGACTCCAAGGGGCTCCACCTTACTTGAGCAGAGGTTATATACCAGGAGTTTAGAGGGAGTTTTCTGTACAGGGGTTGAAAAGCCTTGGTGGAAAAGGGTTGAACAAGCACAGAGGGGACTTTGAAAGGGTACTAAATTAATTCCTTATCTATCTTCCAATAAGAATTGAGACTAGGCATTGCGGCACATGCCTGTGATTCCAGCTACTCAAGAGACTGAGGCAGGGGGATCACAAGTTCAAGGTCAGCCTTAGCAACTTAGCAAGGCTGTAAGCCACTTACTGAGACCCTATTTCAAAATAAAAATTAAAAAGGGCTGGGGATGATACTCAGTGGTTAAATACCCTAAGTTCAACCCCTATATCAAAAATAAAAAAAATATATTGATACCAGAATGTGGTCATCACTTAGACTGCTGTTGTGGGCTCAGAAAGAGAATTGCCTGAGTTGTAATTTCCGGTTTGGTCCTTAATAGCTGTGTGACCTTGGGCAAGTTAAGTAACTCTGTATCATAGCATATTCATTTATAAAATGGAGACAATAATAAGCTCTTCCTTGGGATTATTTTGAGGATTGCATTAATTTATATAAAAAATAGGGTTAATATATATAAGGAAATTAGAACAATTAGTGGGACATTGAACATAACATGCACATGTTTATTAGGTATAATAAATAACACACACATATACATAAGCATTTTAGGGCCTTTAGATCTGTGAGATGAAAATGAAAATAGTTGTGCTGTGTATTACTTCCCAGAGGAGGCAAAGGAAGGGCCAGAGGAGGAAACCTCTGCTTTTTCTCCCAGGGGATGGGACTCTCCCAAAAGAGGGGTCCTTTGATTTTTCTCCAACTTGTGCTACCCAGATCTGGGTTACAGTCTTGAGACTATACTGTAACAGAAAGAAACGTGGCTTGGGATTTAGGAGTCTTGGCATGTGTAAAAATCTTATAAGTGTCTTTCTCTCTCTGCCTTTGTAACCTGAAGAGGTTCTTGAACTAGATGACCTTGAAACAATAGAGCAGTGCTTTTCACATGTTAATGTGCACACAGAATCACCTAGGAATTTTATTAAAACACAAATTCTGATTTAGTAGCTCTGTTGTGGGGGCCAACATTTTGACTTTCTAACAGAGTCCCTAGGTGATTCAGATGGTGCTAGGACACAGACCACACTTCAAAGTGAGCATTTAGAAGGTGGTTAGGAACAGTCTTTACTAAGCATCTCTTGTGTTAGTCAGCATTCCATTGTTAAAACAAAATATCTGAGATAACAAACTTATATACAGGAAATGTTTATTTTGACTCCCAGTTTTGGAGGTTTCAGTCCATGTTTTTTGGCTCTATTGCTTTTGAACATCATGGCAGAGTGTAGAGTTATAGTGGGGTTAAGCCATTCACTTCATGGCCAGGATGCAAAAGAGAGAAAAGAGGAGAGATCTGGGTCCCATTATCTCCCTCAAGGGCATACCCCCAATGACCAGAAGGCCTCCCACTGGGCCCTACCTTTTAAAGGTTCCACCATTTCCCAATAATGCCACAAGCTGGTGACCAGTTGTTTAACACATGAGCTTCTGGGGATCATTTCAGAACCAAACTAATCTATAAATCATGCAAATGTACCCCTTTGAAGCTTACAGAAGTCCTGTGAAATAGTGATTACTATCCCTTACGGATAAAGAGGTTCCTTGTACTCTATGATGCTGCCTGGAGTACTGAAATCAACGTGAGATGAAGGTACTAAGGCAACTTCAGAGTTCACAAGCTTTTGTCAGATTATTTAGAAAATGACGATAAACAAAAACTGTAAAGCTAACACTGCCCTCTACCATATCTTGTCCAATAATACCACAATGGTAGCTGACCCTCACAGAGCACTTTTCAGGCAATGTTCCAACAGTTTTGCATAAATTAATTAATTTATCTTCTCATTAACCAATGAGGCCAAAAACACTAGATTCATTCTTGCCTCGTTTTCTCACTTCATATTCATCCCATCAACAATCCAATCATCTCTGTCTCCAAAATATCCCAAATTCCACATTTTCTCAGTACCTTCACTGTAATTACTTTAGTGAAAATAATCATTATAGGATTCCTTGATCTTAAAGTCATACTACTACAGTCAATTCTCAGTATAGCAGTCAGAGTGACCCTTTAAAAACGTAAATCAGTCCAAGTCTGTCCAAACCATTCCACTTACTGGTTTCTTATTCCTAGTAAAAGTCAAGGTCCTCAATTATGGTCTGTGAGAGTTCACAATCTGGCCCACTCCATCCTACCCACAATCTGCCCATATATCTTTAATCTCATTCCTGCACTCCACTTCACTACTGCACCCAACCATAGTGACCTCCTTGCTCTTTATTCTACCACTCAAAGCATGCTTCATGCTGGTCTTTGTATTTGCTGCTCTTTCAGCCTGGACACTTCTTTCCATAACTACCTTCACTAATACTTTCCTCACTTTCACCAGATTTATACTCAAATGTTACCTTATCATTTTTTACAATACTTTCCTGAACTACCTAATAATAAGGTAATGAAATTCCAAGGGACTTTTGGACTATATAGGTAGACTTTGCCCCAGCACTAGCCCCAAGTATGTGAGGTGCAGTGTGGCAAGGGGAAGAGTTAAGATTCTCAGCCCTAAGTCATTCCAGCCACACAGTCAGTCAGAACTGAAGATATGTCAGCTCATTTCTTGGAAACTCCCTGCAACCTCTCCTCTCATGATTGACAGGAATAATTTCATTTACCCAAACAGAGTAATCCCAAACAATGAGTTTCTCTAACTATACTTCACTGCTATAACTATCCTAATCTGACAGAAACCCCCACCCCACCTATTTCTGGGGACAGAAAAGTTCTTCTGGAGCCCAGTGAGAGATTTTGGGATCTCTGCTACTAACTTTCAGTTCTTCTCAGAGATTATCTAGGTTTGCACACAGAAATACTGTCCTTGGTTAGGTTTAGAGAAGACTGAATAGCCTCTAATTCTAGTGTAACAGGCAGGCAGGGTGATTTCTTATGAGAAAACCTCATGTTTGTTTAGAAAGACTAGTGCCCTTACAGCCTCTGTGAAGACTGAAAGAGGAACAGAGGTACAAGTTGAAGTACCAGTAGATGCTGGTGTCTGTGGGGCAGCCCCTTTGTACTGTAGTATCTTGAGGGATGTTTCTGAATACAGGATCAGTTTCTGGTGTCTTTTAGTAAGCTTGTGGAAAAATGTGCAGATAACTTTAACCATAGCTGTCTGATGCAATGGCGTACATGCTTGGGTATTCTGGATTAGAAAGCTGGGGTATGAGAAAGTTACTTCTAGTTATGGTATTTTTCAAAATTCAGTTGATTTCTAGCATAGTTCATTTTAGGTCTTTTCTCTCATTTTAATCATCTTCTACTCCACTTGCCCCAAATTACTTTCAAACTCACTCCACTTAGGCACATAACCAACCCTTAACCTCCTAGTAGAAAACTTCACCTCCAGTTCTGCTGAGAACATAAAAGAGCAACAGGCTTAAACTCTCTAAACAACTTCTGTTTTCTCCACCTTCAAACTCATTCTTGTCTCTTATCTTGGAGCTTCTTCCTGCTGGAGACTAATCTCTTCATCTGCGTTACAATTTCTTTTCTGATCTACTTTCCTTTTCATGTGTCTTCATAGTCTCTCTTCCTCTAGATCCTTTCCCTAACCTCTACCTTTCCATTCTGAACCAAGATTCTAGAAAGAAGTTTTCATAGTCATTTCATATCCTCACCTTCACCTCTTCATTTCTAAACTCATTACATTCATGAATTTATTGATATCAGCCTTATAGGTTCTTTCTATCTTCTTTTTTGAATTCTCTAAAACATACGTATTTTTGGCTTGTTTCTTCCCTAACTCTTCCCTTGACTTTCAGGGAAGCTATGGATCCTCTATTTAATCATTTAAAACTTTCTCTGGATTCTCCTTCTCTACTCCCATCAAATGATGGGGTATTTCAGAGCAATCCTCTTTGTCCCTTTTGCCTGATTCTAACTTCTCTCACTGGAGTGTGAACCTGTGTGGTAGGCACCTCCTCTGTCATTTCACTAATTAATTCCCACATGCAAAATAATACCAAGGACTTATAAAGCACTCAATATATTTTATATATTTTCTACTGTATATACATATACATTAAATATTTTAATTAATAAATAACTGAATGAGTGAACCCAAGGAGGATAAAGCTCAAGTCTGATTTCACCCTTCTGTATGTGCTCCTAAGCCTCAAGTGAGCCACCATACTTGTAGATTGCCAAAAATTGGAGCCATATCCAAAGTAATAACAATAGCCAAACTCAATTAGAACTTGATCACCTGTATATGTTAGGTCCTGTGCTAAATGCAAGATCTCACTTAATAATCACAATAACCCTATGAGATAAATATCATTTATATCACCCCTATTTTATAGATAAGGAAATTGAGGCACAGAAATGATAAGTAATGTTCCATGGTACCATAACCAATAAGTGGGAACTGATATAGGATTCTCAAGAATTGCTAATACCTGAAAATTCACTGCCACACTCAAAAGTGAATGCTCTATTTCATTTCCAATTAGAAGCTCTTTCCATCCAGAAACTCTTCCCATCATTCCTGTAGAACTATTATAAACCTCCACCTTATCCCTAAAGTCCGGCACCTAATACTTAATCAAGAAAATGGACTTCTGTCCTCTTCATCAATAAAACATGCTGGCTGGGTGTGGTGGCGCATACCTGTAATCCCAGTGGCTCAGGAGGCAGAGGCAAGAGGATAATGAGTTTAAAGCCAGCCTCAGTAACTTAGTGAGGCACTAAGTAACCCAGTGAGACTCTGTCTCTAAATAAAATATAAAATAGGACTGGGGATGTGACTCAGTAGTTGAGTGCCCCTGAGTTCAATCCCCAATACCAAAAAAAAAAAAAAAAGAAAAGAAAACAGATGCTAATAGTCAATTAATCTACCTCCTTTGTTCATACATGTAAGGTCCTTCTCTCCCTCCCTCTCTCCCCCATCCTCTCTCTCTGTCTCTCTCTACACCCAGCCTAGCTTTTCCTCTTGGAAAAGAGAAGGTAATGAGTATCTTTTCTTCCCCTGTCCCTATGGACCATGCTTCATCAATTATCTCCAGCAACTCTGGTATCATTTTTTTCTCAGCAATTTTTTTGTTCTTTTTAGATATATATGACAGTAGAGTATATTTTGACATATTATACATACTCAGAGTTTCTGTATCATTTTTATTTACCTTCTCTCTGATGCTCACCTTCTCTACCTTTGAATATGTTCAAATCCCTCCCACTATAAAATTAACTCAGTCTTAGTTCTACACTGCCTCCTTCTTAACTAGCAGTCTCATCTCTCTTCCTTTCTCAGTTAAAGTTTTGTCCATATAGTCTGCTATTCCATGTCTAGTCATTATTTCCATGTCTTCACTTTCCACTAGCTTCCCAATCTATTGCAATCTGGCTTCTAGCCCCATGTGTTCTCTCTCAGATCACAAGGGACCTCTTTATTGCCAAATTTTAGGGAATATTTTCTCTCATTTTCTTATTTATCCACAGCTTTTTCCAGGGTTGGTCACTCACTGTTTACTTTGGAAAACATTCTTTCTTGTGTTGGGGAAAGAAAAAAGAAACTCTCTCCTGGTTTCCTTCTAATTCTTAAACCCTTCCTTTTTAGATTGTGTCTTTGCATATTCTCCTTTGTCTCATGCCATGAATGTTTGGTGAGGCTGGGTCCCTCATCACATTTTATTCACATGAACTCATTTATCTCATAGAACAACACTTTAAAGTAGTGTGCTAGTCAGTTTTTCATCACTATGACCAAAATACCTTACAATAAAAAACTTAAAGTGGAAAGATTTATTTTGATTCACAATTTTAGAGGTTTTAGTCCATGGTCTTCTGGCTCCATTGCTTTGGGCCTGAGGTAAGGTTGAACATCATATCTTACTGGCATGTTGGAGGGAAGCTTCTCATCTCATGACAACTGGAAATCAGAGTAAGAAAAAAGAGAGGAAGGGACTGGGGAAAGAATAATTCTTCTAGTGCATAACCCCTGTGATCTATTTCCTCTAACTAGGTCCCACCTCCCAGTATTTCATTCTAATTATTATTCAGTTGAATAGATTAATGCACTGATGGTGCTAGAGCACTCATAATTCAATCAGTTCTTAAAAGCCCCACCACTGTACATTGCTGAATTGGGGACAAAGTCTTCAACATATGAGAATTTGGGGGAACATTCCAGGTCTAATAGCAACTATAATAACTAGGTATTATTTTCTTCACAGAGAAGAAGTCAGTTCGAGATTAGAGAAGTAGACTGAAATGCCTAAGGATCCATAGTAAGTACACATTCAATCTAGAATGAAAGCCAGGATGTGATTCTAAGCATGTCATATCATATTGTCTTTCTCAAATAAGTAAGTGCATGACATAGCAATAAAATGATTTGGATTCTGAGTTGATATTCCAGATATGTTACATACTAGCTTATATACTATGTTATTTTTGAATAAGTAACCAAACATTTCTGAACCTCAGTATCCACATCTATAAAGAGGGAAAGAAACAAGATTTTTTAGGAAGATTGAAGAAGAGCATTTAGAGAATTCCCAACCCAGTTCCAGACACAGGAACTCAATAACAGATCCATTAGGATGATGGTGATTATTAAGGCTATAGTTATTTACATTTTGCCCTCTGTTATAGTCTGAATGTTTGGCTTTCCCAGAATTCATATGTTGAAACTTAAACCCCCATGGGAGAGTATTTGGAAATGGTGTTTTGTGGGGTGATTAGGTCATGAGATGGCAGAGATCTCATAAATGGGACTAGTTCCCTTGTAAGAAAATTAATATAAACCACAGAGATCCCTTGGGATTTCTACCACATGGAGACACAACAAGAAGAAACATCTAGGAAGTGAATCCTCACCAGACACTGAATCTACTGGCACCTTACTTAGTCTTGGATGTCCCAGCTTATAGAACTGTGTGAAATAAATTTATTATTTATAAGTCGTTCAGTTTATTGTGTTTTGTTTTAGAAGCCAGAATGAACTAAGACACATCCTCCCCAACTGTTTCCTATTCTCAGTCAAACCTTATTGGTCTACATTTTTGTCATTACTTCTTATTTTTGCCTGACTCCAACCCCATCTGAAAGAATGTAATTTTGACTGAGACAAGTAGCTAAATCCCTATGTCTTCTCTGAAAGTACTTCAGCAGGCCTAGGTCCAGAAGCCCGACACATATTGTCCAGAAGTTCCCAAAATCCTGACTTTTCTATATAAGCATGTTTATTAATATTGCTTTAAAGTAATGTGGAGGCATAGCATTTGATCTTTATAATCATTAGAAAGTAAATTACTATTTTTATGCCAATTTACTAATTAGAAAGTGCAGAATTGCTATCTGTTAAATGAGTACTATATGCAGGTACTGTTCTAAGCAGTTTATGTAGGTTATTTCACTACCCCTTTAGAGCACATTCATGATTAGCTTCATTTCAAAATTTTAAAAAAATGAACATGTAAAATATTAAGTGAGAGTGATATCAGCAAGATGGTGGAATTGTGGTTCGGCAAAGAGGTGCATGCCAGTAATCCCAGTGGCTCAGGAGCCTGAGGCAAGAGGATGGTGAGTTCAAAGTCAGCCTCAGCACCTTAGTGCATCCCTAACCAACTCAGTGAGATCATATCTCTAAATAAAATACAAAAAGAGGGCTGGGGATGTGGCTCAGTGGTTAAATGCTCCTGAGTCCAATCTCCAGTACCAAAAAGAAAAACATAAGATGGTGGAATAGCACCTTGCAGAACTTGTCCCTTGCAGAAACATCAATTTGAAAAAGTGTCCATATGCAAAAGTACCTTAACAAGAGCCGTGGAATCCGGGTAAGAGATTACTGTGCCTAGTATAGCACAGACACCACATGACTGAAATCCTAGGGACTCAGGAGGATGAGGCAGGAGGATCTTAAATACCGGACCAGCATCAACAACTTAGTGTGATACTGTATCAAAATAAAACAGTAAAAAGGACTGAGGATGTAGTTCAGTGGTATAGAGTCCCTGGGTACAAAACTCAGCAAAAACAAACAAGCAATAAAAAAAAAAAAAACTCATGTATCCCATTTGTTTACAATAATAAAAAAAATAAAAGAAAAAAAGAAAAAAAAACTCAAACAAATATAAAAGAAGAAGAAACAAAAGAAAAGAGGCATTGAGAGGATGGGAAAGGAAGTTTCAAATTACCCACATTACACCTCCCCTAACCAGGTAGTAGTGGTGTGGAGAGAGAAAGCTTCCATAAGGAGGAAGAGAGTGAAGTACTACATTTTGCAAAGGACCATGGCACCATGCTGTCACCCACAAACTGAGACTCTGGGTCCAACTCAAAACCAGGTCAGCCCCTGTGCTCCCAGACTCCAGGCTGGCACTTGCAGACCTAGTTACCCTGGGCTGATCCATATGGCCCCAGGCTCTAGGCCTACCTGGCACCAGGCCAGCCCCCAGAGACAACAGGCTCCAGAAAAATATGTATACATTCAAGCTCCAGGCCAAACTCAAGCTCCAGAGTATCCTCAGCACCAGGCCAGAACTCACAGCATCAAACTCTAGATCAGTAAAACTATAGATAATGCCTAGAGGCCTACTACATTGTTAGACCAGCATCCATAGACGTAGGTTCCAGGCCTGATCCCATGAACCCCAGACTCCAAACTAACCCCTATAGGACATAGCTTTCAGGCCAGTCCCTGAAGACCCAGAATTCAGGCTTGTCCCAATGAAACTAGGCTCCAGGAACATCCCAATGGATCCAGGTTCCATGTTCTTCCCTGAGGATTCAATTAATAGGTCAGCCACACTGAACCCTGGCACCAAACCAATCCATCCCATGCACTCAAGATTCAAACCTGCCCCATTTGCTGATCCAGGTACCAGGCCAGCCTGCCAGAAGATTCTACATCTAGACCCTGAATGAGAGCTTGCTCAGAATTTCTGGATGGGTGGATTTGTATAAGGGCATTTACTGCTGAATCCAGCCTATCAAAGCTGGAATAAGGTGGTCCTATTCCTTCAAATGTGTAGACACCAATGTAAATTAACAAAGATCCCGAATCATCTTGGAAACATGATACTACCATATAAAGAAAATTAAGCACCAGTAACCAACTCTAAAGAAATGGAGATTTATGAACTGCCTGACAAATAATTCAAGACAATCATTTTTTTCGTATTTTTATCAGTGCACTTTAGTTGTACATAACAGTGGGATTTGTGTTACATATTTGTACATACATATAATATAATAATATAATTTGATCACTATTATTTCCAAGTAGTTCCTCTTTCTCTCCCATCCTCCTTCTCCCTGTTCATTTTCTTCTACTCTACCAGTCTCCCTTGAATTTCTTAATATTTCCCTTTCTTTTCCTTTGTCCTCTTTAGTTCACACACACATATGAGAGAAAAATTATGACCTCAACTTTCTGTGACTTATTTTGCTTAGCATAATGTTATCAAATTCTATTCATTTTCCTACAAATGATATAATTTCATTATTATGTGTGACTGAATAAAACTCAGTTGTGAAAAAACTCAATTGTGTTTATATACCATTTTATTTATCCATTCATCCATTGATGGTCATCTAGGCTGAATCCATGGTTTTACTACTATGAATTGTGTTTCTATAAACATGGGTATGTTTGTATTGTTATGTATGCTGACTTTAATTATTGAGGATAAAAACTGAGGAGTGGTGTAGTTGGATCATTTGGTAGTTCTATTTCTAGTCTTTTGAGGATGCTTCATACTGATTTCCATAGTGGATAAACTAATTTAAAATCCCACCAACAGTTTTAAAGTGTTCCTTTTTTCCATATCCTCTCCATCATTTATTATTGTTTGTGTTCTTAAAGGGTGCCTTTCTAACTGGAGTGAGAAGAAATCTCAGGATTGTTTTAATTTGTATTTCCCTAATTACAAATGGTGTTGAATGTTTGTTCACATATTTGTTAGTCACTTGTATTTTTTTTTTTTTTTGGTGTTTGTTTTGTTAATTTGCCAATTTATGAATGGGGCTGTTTGGTTTTGGTGTTAAGTGTTTTGAGTTCTTTAAATATTCTGAATATTAATCCTCTGTCAGAATAGTAACTAGAAAAAATTTCTCTCCCGTTCTATGGGTTCTTTCTTCATATTCTTGTTTCATTTGCTGTGCAGAAACTTTTTAATTTGATGTCATCCCATTTATCGACACTTGACATTATTTCCTGATCTTTAGTAGTTCTATTGAGAAAATCATTGCCTGTGCCTATTTGTTGGAGTGTTGACCCTGAAATTTCTTCTAGGAGTGTGCATAGGTCTTTGATCCGTTTTGAGTTGACCTTTGTGCAGGGTGAGAGATGAGAATCTTGTCTCATTCTTCTCTATATAGATAACCAATTTTCCCAACACTGTTTGTTAAAAAGGTTGTCTTTTGTTCAATGTATATTTTTGGCACATTTGTCAAGGATCAGATGACTGTATATGTGTGGGTTTGTTGCTGTGTCTTCTACTCTGATCAGTTTTTCTCTGTATTTCTTTTTAATCCAATACCATGCAGTTTTTGTTGTTAAACCTCTATAGTATAATTTGAAATCAGGTGTTGTGATGCTTCCAGCATTGTATTTTTAGTTTAGAATTTCTTTGGCTATTCTAGATCTTTTATTCTTCCAAATGAATTTTAGGACCTTTTTTTTTCTAGTTCTGTAAAGAATGTCATTGGTATTTTGATGGGCATTGCATTGAACTTGCCTGTTACTTTTGTTTGGTAGTATAGCCATTTTAACAATGTTAATTCTGCCTGTCCATGAACATGAAAGATCTTTCCATCTTCTTGTATCTTCTTGAGATTTTTTTCTTCAGTATTTCATAGTTACCATTGTAGAAGTCTTTCACCCCCTTGATTAGATTTATTCCTATGTATTTTTGAGGTTATTGTTAGTGAAATTATTTTCCTGTTTTCTTTCTTAGCAGATCATTATTAGTGTGTAGAAAAACTTTAGGTTGCTGTATATTGATTTTGTAACATGCTACTTTGTTGAATTTTTTATTAGTTTCAGCACTTTCTAGAACTTTTTGGATCTTCTAAATATGATATCATGTCATCTTCAAACTTCAGTAATCTGAACACTTCCTTTTGTTTTTTTATTCCTTCTCTTGCCTAATTGTTTTAGCTAGAATTTGTAGTACCTTATTTAATAGGAGTGGTGTAAATCAATCATCCTACAGAAGCTCAGTGAAGTACAAGAGAGCATAGATAAGACAAAGATAATCAGAAAAATGATGTGTGAAGAAATTTAGCTGTTCAAAATGTGAGAGATTATATATAACAATCAAACAGAAATTCTAAAACTAAAGAAAACTCTGACTGAACAAAAAGTTTCCATAGGGAACTTCAAAAGCAGACCTGATCAGTCAGAAGAAAGAATCTATGACCATGAAGGTAGGTCATTTGAAATTGCCCAGGTAAAACAACAAAAATATAATATAGGAAGAAAATCTACAGGAACTATGGGGCACTATCAAGAAAACCAATATATACTATATGGCAGTCTTAGAAATAGCAGAGAAAGTGAAAGGGAAGAAAGGCTAATTGAAATAAATAATGACAGAAAACCTTCTGGATCTGGAGAGGAAAAAGAAAATCTAGATCCATGAAGCCCAAATAACTCCAACAAAACTAAATATGAAGGGATCTTCAACAAGATGCATTATGATCAAATTCTCAAAAGACAAAAGGAAAGAATTTTGAAAGAAGGAAGATAGAATCAACTCATTACATACAAGTGAGCCCTCATAATAAGAATATGTGTGCATCTCAGTAGAAGCCTTGTAACACAGAACAGAGTGAGATAATATATTCAAATTGCTGAAAGAAAAAAAGATACTGCCAACATTGAAAACTATGTTTGGCAAAGGCAAGATGAGAACATATCCAGATAAACAGAAGTGGTAGGAGTTAATCAAGATAAGACTTGTCTTACCAAAAAAGGTAAAGTGAATTCAGTAAGTTGAAATAAAAAGACTCAAACAGCATGAAAACATGGAAGTATATAACACTCACTGTAAAGGTAAGAATATTGTCAAATTCAGAATACTCTGATATGATAATAATGGTGCACAAAGCACAAAATATAAAAGTAAAAACAAAAATATTATTTTAGTAAGTTTTTTCACTGCTGTGACTAAAGACCTAACCAGAACAACTGTAGAGGAGGAAAAGTTTATTTGGGGCTCACGGTTTCAGAGGTCGCAGTCCATGCACAACCAACTCCATTCCTCAGGGCTTGAGGTGAGGCAGGACACCATGACAGAAGAGTGTGGTGGAGGGAAGTGGCTCACATGATGATCAGGAAGCAGAGAGAAACTCCACTCACCAGATATAAATATAGACCCCAAAGACATGTCTCCAAAGACCAACCTCCTCCAGCCACACCCTACCCACATACTCAGTTAATCCCATCAGGGGATTAACCCACAGATTGAGTTAAGGCTCTCATAATCCAACCATTTCTCTTCCAATCCTTCTTGCATTGTCTCACATATGAGCTTTTGGGGGGACACCTAATATATAAACCATAAAAAATATTAAACATAATTATAGCTACAATAATTCTTTAATAAATATAGTATATAAAATAGGTAAATTGTGACAATAATAACAGAATATGAAGAAGAGGAAGTGTAGTTTTTAACATAGTCTAAATTAAATTGGTACCAACTTCAAGTAGACATTTTTATCTCTAAGGTGTTTGATGTGAGCCCCATGGTGACCACTCGTAAAAAATCCTACTTACAGGTCAGTGGCAATAAAGCTCTATAACAGCATTTTGCAAAGTATTAGGGTTTTTAAACTTACTTTAATCTTAAAAGCAATATGTAAAATAATGCCCCGATGCAAAATAATAACTTTAATTAAAAAATAAGGAAAAATGAAAAAGAATAAAGGTATGGTGGGTGGCAACAGTAAAAGGTACATATATATCTAAAGACTCATACACATCTAAGAGATTTATGTAGTTCCCAGAGGACGGGTATTAAAATTCTTATTCTCTTTACTAGTGTTGGATTACCTGGATACCAATTGCACTATCACCACACTCCCACTGTATTTGGTTTGGCAAGATTCACTTTCTGCCAATATATTAGGGGCAGCCTCATGGTAGAAGGAACAGTTGAGTATGAGTGATTTCATGGGGCAACATGAGGACCTGTGGATAGTATGTAAAAGCAGAAAGAGTTGTGCACAATATTAAGAATGGTTTTCTAACAATCAGAAAGAAGGAACAGGTTTGGAGTGGGGCAGCCAGGGTCATTCTCATTTTTTGTTTTTAAATCAAACCTATTTTTAGTTGTTGATAGACCTTTATTTTATTTATTTATATGTGGTGCTGGGAACCGAACCCAGTGTCCCCCGACACATGGTAGGCAAGTGCTCTGCCCCTGGGCCACAACCCCAACTCAGGGTATTCTTTTTATATATAACTCCAGCCTGTTTGGATTCTGAGTAATTTCTTCAGGGAAGACTTTATATTTTGGGGTATTCTTCATCTACCTTTCAAGATTCAAGATTTCTTCCCAGGAGTGATTTGCAGGTCTTGCTTGGGTCTCTACTCAGTGAAATGCAAGTTGACTCCTAATAGGAAAATGTGATGTTAATCAGACAGTTTGGGACCTTCACAGACTGCTCTGGAATATTTATAATGGACAATATAAGGAGAAAGTGAAAGCAGGCTAAAATACAGAGACTGCAGATAGAACTGCTACTAAGCATCAAGGATCAGTCCTCTCCAGAGACATCCCTAGAAGTCAATCAACAAAAAGTCAATGAGGATGAGGCTATCTAAAGGCTTGGACTTTGGGATAGAAAAGGGCAGAAAAGAGAGTTTGCCGTAAAAAGTGAGCTCCCAATCCTGTGGGATTTTCAACTTTTCTTGATTACCCAAGTTTCTTCCAAGCCACCATCAGGTCCTGTTCTAAATGGTTTACATGTCCAGTTTTTTACAAAGATCTTCTGATATAGATGCTTTGATTATCACCCTTCTCTATCAGATGAAAACCAAGATACAAAGAGGCTAAAAATCTTATTCGTAGTCATACAGAGAGAAAATGATAATTGATCCAGGACTGTCAGTCAGATCTGTTTGATGCCAATTGTGCCTTGTCCCCACATGCTATAGCAGTGACTCTATAAATGTGTGGCATTTAATCATCAGCAGCAGCATTGTCTGGAAACTTGTTTTAAATGTAAATTATCTTGTTCAACCTTGGACCTCCCGAATCAGAAAATTCCAGAGGTAGACCCAAAACAGTTTTAGTAAACACTTCAGGTGCTTCTGATGCCCAATCGAGTTTGAGTACACTGTTCTCAAATGCTCTCATAGTGGATTCTCTTCTCTCCTTCCCAAGAAGAGGCTCCTCCTATCCTCTGCAGAGAGCTATTAAAAAATGTATACCTTTACAGACAAAATTCCTACTTTGACACCCTAATAAAGTCCTTATTTTGATACCCAATTATCAGTCGATAAATATTGATCCTTATCTTTTTCATTAAGAAAATAGATAATTTTAGTCATTTAGTCCTTCTATCCTCTCCCTTTATACCTCTAAGTGTCAATCTCTTTTCACCCCTCCAAACCTTTCTTCTTGGAAATTTTCTGAGTTTCAAGGAAATCTTGAGTTATACCTATCTACAGACCTAGTTAAAATAATCAAACTGAGGCTCAGAAGGGTCAAGCAATTTACCCAAAACCATGCAGTTAGGCTGTGGAAATGCTTAAAATTTAAGACTGGCCTCTGTTCTGACCAAAAATAAAAATAAACCCTTAATCAGGTTAACTGTCATTTACTCATTGTCTAATATAAACTATGCATTATAACAGGTATATATTCTTTAAAATGTAGGAAGACAATTCATACACACTACCAGTGAAGACTTTGAAATTTTCAACATTAGTTACTATCTTTGTTCATATGTGCTGCTATAACAGACAACACATACTGGGTGACTTATAAAAACGTGTATTTCCCACTGTTCTATAGACTGGGAAAGTTGAAATTAAGTCACTGGCTTCTGATGTGTGGTGAGGACTTTCTTGCTGTATCCTCACATGTTAGAAGGCAGAAGGGCAAGAAATCTAGCTAACTGTAGAACACTGCATGAAAACTCTTCCATAATTGCTTTAATTCATGAGGGAGAAGCCCTCATGGCTATATCACCTCTTAAAGGTTCCATGTATTAGTCAACTTTTTTCATTACTAAAGAAAGTCCCTAATTAAGTCTACTTATGAAGAATAGGTTTATTTAGCTCATAGTTTCTGAGGTTCAAAGGCATGTCACCTGCATCAGCTCAGTCCTCAGCTCCATCATATCATAGCACATAGCAATGATGTGAGCAAATGATTACGTATTGAATCAGCAGTAGAGAAAGCTAGATGAGTTCAAACTCAAGCTTTAATAACAACTCTATTGCAAGAACTACTAAGAACTAATATCTTCTGAGAACACATCCCCAATGACCTAAGAACTTCCCACTAGGTCCCACCTCTCATGTAAATCAAATATGGGTGAGACTTAATGGCATGATTAATCAAGAGGAGACAAATTGCTCTCCATCTGTGAACCTATTTAAACGAACAAGTTATGTGCAACAAAATACAACATAAGACAGGCACAAGAGAAATTTTCATTCGCAAACTGAGAAATAAGAAAGAAGGAAAGAATAAAGGTCCAAAGTAAGTACAAAAACCTAAAGGACAAGCAACAAAGGCTTAGAGAATACTGGCTTACACTCTTTCTGCCTAGTTTTCACTTAAGGCTTTTGGAGTTGTCTCTTAAGAAAAATTAAGCTCCTCTCCTTGAAGAGGTTTGCTGATCTTACTTTTATTCCACTCTAGGAGACTATAAACACCTCATTTGCAGGGCTTGGAGGGTGGATGTTCAAAAACCAACAAGGATGTCCATATTATGAACAGAGGTCAGAGGTTGGTATATGGAAGATTTTATAGGGCCTGATAGGCCATGTAAAGGAGTATGGATTTTATTCTAAGTGTGATTATAACATACTGTAGAGCTTTGGTCAGAGGAGGGATATGATCTGACTTCCATTTTAAAATGATTGTTCTGGTTTATATGTAAGTGATGGATTTTAGGGGACAAGAATAGATAGGAAAAGATAAACTGCAAGGCTATTACAATATTGCAAGAAACAGATAACATTGGTTTGGACTCAGATGAAAATAGTAAGAAATGGGTGGATTCTATATTTGCTTTGGAGGTAAGGTCAAGAGAATTTGCTAATGGAATGGTTATTAGATGCAAGGGGAAAATAGGAATCAAGGATGACTCCTAGGTTTTAGGATTGAATAAGTGGATGAATGGTAATTTCCATTTATTCATATGGTATGTCTAGAGGAGAAGCAAGTTTTGTAGGGGTGGGAAATAAAGTGTCTGGCTTTGTACATATTAATTAATCTGCTTATTAGTTTGCCCAGAGGTTAAGCACTCACTGATTCAGTAACTGTGACCACTGACTAACTGAGTAACTGGAGTCAGGCAGCAACAGGAGTCAAAGAGATGAGAACCCCCAAATAATCAGAAATTGACTGAAGTGGACTTTTTGTATATGGAGTTTATAAAGTAAAAATGGGACAAAGAAATGACACTTGATAGCTAGAACCATCAAATCATAATGTTAAAACTAGAAGCAGACAATGAGTATGTGATACTTCCTGCCATTTGATGTTGGAATCCTGTCTAAACCATCACAAAAAATTAATCAAGTTTCTTAATCATCTAAACTGCTGAGATTAATTCCAGTCTTCAGAAGCCACCCATTTACATCACCTAAAAAACTACATGAATTTATATGGCAGTCCATAACTATTGTGTTCCCATTAGCCAAGTTTTTCCTACTACTGCTAATATCTTCCCATCATCCCTGTACTTTCTCCAAAGTAGGTTTCTGTGACTTCAATAAGAATTTCCTGTCTTAATTGCCATATTAGGAAAATACATCAACATCAATGCTTACATAAATATATCTAAAGCATCCCACTCCGCTAAACTCTCTATTTGGTGTATTGCATCAGATCTGGAATGCCATACTTTAATTTCTTTTTTTAATTCATTTTTATTGTAAACAAATAGGATACATATTGTTTCTCTGTTTGTACAGGAAGTAGAGGCATACCATTTGTGTAATCATACATTTACCTAGGGTAATAGTTTTTGATTATTCTGTTATATTTTTTCTTCTCCCCGCCCATCCCACCCCTCTTATCCCTCTATAGAGTCCCTCCTTCCTCCATTCTTGCCCCCTTCCCACCTCCCATTATGTGTCATCATAACTTATCAGCGAGATCATTCATTCTTTGGTTTTTTGAGATTGACTTATCTCATTTAGCGTGATATTCTCTAATTTCATTCATTTGCCTGCAAATGCCATAATTTTATTATTTTTTATGACTGAGTAATATTTCATTATATATATATATATACATATATATATATATATGTATATATATATATATATATATATATGCAACAGTTTCTTTATCCATTCATCAATTGAAGGGCATCTAGGTTGGTTCCACAATCTGGCTATTGTGAATTCAGCAGCTATGAACATTGATGTGCCTGTATATCTGTAGTATGCTGATTTTAAGTCCTTTGGGTATAGGTCAATAGTGGCATAGTTGGATCAAATGGTTGTTCCATTCCAAGTTTTCTAAGGAATCTCCACACTGCTTTCCAGAGTGGCTGCACTAATTTGCAACCCCACCAGCAATGTATGAGTGTACTTTTTCCCCCTCATCCTCTCCAACACTTATTGTTGCTAGTATTCTTGATAATTACCATTCTAATTGGGGTGAGATGGAATCTTAGGGTAGTTTTGATTTGCATTCCTCTTATTACTAAAGATGTTGAACATTTTTTCATATATGTGTTGATTGCTTGTAGATCTTCTTCAGTGAAGTGTCTGTTCATTTCCTTAGCCCATTTGTTGATTGGGTTATTTGTATTCTTGGTGTAGAGTTATTTGAGTTTTTTATATATTCTGGAAATTAGTGCTCTGTCTGAAGTATGTGTGGCAAAGATTTTCTTCCACTCTGTAGGTGCTCCCTTCGCATTGCTGATAGTTTCCTTTGCTGAGAGAAAGCTATTTAGTTTGAATCTATCCCAGTTACTGATTCTTGCTTTTATTTCCTGTGCTATGGAAGTCCTGTTAAGGAAGTCTGATCCTAAGTTGACATGTTGAAGATTTGACCTACTTTCCTTCTGTGAGATGCAGGGTCTCTGGTCTGATTCCAAGGTCCTTGACCCATTTTGAGTTGATTTTTGTGCAGGGTGAGAGATAGGGTTTTAGTTTCATTCTGTTGCATATGGATTTCCAGTTGAAAATATGTTGAAAAGGCTATCTTTTCTCCATTGCATATTTTTGGCCCCTTTGTCTAGTATAAGAAAATTGTATTTATTTGGCTTTGTGTCTTCTCTTCTGTACCATTGATCCACCTGTCTGTTTTGGTGCCAATACCATGCCGTTTTTGTTACTATTCCTTTGTAGTATAGTTGAAGTTCTGATATTGTGATACTCCCTGCTTCCCTCTTCCTGCTAAGGATTGCTTTAGCTATTCTGGGTTTCTTATTCTCCAGATGAATTTCATGATCCCTTGCTCTATTTCTGTAAGGTATGTCATTGGGATTTTAATTGGAATTGCATTGAAGCTGTATAGTACTTTTGGTAGTATGGCCATTTTGAAAATATTAGTTCGGCCTATCCAAGAACATGGGAGATCTTTCCAAATTCTAAGGTTTTCTTTAATTTCTTTCTTTAGTGTTCTGTAGTTCTCATTGTAGAGGTCTTTCACCTCTTTTGTTAGATTGATTCCCAAGTATTTTATTTTTTTCAAAGCTATTGTGAATGGGGTAGATTTCCTAACTTTTCTTTCTGAAGATTCATCACTTATGTATAAAAATGCATTGGATTTATGAGCATTGATCTCATATCCTGCTACTTTACTGAATTCACATATGAGATCTAATAGTGTTCTGGTGGAATTTCTTGGTTCCTCTAAATATATAATCATGTCATCAGCAAATAGGGATAGTTTGAGTTCTTCTTTTCCTATTCATATCCATTTAATTTCCTTGGTCTGTCTAATTGCTCTGGCTAGAGTTTTGAGGAAAATGTTGAATAGAAGTGGTGAAAGAGGGCCTCCCTGCCTTGTTCCAATTCTTAGGGGAAATGCTTTCAGTTATTCACCATTTAAAATGATATGTGCTATGGGTTTAGCGTAGATGGCCTTTACAATGTTAAGGAATGTTCCCACTATCCCTATTTTTTCTAGTGTTTTGAGCATGAAGCGGTGCTGTATTTTATCAAATGTTTTTTCTGCATCTATCAAAATAATCATGTGATTCTTGACTTTGTCTGTTGATATGGTGAATTACATTTATTGATTTCCGAATGTTGAACCAACCTTGCATCCCTGGGATAAAACCCACTTGATCATGGTGTACTATCTTTTTAATATATTTTTGTATGTGATTTGCTAAGATTTTGTTGAGAATTTTTGCATCAGTGTTCATTAAGTATATTGATCTGAAATTTTCTTTCCTCGATGTGTCTCTGTCTGGTTTAGGTATCAGGGCGATATTGGCTTCATAGAATGAGTTTAGAAGGGTTCCCTCCTCTTCTATTTCATGAAATATTTTGAGGAGTATTGGAATGAGCTCTTCTTTAAAGGTTTTGTAGAACTCGGCTGAGAACCCATCTGGTCCCAGACTTTTCTTTATTGGTAGGCTTTTGATGACCTCTTCTATTTTATTGCTTGAAATTGATTTATTTAAGTTGTGTATGTCCTCTTTGTTCAGTTTAGGTAATTCATATGTCTCTAGAAACCTGTTGATGTCTTCGAGATTTTCTATTTTGTTGGAGTATAGATTTTCAAAATAGCTTCTAATAATGTTTTGTATTTCAAATGTGTCTGTCATGATATTTCCTTGTTCATTTCAAATTTTAATAATTTGGGTTTTTCTCTCTCCTTCTCTTTGTTAGTGTGGCCAAGGGTTTATCAATTTTGTTTATGTTTTCAAAGAACCACCTATTTATTTTGTCAATTATTTGATTGTTTCTTTTGTTTCAGTTTCGTTGATTTCAGCTCTCATTTTAAGTATTCCCTGTCTTCTACTACTTTTGGTGTTGCTCTGTTCTTCTTTTTCTAGGGCTTTGAGCTGTATTGTTAGGTCATTTATTTGTTGATTTTTTCCTTCTTTTATTGAATGCACTCCATGAAATAAATTTTCCTCGAAATACTGCTTTCATAGTGTCCCAGAGATTTTGATATGATGTGTCTTTGTTCTCATTTACCTCTAATAATTTTATAATTTCCTTCCTAATGTCTTCTGTTATCCATTCATCATTCAATAGCATACTATTTAATCTGCAGGTGTTGGAATAGTTTCTGTTTTTCATTCTGTCACTTATTTCTAATTTCAATACATTATCATCTGATAGAGTACAAGGTAGTATCTCTATCTTCTTGTACTTGCTAACATTAGCTTTGTGACATAGAATATGGTCTATTTTAGAGAAGGATCCATGTGCTTCTGAGAAGAAAGTGTATTCGTTCTTTGTTGGAATGTGTATTCTATAAATGTCCGTTAAGTATAAATTATTGATTGTGTTATTGAGATCTATGGTTTCTTTGTTCAATTTTTGTTTGGAGGATCTGTCCAGTGGTGAGAGAGGTGTGTTAAAAATCAACTAGTATTATTGTGTTGTGGTCTATTTGATTTCTGGAATTGAGAAGGATTTGTTTGACGTGCATGGATGAGCCAATGTTTGGGGCATAGATATTTATGATTGTTATCTTGCTGATTTATGCTTCCCTTAAGCAGTATGAAATGTCCTTCTTTATCCCTTCTGACTAACTTTGACTTGAAGTCCACATTATCTGATATGAGGATGGATACCCCGGCTTTTTTGGTGTGTTCATGTGCATGGTATGTCTTTTCCCCATCCTTTCACCTTTAGTCTGTGAGAATCTCTTTCTATGAGATGAGTCTCTTGCAGGCAGCAAATTGTTGGATCTTTCTTTCTAATCCAATCTGCCAGTCTATGTCTTTTGATTAATGAGTTCAGGTCATTAACATTCAGGGTTATTATTGAGATACGATTTGTATTCCCGATCATTTGACTCATTTTTTTTTGACATGACTTGGTTTCTCCTTTATGTGGCTGTTCCTTTAGGGTACTTCCTCCTTTGTTGATTTACATCATTGTTTTTCATCTTTTCCTCATGGAATATTTTGTTGAGAATGTTCTGTAATGCCAGCTTTCTTTTTGTAATTTCTTTTAGCTTTTGTTTATCATGGAAGGATTTTATTTTGTCATCAAATATGAAGGTAAATTTTGCTGGGTATAAGATTCTTGGTTGGTATCCATTTTCTTTCAGGGCTTGAAAATGTTGTTCCAGGCCCTTCTAGCTTTTAGGGTCTGGATTGAAAAGTCTGTTGATATTCTTATTGGTTTCACCCTGAATGTAATTTGATACTTTCCTCTCACAGTATTTAAAATTATGTCTTTATTTTGTATGTTAGTTATTTTCATACTAATGTATCTAGGTGTGGGTCTGTTGAAATTTTGTATATTTGGAGTCCTATAAGCCTCTTGTACTTGATTTTCCATTTCATTCTTCAGATTTGAGAAATTTTCTGATATTATTTCATTGAATAGATCATTCATTCCTTTGGTTTGTTTCTCTGTGCCTTCTTCAATCCCAATAATTCATAAATTTGGCCTTTACATGATATCCCATAATTCTTGTATATTCTGTTCATGATTTCTTACCATTCTCTCTGTTTGGTCAACTTTGTTTCAAGATTAAACATTTTGTCTTCAATATCTGAGATTCTGTCTTCCAGGTGTTCTATCCTATTGTTTATGCTTTCTATGGATTTTTAAATTTGGTTTATTGTTTCCTTCATTTCGAGGATTTCTGTTTTTTTTTCAATATCTCTAACTGTTTATTTAAATGGTCTTTTGCTTCTTGTATTTGCTCTTTAACTCTCCATTGGTGCGATCATTCGATGTTTGCACTTGCTCTTTCTTGTCATTGGATTTTATTGCTATACCATCTAGGTTTGTTTTGGACATTTCTTCCCTTGCTTTCTCATATTGCTCAGGTATCTACCCCTCTAGTAGTGAAACTCTGGGATAGTGCAGATTTCCTCTATTGATTAATATTGTCCCTGTAGATTTCCAATAACTCACCTCTTAGCCTTCAGTAGCCTGAAGTCTTGAAGGAACTTGATAATGTGGTGCTCCACTAGGAAGCTGCCCTCTAGGGGTGGTGGCCTTCAGGTGGGGTATTTTCCCTGTCAGTGGGCAGAGGCGCCTCCACTTGTTGACTGATGGTCATTCTAAGGGGGACTGGACTGCAGACTGGGGCACGTCTGATCTGGGCCTGTGTCTCTGGTTCTACTGCCCTGATGGGAAAGCCTCACCCAGCAGGGAAGACTCACCCAGTAGGGAAGTTTCACTGGGTAGCTCTCCTCCAAGGTGTTTCGTTCAGTCCAGAACTACCACCTGGACTGGGAAGCCCTCCTCTGCGATGATCCCAGGGGTCCTGACCTACCATCTGGGCTGGGGAGCCTGGCCCTGTGAGAGATTCCCTCACTGAGCAGCCCTCCTCTGCTATGTTCCCTGGGGATCGGAACTACTGCCTGTTGTTCTTGAACTTCTTGAATCAAGAGATTCTCTTGCCTAAACTTCCTAAGTGCTGAAACTACGGGTATGTATTACCATGCCCAGCTTTGTAATGTAGTACCTTGAAAGCCTCATTGGCAAATTAGGATGTGTTATAAGAATAAAGTTTAAATTAGGGAGCAAATCTTAATTTATGTACTACTAAGAATTACTATATTCACTAAGAAGAGAAGACCTGAGAGGCAGAAGGTATAGGAAACAAATCAATTTCTATCTTCATGGATCCGAGGAGCTATTATAAGAAATGGGGAGAATAAGACTGGTTTAATGTCGCCTTAGGTAAAAGAATGTCTCTAAAATGTATAGAGACAAAAAGATATAAATTTTTTTTAAAAAGTCTACCCACATGCTCCCCACTGGCAATGCAGTGGAGGAGGGGAGTGTGGGGGAATCCATCAATAGGAGTAGTAAAGTCCAGGCTCTTCATTTAACCTTTATAAAAATACCTACAATGGGGGAGGAACTTGGGGGTACCTACTCAGATCCTGGAATTGATCATGGAAAGGGTGAAAGTCCAGGCCATTCATATGGCCTTTGCTGACATATGTGATAGTGGGGACTTTTTTTTTTCTGTGCTGTTTGATTACAGTACAATGATTATCGTTTAAAACTTTTCTGTCTTGCTGAGATGTTCCTTTCTGAATGCTTTGATTGTCTTTTCTTCAGGCTTTTTCTGTGCTTTTTGGCAGATTTTGATTTTCATCTTCTTCAGGATCCAGTCTGGAATTTGTGAGGCAAAAGGAAAACCCAAGGAACACACCACTTTGTTATTTCTTGGGTCCAGTGAATCTGATATAGTCTTCTTTCTCAAATTCAAAAATTTTTTCTTATACTTGTTTTATGTATAAAATGTAGAGTAGGGAAAATTATATCTAATCCTGTTACAAAGTTGTCCTTGGCTGCCATGACAGCCTTGGCAGCCCGGAGATGTAAAAATTTCTTTTTGAGGTGATATTCAAGCAGAGTCAGGAGTAATTGACTTGCTTAATAATGCTAGGATGTGAAGTAAGCACTACATAGGGAGTGGAATTGAAAGATCTTAATTTTCTTTCCTAATTCATAGATTTTGTGCTACTATGATTTTATATGCATTTCATCCTTTCAGTCAACCAGTACTTATTGAGTGCCTTCCATATGCCAAGCCTTGGGCTGTGTGCTGAAAATACATCAGTGAATAAGGACACACAAATATGTTCATGATTCTTCATGGAACTTATTTTCTAGAGAGGAGACACTGATAACAAATATCAAGAGAATTTCAAATATGAGTGGAAAGAAGGGATCGTGGGGACCATTTCATATTACTTTAGTTTTGTTTATGCTGCTGTGGAATTAACCCAGAGCCTCCCACATGCTAGGAAAGTGCTCTACCACTGACCTACAAGCCCTGCCAAGTGCCATTTTAGATAGGATGATTCACAAATATCTCTCCCATGAGCTGATATCTTAATGATAAGAATACAGCTCTGTGAGATCTAGGGATGAAGACTGCAGACAAATGAAATAGCTGTTGGCAAAGTTGGGAACAAGTCAGTTGGGCTAGTTGAGATAAAGAAAGCCAGTGTCATAGTGGAATAGTGGATAAACTGTTGAGAGATCATGTTGGACCTTCATAAGGAATTCTTATTTTATTCTATGTGAGATGGGAGGCATTTGTAGGTTTTTAAGAAAGGAAAATGATCTGACTTATATGCAATAGATTTGAACAGTGTCACTCAGCAGGTTATAAATGTGGAGAAGTTTTGTTTTTCTTCAGTACCATTCTGGGCTATGTCAAATCCCCTTTTTCTGCTGAGTAGCAAATCTCTTAAAGGTTTCTTGGGCAGAATGCATAACTATATTGTCATATTTCTTATTAAAAGTTGACCCAGTCTACATGTTAGGCTAAATGAGAGAGACCCAGACAAACAAGTGTCCTATGTTTTCTCTTGTTTGTGGAAGCTAGAGGGGTAAGTGGGGTTGGGAAGTGATCTCATGAAACAGAAGGCAGACTATTGCCTAGAGGAAAAGAATAAGAGAAGAGAGGGGACAAGGACAAGGGAAAGTATGGGGGAGTGACATTGATCAAATTATATTATATTCATGCACACATATGCCACAATGAAACCTACTATTCTGTATAATTAATATACTCCCATTTGCATCACAAGCAAGGTTTGTAGCATGTGACAATGATATAGAATGCTCTTTTCTTCCTCCTTCTTCTCCAGTGTTTTGGAATTGGTGTGTGTTTGTATGTGTGTGTGTGTATGTGTGTGCACGTGCAGGGTGGTATGAAGTTATGACGTTCTGGAGATCCCTTCTCTCTACTTCACTTTTTAAGACCAAAATACTTAGGTTTTGGGAGCATGGAGGGGAACAGGGAAACAAGGACAAATACATCTTAACTGCTCCCACTTGCAATCCTCTCTGTTGGGTATCATGTATTCTCAGGGAAAGGTTAGTTGAATATGGATGTCCTTTCCATTTATAGGTTCCTCCTACTTTTAGAAGAACCTAAACTAAACGTAGGTTAATTTCCTAATATGGGAGATTCAGCTCCAACTGACCCTCTTCTAACCTGTCTCAAGCTGCCATTTCCACCTGTCAATCCTAAAGTCTTTTTCTGCTAGGCAGCATTGGTTACCCTCAGACCAGCTTCCCCTTTCTGAAGTGGGATGAGAGTTGAGCTCTTGATGCTGCAGCACCAAGAAACCCTTTTTGATGCATATGATCAGAAGGTTCAATTCCTTCTGAGGTGTATTCCAATTTTAGTGCAAGTGTGAAAACAGACTCCCTGCTTACTATCATTCTACCTAATTTTCTCTTAAGGTTTATACAGTTGCCTCTTAGTATCATGAAGCTCCTCTCCTTGAAGAGTTTTGCTGATCTTGTTTATTTCCACTTTAGGGGGCTAGAATAACCTCAATTACAGGGCCAGGTTGTGAGTTGACAAGCCTATTTCATTTACTAAAAATTTGGGAGGTCTATACTTTGTAGTTTAGGAGGCTCAATAGTTATGGCAAGAGAAGTCAATCCCAAAAAACAAAAGACTGAACGATCTCTCTGATAAGCGGATGACGATACATAAGCGGGGGGGTGGGAGGCAAGAATGGAGGAAGGATGGATTGTATAGAGGAAAAAGAGGGGTGGGGGGAAGGAAAAATAACAGAAAGATACAAACATCATTACCCTATGTACATGTATGATTACACAAATGGTATGTCTCTATGTACAACCAGAGAAACAAGTCGTACCCCATTTGTTTACAATGAATCAAAATAAATAAATTATTTTAAAAAGTTGTCAGAGGTAGACACCACTAGTGTTCTTGCCACAAAATAAAAAGGAAAACAAAGGGGCATGAGGAAACTTTGGGGAAGTAATGATTGTTTGTCACCTTGATCATGGTGATGGTTTCATGGATCCCAATTCATTAAATTATATATACTAAATAGGTTAAAAAAAGAGAGAGAGAGAAACTGTCTTTATTCAAGATGGATCAGAGAAGTTTCAGTGACTTGCTTGTTAAGTTCAAGCTGCTAAGCTATTCTGTCATACTGACTGGTGAGTCCAGGGTCTTCAGGTTTATTATTCTCATAAGTCACCCCAAAACATCCTGAGAAGCCAGGAGTTATAGAGGTTTTCCCTACCTACCGATCAACAGGCCTATTAGACCTTCTCACTGGGGAAGGCAACTCATATTTTCTGAACATATATTGATTGCATGCTACACTGTGACTCTTTTGCGTATTTACCATATCTAATTTTCACAACTCTATTATGTAGGTATTATTGTCCCAGTATTACAGAGGAGAAAACCGAAGCCATGGTGACATGATGTAAATTGCCATAGAGTTAGGAAATATGATACTCATTTGATTCCAGGTGTATCAGATTTCAAATCTGTACTCTATTGGAGCAGGATTCTTTCAGTTATAAGTGATAGAAAACCAAACTTGGTATATGTTGGGCAAAAATGAACTAAATATAAAAGGTATTTATTGGCTTTCTTTGAGGAAGAAATTACCAACATAATCTTGAAGGTACTTCAACTTAAGGAACTAAAGTAAAAGTTGCAGGAACCAGGACTTACATGACAAGAACCTGGAACTCAAAGTTGCCAGGACTTTTTCCCTGATTTCTCTCTTTTCTTGCTCATCTATACAATTTCCTTTCATGCTTTCTTACTTCAAATAGACCTTGTCCATATGGCAAGAACTATGGCTGCCAAGAGACTTGGTTTAACAACATCAATGAAAAACAACTTTTCCCTAGAATCTATATATATCAGAGAAGGACTCTGGCTCTGTTTGAACTGGACCAATCACTGTTGCCTGGAAAGATGTCATATTTTATTTAGCAGGCATAGATCACATGCCTACCAAGACTGTTACTAGAATAAGGGAAATAAGAAAGGGCAGATGTAAAAGATGTAACATGGCCATCAACTAACCACCACTACATATGCTTTCCCCACTAAACTAGGGACTGGTGCAGAGTTTGGTGAACATTTTTGTCAGTGGCTAGAGAGTAAGTATTCTTAAGCTTGTGGGCCACATTCTGTCATTTACTTCTTCCTCATATTCATTTTCCTTTTCTTACAACCCATTAAACATCTAAAAACCAGTTTTTCGTTCATGAGCCATAGCAAAACAAGCTTCTGGCTGGACACAACCCAGCCGACCATAGTTTTCTAAATAAGGATTCAAGCCTGGGTCATTTTGAAACTGAGCATCTTAGGATTCACTTAACTGCATACTGGGAGTTTAAACTTGCAGCTAAATTCATTCACTGAAGTGGGGTAGATGCTTTAGTGAGCAAGGAAAAAGAGAATTAATACTGGAGTCTCTAATTAGTGTGAAGTATGCTGTTACAAGTTTTATACACATTTTATATACCATGAGTTCATTAATTTCTCACAAAGACTTTGTGAATTAGATATAGTTATCATTCCAGTGTGAGAGATGAGAAAACAGATGAGAGAAGACATCATGTGCCCAAGTGTATCCAGTCAGAAAGTGTGATAATCAGGTTTCAAACAAGTCTCTGTAGCTACCAAACCAGAGGTCTTTACATTAATTTTAACATGCCGACTGTAGAGTCTGTGGTTGTGGAATGGGGGGGTTCAGTCCAGAAGCCACACCATCACCACCAACAGCTGATACCTCACATCACAAAAGAAAAGTAACCATAATTATCTTTTGGGTATCACATCAATGTCAATGAAGTCACTTGGTATTACACTGACTTTTAATAACTAGCATGGGAATACCACTTCAACTATACTATATTTGCCAAAGGAGATATCAAGTTATTTTAATATATATCAAAGGGTGTTTGCTTCAAAGTTATTAGTATTTTATTACTTTAAGTTCATGTAGTGGTGTCTCACATTGAATTGAGGATAGGGAGAATTAACCCAAAGTAGATTTTGTAACAAGAGAATATTATTTTGGTGAAGGTACACAGTCAGGGAAATCTCTATTTTCCTGTTCCTCCATTCAATAGAGAACTCCAACCAGATGGCAGATTGATGTTGTGTTTCCAGGAGTGTCTTCATCTTTTGACAATGTTAAATTTGCAGGCTTTGAAGTATGTCCTTCTAAAAATAAACTAGCACATATCCTCTCAAGTCATCTGACATTGAGTTTTCTGCTTTATCTCCTAAGGTCTGGCAGAGGTCACAAAGTAATAAAATGAAGGAAACATTTATTTACTGTGCATCTATTATGTGCTAAAACTACTCTATGTTAATTCATTTTAATATTATTGATTCTTCAGTGTGTTATAAGCCATTCATTACTTCCACTTATGAGGAATCAGACTTGGAAAAGAAGTACTTTGCTCAAAATTATAGTATTGCCAAAATCAAGGTATGACCTCAAGTCAGTGGGACACAAAATTCTGTTCTTTATCCACTAACATTGCAAGGAATCAGTGTCTGGTTCCTAAAACTCCTGGACTAGGGAAGAGAATAGGGTTTTATATCTATGAAGTTTCAACATTGGCATTTTGGCCTCATTTGGGTTCTTACAGTTTTTCATTACATGGGTTTGGCTTATACTGAACCATGAGATATATTTCCATGCAAAATATGCTTTTTGAAAACCTACTTGTTCCCTGGAACTCAGTTTTTACACACAGTAGGGCCATGCAGAATAATCTCTCTAGCCTAACCCTCTATCTTACCTTTGTCCTCTCACAGACCTCATGACTTTATTTGGAGTTGGGGGCATCCCAAGGTGAAGCCTGTAGAATTCCTCACAGAAAAGTCACAGGCCTTACCTTAGGACCCATAGGGATAAATTTTTATTTTGAGTTATATCACACATAAACAAAAGAAACAGGGAGGAAGGGAAGGAATATGAACAATAATATACAATAATGAACAGTAATAGTTTGTCTTCTCTCCATGTAATACTTTTGCCTATTTTTAGGTTTATATGAATGGTATTTCATGCTATATTTTCTATTTTGCTTCTCTCACTCAGTACTATATGAGATTCATTCAAGATACTGAGTATATCAGTCATCCATTCATTCAAGTCACTAGTCATCATTTTCTTGTACAAATATAGAAAAGAAAGTGCATTTTATGAAATATGTGTCCTCCTCACATAAGGAACATATTAATTGTCTATCCATTGCTCCAATTCTAGGTTATGTGCTGCAGAAATGATCATGGACCTTGGTTTTTTAATCTGTAAAGTGGAGATAACGGAATTAGTTGATTCATCTGTTTTGAGAATTAGATAAGATAGAGATATAGGTTTAGTATGTATAGAGCCTGATTGGTGTTCTCTTTCTTCCACAATATGTCTTTAATTCACAAAGCATGTGCTTTGGAGTCAGAGATACTTGGCATTGATTTCTAGTTTTATTATTTCTCTCACCATTTTAAAGTCTGTTTGCTTATTTGTATGGGTATTACTGAGGATTGAATACACTCTACCACTGAGCTACATCCCCAGCCTTTTAAATTTTATTTTGAGACAAAAATCTCACTAAGTTTCCCGGACTGACCTCAAATTTACAATCCTCCTGCCTCGGCCTCCCAATGTTGCTGGGACTATAGGTGTGCAACACTGCACTGGGCTGTTTGCCTATTAATAAGATAGAGACTAATAATATACTCTGGTCAAGTTTCATTACAGGAGGTCCTATTTAAAGATGTATAATAGCTAGCACATGTTAGGTACTTTTATCTTGTTTTTATCTTTTTAATCTTGTTTTTTAGATTTTCTAAGCAATGGTGTCTTAAAACCAGACCTATGTGAAAGAGTATCAATCTCCCAGCTTAGCATAGAAAGGCAGCACTGGATCTCTGTCTATGTCTCTGTATCTTTCTCTCTCTCTCTTTCTGTTTGTGTGTGTGTGTGTGTGTGTGTGTGTGTGTGTGTGTGTGTGAGTGTAGAGAGAGAGAGACAGAGAGAAAGAAAGAGAAAGAGGGTGAGTGGAGAACTAAACAGTGAAATGATTCAGAAAGAAATAGTGAGGCTGTTTTCCTGTGTCATCACAGAGACCTTGCCTAGAAGCAGGGAGGGAGGACCCTTTCAAAGTAGAGCCTACAAAGAAGGATGAGAAGGAGAAGAAGAGGAAGAGAAAAAGATTAAACCAGCACATAGATTTTTTTCCCCAGGTGGAGGGTTCTGGTGAGTGATTTGAGAGTGAGGAAAGTGTAATTTTTGTTATATTTATCTCACTGTGACAACCAGACATAAACTGTACAACAGTGAATCCAGAGTGTTACCCTAGTAATCCATGCTGGCCAATCAGAAATAGCTTTGCCAGATGTTATTAATAATTGTATAAAAGCTCCCTCTTCCTCCTTAGGAAGCTGACTCAACCCTTTCAGCACTTTCTGTTTGCCTTGATGACTGATAAGGAGGGTGAGGTCTGTACTGTTTTTATATCTCTCCTCCCAACTGATTTTTTAAACTTCTAATGGACTGTTTTTTATTGTGCCTTTCATGTCCTAGGAGTCAGGGCCTGAACTTCTCCATGGAACTGGGTGGTCATATTCCATCTTTGTATAAATATATCGAAACATATTCCACTGTCATGTATAACTAAAAAGAACAAACAAAAATTAAAAGAAAGAAAACATCAAATCCTAAAGATGGTTTTGGCTTTTCTCAATATTTTTCCCTCCCATTATCTATCTCCTCCAACCTTGATGACCCTCACCTTGCACTATCTCAGAGACATGAATAAAACTTCTGAGTATAAGGGATAAACTGGAAAAAAGGATAAACTGATGGACAAGGAAAGGTTTGACTCTTGTATTAGTCACTGCCTTTCTCTGGGCCTCAGTTTTACTATTTGTCAAATGGGAATAATAATACCTTCCGTGCTCTCATAGGGTTGCTGAGGACAGTTGCAACATGTTCTGCAAAATGAAAGTGCTCATTATATGTTAGACATAGTAGAAAGAAGTGATATTTATTAAGTGATTAATTAAGCATTTACTAGGCAATTATATGTCATTTTTGTATAATATATTATTTAATCTTTTCAACACAAAGCAAACATACTTATCATCTTAAATGTATGGAAGAAGTAGTAAAGGCTCAGAACGGTAAAGTGACTGGCCCAAAGTCATACAGCTAGTAAATGGGAGAACTGGATTTAAAATCATATTTGGACTATAGGGAACGTACACTTAACCATTTTGCTATACTACCTCCTTGCTATTATTACTACATTACTCCTACCTTCCATTCTGCTAAAGTCCAATTCATGTCTGATCCCACCCAGGAAGCCTTACCTAAGCACTCTATCCATTAGTCAATTTAATATCTGCTCCTTTGATTTCTGCTTTATGATGTATGATTATATTGCCTTTATCACTCCAAATATATTATTATTTAGGTTTTGTACACACATTAAACTAATGTATTAATATCAAGGTTTTTCATAGACTCATATCCTCAAATATATTGTAAGCTTAGTGGGAGTGCACATCCTATCTCATACTTCAATATCTACGACTGTAATGAAGACAAGGTAGAATCACAAAATGTCAGACATGAAAAGCATCTGGAAGATCTTTTAATTGGAGCTCCTCTTTAGATAGTTTTCTGACTATGGCAAAATAAAAACATATAGTAAGAACAGCATGGTCATCTTCCCTCTTCTTAAAGGTGAACCTTTTCTATTAATATAGCTCATGAGTTTTTTGTTAATTGTTTTATTCGTTTGATCAATACCATTGTGGTATTAGATCTTAATGAGAAGCAGCAAGTCAAAACATAGTCAAAATCGAGAAGAATCTAAACAAACTATCTTCAAGAAGCTTACAACTTAATAGAAGCTAGATATGCATATTAATATGTAAGACAAAGTATTTAAGGACGTAGTTCATTTTCAAGCAAATATTTGTAGGTAGAAGAGGAGGGCAGAAGTAAAAGAAGTTGATTTTAACTAGAGCAAGGGGTAAAGCACTCATGGAAATCTTCCTGGAGGAGGTGAGCCTCGAACTAAACCCTGGTCATTGAGTATGTGCTCATTAGAAGGCCACAGTAAAGGAGCATTTCCAGTAGAGAAACAGAATACACTGTTTCACCTGAGGTATGAAATCATTGAGTGTCTTGTATAACATGCTAAAGAATTTCAACTTTATACTGTAAGTATTATGGGGCCAAGTACTGGATCATTCTGGCAGCAGTTTAGAGAATGGAAAAATGGTTGCCAGAAGGAGGGAGACTGGTTAAAAAACTATGAAGATGAAGGGAGAACAAATTCAAAAACTATGTAGACAAAGTACTTAACCAAGACAACAGCAGAATGGATGGTAGAGGAAGGCACAGATAGGACAGATATTTGCAAGAGAGAAAGGGTTCAGTTGCTAGTTGGACATGTATCAGATGTGGAAGATGGAGAAATCTGAGTATGCACATGCAGGTTTATGTTACAGGTTATGTGACTAGATAAATGGTTTTATTCAGCAAGACTGAAAACAAGGGATGAAAAACAAAATTGGAGAAAACAATTATGATAGTGGGTTTGAATAGACTGAGTTTGAGTTGCCTGAGGATGTGCAGAGGAATATGTCCAGTAGGCAGTAATTTATATGGAACTGAACTCAGGAGGAAAGGCTGGGCAATAAATTAATATATATTATTTTTATTATTTATTGAGTATAATGTATATGTTCATCACTACACAAGAATTTTCTTGTTTAATCTGCACAAAGACTATAATTTTGGAAGCATATTACTGTCCTTTATACTAATGAGGAAACAAAGGTTTAGAGGAGGTTAAGTAACTTACACAAATAGCTAACTGGAAAAGGCAGGTTTTAAACCCAGGTACACTTTGATTTAGTGCCTACATGCTAAATCACTGTTGGAAACAAAGTTATTGGCAGTAGATGGAATTGTCCCATGTACACATGTAGATAGAGAATAGAGTCCAGAGGTGAAAGTTCTAACTGCATGAATCTTTTAGGTACATGAAAAAAGCCTAAAGACATAAAGGATTGAGAAGGAATGATCAAAGAGGTAAAAAGAGAAGCAAACAAGAGTGGCATGGCAGAAACCAAAAGAGTGGATAACAGAGTCAAAGGTCACCAGACCAAGGTCTAGTAAGCAAGGTTTCTGCAAAGAGATCTCTGGTTCCAGCAGTAAGGAAGTTGTTGATGAACCAAACCAGAACACTCTCAGGGGAATGGTAAAATGTGAGCTGGAATGCAGTAGGTTTTAGAGTGAAGACATAGATGACTAGAGACTTTTTTGAAGTATTTAACCAGTCGAGGGAAAGGGAGAGACAGTGGGGGCAGTTTGAGAGAGATGCAAGATAAAATGAGTTTTTCCCAATTGATACATGGTATATATTGAGTGGACAGATGGCTTGAGAAGTGGGAGAGGATATGAATATCTGATACAGGGAACTAGAAAGGGGGGAAAGTGGGAACATATTAAAAATACTACCAAGTGTAGCGCTAAAAGTACAGCTGAGGATGGAGTGAATGGATTCACAGGTGCCCTAATGTACCTTGCTGAATGGTAGTTATAACTTTTCTCAAAAACTTCATTGTGTAGGAGGGGAACACACCAAAAGCGTTCTCAAACTTTTCCCACCCCGATTTTACTGAATGGTATGACAAGAACTATAATAATTTCTGAGCAATTACCACCTCTGAGACACTTAACTAAATGCTTTTTGTATGTTCATTCATTTAATATTTGCAATGACTCTAGAGTTTAAGTCTATATTCATTCTCAATTTATAGATAAAGAAACTGAGACATAGAGGTTAGCTATACTGCTAGCAAATAGAGGAACCAGGATTCAAACATAGGTAGTTTGAATAAGAGTTCATGCTTATAACCACAATGCTAAAACTGTGGCTTTCTATAGGGCAGTGATTATCAACCCAGGCTGGAGTTGGCATGGAACACAATCTCTTAGAAGGAATTACATAGTTTGGACAACATTTCTTTAACCCCTTGCTTCTGATCTATCTTGATGGATATTCTGAGATGACACCTGTTTGGGAATCATTTATCATGGTAGGTGTGAATAAAATACAAGAGGAATGCAACACAGAAATTACAGTTAATGAGATTCACTTGTTGTGTCCAGGCTGCATGGGGAAAAAGGGAGCCATGTGTGAGTAATGGACTAGGGTAAAAGACCAGGAAATTAGACTGGACATGTCAAACAGAATATAGATTGAGTTGGAACAAAGGAAAAAAGATAGAAGGATGTAAAATCATGGTCCACGTGGGATAATGCTATCTAAGATCCCATAAGTAGATCAATTCCAGGTGATGATAGATCCCAGGCATACATTTCAATTAATATGATTTTCATCTTTTAGTACTCATATCATACTTTTCATAGTGAGCTTCCTGAAGACTGAAACTCTTAACCAAAAGTTTCTTATGCCATTTTCAGCCTGAACTTGGATAATTGTATTTTTTGGACTTGGATGAAGAACTTTGCATTTATAAACACGATATTTGTCTTATTTAGATCAGCCTATGGAGATTTTTGTTTTGTTTTAGTTTTTGGTACTGGAAATTTAAACCAGGGGCACTTTACCACTGAGCTGTATCACAGCTCTTTTTCATTTATTGTTTTGAGACAGGGTGTCACTAAGTTGCTTATGGCCTAACTAAGTTGCTGAGACTGGTCTTGAACTAGTAATCCTCATTTCGCAGCCTACTGAGTCACTGGGATTACAGGCATGCTTGATGGCACCCTGTGGAGATCTTTTGGATCCTCCCTATGTCATCAGGCTTATTTGAACTCCCTTCAAGCTTCATAAAATACCAACATTGAACCTATATACCCTCCGGATTCGCCTCCAAGTAGGAATCAAATAAATATTGAGGAAGTTAATTAAAAAAATCCATCCTTAATATTTAAAGCCCTACAATAACCAGATGCAAAACCAGACTGGTGCAAAAACCAAATATTTGATCCACTAATTAATAAATCTTGTGGAAAGTTCCACTTTGGAGGAAATGCAAAGATACAAATCATTTACATCTATTTAGTGCCTTTATGTGCTAGGCAGTAAACCAGTAAGATTGCCGATGATATTTATTTTATTGTTTCAGTAACATGTCTATTTTGAAGATGTATAAACTAACACTCATAAGAGGTTAAACAATTAATCAAAGTCACAGAAAAACCTAAGCAGCACAGGCATTAGAAACTAGTTCTCTCTGGCTCTAAAGTCCATCTTTACATTACAGGTTGGGAGAGAAAATAAAATCTGCACTTTTGCAGCTCATAGCCTTATTGGAATGATAATTGTTCCATACTTGTTTCATGTAAAAATCTCAAGACATAAATTGTCTTTGCCCCAAGGTACGTGACACCATCTTTGCCAACTAGGAGAAACAAGTGTAGTGATTAAACACTCTGATTAATCAGAGTGTTGGATGATTCATCCATCCCTTTATACAACCATCAGATATATGGTAAGTTCTGACCATTGATTAGGAACACTAGAGAGATATGAGAAAATGTATGAAATCCCAACCTCTGTGGAGCTTAAAGTCTTGTCGGGGAGAAAAACAATAAATAAGTCAACAAATTAAAAAAAACTTTTTTTTTTATTTTTTTTATTTTATTTTTTATTGTGAACAAATGGGATACATGTTCTTTCTCTGTTTGTACATAGAGTAAAGGCATACCATTTGTGTAATCATACGTTTACATAGGGTGATGTTGGTTGATTCATTCTGTTATTTTTTCCCCTTCCCCCCACCCCTCCCATCCCTCTTTTCCCTCTATACAGTCCTTCCTTCCCCCATTCTTGCCCCCCTCCCTAACCCTCACTCTAACCCTAAAACTAACCCCTCCCACACCCCATTATGTATCATCATCCACTTATCAGCGAGATCATTCTTCCTTTGGTTTTTTGAGATTGGCTTATCTCACTTAGCATGATATTCTCCAATTTCGTCCATTTGCTTGCAAATGCCATAATTTTATCATTCTTTATGGCTGAGTAATATTCCATTGTATATATATGCCACAGTTTCTTTATCCATTCATCAACTGAAGGGCATCTAGGTTGGTTCCACAATCTGGCTATGGTGAATTGAGCAGCAATGAACATTGATGTGGCTGTATCTCTGTAGTATGCTGATTTTAAGTCCTTTGGGTATAGGCCAAGGAGTGGGATAGCTGGGTCAAATGGTAGTTCCATTCCAAGTTTTTTAAGGAATCTCCATACTGCCTTCCAGAGTGGTTGCACTAATTTGCAGCCCCACCAGCAATGTATGAGTGTACCTTTTTCCCCACATCCTCGCCAACACCTGTTGTTGCTTGTGTTCTTGGTAATCGCCATTCTGATTGGGGTGAGATGGAATCTTAGGGTGGTTTTGATTTGCATTTCTTTTATTACTAGAGATGTTGAACATTTTTCCATATGTTTGTTGATTGTTTGTAGGTCTTCTTCTGTGAAGTGTCTGTTCATTTCCTTAGACCATTTGTCGATTGGATTATTTGTAGTCTTGGTGTTGAGTTTTTTGAGTTCTTTATAGATTCTGGAGATTAGTGCTCTATCTGAAGTATGATTGGCAAAGATTTTCTCCCACTCTGTAGGCTCTTTCTTCACATTGCTGATAGTTTCCTTTGCTGAGAGAAAGCTTTTTAGTTTGAATCTATCCCAGTTGTTGATTCTTACTTTTATTTCTTGTGCTATGGGAGTCCTGTTGAGAAAGTCTGGTCCTAAGCCGACATGTTGAAGATCTGGACCTACATTTTCTTCTATAAGATGCAGGGTCTCTGGTCTGATTCCGAGGTCCTTAATCCATTTTGAGTTTAGTTTTGTGCACGGTGAGAGATATGGGTTTATTTTCATTTTGTTGCATATGGATTTCCAATTTTCCCAGCACCATTTATTGAAGAGGCTATCTTTTCTCCATTGCATATTTTTGGCCCCTTTGTCTAGTATGAGGAAATTATATTTGTTTGGGTTTGTGTCCGTGTCCTCTATTCTGTACCATTGATCTACCTGTCTATTTTGGTACCAATACCATGCCGTTTTTGTTACTATTGCTTTGTAGTAAAGTTGAAGTTCAGGTATTGCAATACCCCCTGCTTCATTTTTCCTGCGGAGGATTGCTTTAGCAATTCTGGGTTTCTTATTCTTCCAGATGAATTTCATAATTGCTTGCTCTATTTCTGCAAGGTACATCATTGGGATTTTAATTGGAATTGCATTGAATCTGTATAGCACTTTTGGTAGTATGGCCATTTTGACAATATTAATTCTGCCTATCCAGGAACATGGGAGATCTTTCCATCTTCTAAGGTGTTCTTTAATTTCTTTCTTTAGTGTTCTGTAGTTCTCATTGTAGAGGTCTTTCACCTCTTTTGTGAGATTGATTCCCAAGTATTTTATTTTTTTTGAGGCTATTGTGAATGGAGTAGTTTTCCTAACTTCTCTTTCTGAAGATTCATCACTTATGTATAAAAATGCATTGGATTTATGAGCATTGATCTTGTATCCTGCTACTTTACTGAATTCACTTATGAGTTCTAAGAGTTTTCTGGTGGAATTTCCTGGTTCCTCTAAGTATATAATCATATCATCAGCAAATAGGGATAGTTTGAGTTCTTCTTTTCCAATTCGTATCCCTTTAATTTCTTTGGTCTGTCTAATTGCTCTGGCTAGAGTTTCAAGGACGATATTGAATAGGAGTGGTGAGAGAGGGCATCCCTGCCTTGTTCCAGATTTTAGGGGGAATGCTTTCAGTTTTTCACCATTAAGAATAATATTAGCCATGGGCTTAGCATAGATGGCCTTTACAATGTTAAGGAACGTTCCCACTATCCCTATTTTTTCTAGTGTTTTGAGCATGAAGGGGTGCTGTATTTTATCAAATGCTTTTTCTGCATCTATTGAAATAATCATGTGATTCTTGACTTTAAGTCTGTTGATATGGTGAATTACATTTATTGATTTCCTGATGTTGAACCAACCTTGCATCCCTGGGATGAAACCCACTTGATCATGATGCACTATCTTTTTAATACATTTTTGTATGCGATTTGCTAAAATTTTGTTGAGAATTTTTGCGTCGATGTTCATTAAGGAAATTGGTCTGAAATTTTCTTTCCTCGATGTGTCTCTGTCTGGTTTAGGTATCAGGGTGATATTGGCTTCGTAGAATGAGTTTGGGAGGGTTCCCTCCTCTTCTATTTCATGGAATACTTTGAAAAGTATTGGAATGAGCTCTTCTTTAAAGGTTTTGTAGAACTCGGCTGAGAAACCATCAGGTCCTGGACTTTTCTTTGTTGGTAGGCTTTTGATGACTTCTTCTATTTCATTACTTGAAATTGGTCTATTTAAATTGTGCATGTCCTCCTCGTTTAGTTTAGGCAATTCATAGGTCTCTAGAAACTTGTTGATATCTTCGAAATTTTCTATTTTGTTGGAATATAGATTTTCAAAATAGCTTCTAATTATGTTTTGTATTTCAGTCGTGTCTGTTGTGATACTTCCTTGTTCATTCCGAATTTTGGTGATTTGGGTTTTCTCTCGTCTTCTCTCTGTTAGTGTGGCTAAAGGTTTATCAATTTTTTTAATTTTTTCGAAGAACCAACTATTTATTTTGTCAATTTTTTGTATTGTTTCTTTCGTTTCAATTTCGTTGATTTCAGCTCTGAGTTTAACTATTTCCTGTCTTCTACTACTTCTGGTGTTGGTCTGTTCTTCTTTTTCTAGGGCTTTGAGCTGTAGTGTTAGTTCATTTATTTTTTGAGTTTTACTTCTTTTATTAAATGCGCTCCATGAAATAAATCTTCCTCTAAGTACGGCTTTCATAGTGTCCCAGAGATTTTGATACGATGTTTCTTTGTTCTCGTTTACCTCTAAGAATTTTTTAATTTCCTTCCTAATATCTTCTGTTATCCATTCCTCATATAATAGCATATTGTTTAATCTCCAGATGTTGGAGTAATTTCTGTTTTTTGCTCTTTCATTTATTTCTAGTTTCAATCCATTATGGTCTGATAAAATACAAGGAAGTGTCTCTATCTTCTTGTATTTGCTAACATTAGCTTTGTGGCATAATATATGGTCTATTTTAGAGAAGGATCCATGTGCTGCTGAGAAGAAAGTGTATTCACTCTTCGTTGGATGGTATATTCTATAAATGTCTGTTAAGTCTAAATTATTGATTGTGTTATTGAGATCTAAGGTTTCTTTATTCAATTTTTGTTTGGAAGATCTGTCCAGTGGAGAGAGAGGCGTGTTAAAATCACCTAGTATTATTGTATTGTGGTCTATTTGGTTTCTGAGATTGAGAAGGATTTGTTTGACATACATGGGTGAGCCACTGTTTGGGGCATAGATATTTATGATTGTTATGTCTTGCTGATTTATGGTTCCCTTAAGCATTATGAAATGTCCTTCTTTATCCCTTCTGATTAACTTTGGCTTGAAGTCCACTTTATCTGAAATGAGGATGGATACCCCAGCTTTTTTGCTGGGTCCATGTGCATGGTAAGTTTTTTCCCATCCTTTCACCTTTAGTCTTTGGGTATCTCTTTCTAAGAGATGAGTCTCTTGAAGGCAACATATTGTTGGATCTTTCTTTTTTATCCAATCTGCCAGTCTATGTCTTTTGATTGATGAATTCAGGCCGTTAATATTCAGGGTAATTATTGAGATATGATTTGTATTCCCGGTCATTTGACTCATTTTATTCATTTATTTGCTTATTTTTGACACGACTTGGTTCCTCTTTATTTGAGAGTTCCTTTAGGATATCTCCTCCCTTTGCTGATTTGCTTCTTTGTTTTTCATATCTTCTTCATGGAATATTTTGCTGAGAATGTTCTGTAATGCTGGCTTTCTTTTTGTATATTCTTTTAGCTTTTGTTTATCATGGAAGGATTTTATTTCGTTGTCAAATCTGAAGGTAAGTTTTGCTGGGTATAAGATTCTTGGTTGGCATCCATTTTCTTTTAGGGCTTGAAAAATGTTATTCCAGGCCCTTCTAGCTTTTAGGGTCTGGATTGAAAATCTGCTGATATCCGTATTGGCTTCCCCCTGAATGTAATTTGGTTCTTTTCTCTCACAGCCTTTAAGATTCTGTCTTTATTTTGTATGTTAGGTATTTTCATTATAATGTGCCTTGGTGTGGGTCTGTTGTAATTTTGTGTATTTGGAGTCCTGTAAGCCTCTTGAACTTGATTTTCCATTTCGTTCTTCAGATTTGGGAAATTTTCTGAAATTATCTCATTGAATAGGTTGTTCATTCCTTTGGTTTGTTTCTCTAAGCCTTCCTCAATCCCAATAATTCTCAAATTTGGCCTTTTCATGATATCCCATAGTTCTTGGAGATTCTGTTCATGATTTCTTACCATCTTCTCTGTTTGTTCGACTTTGTTTTCGAGGTTAAATATTTTGTCTTCAATATCTGAGGTTCTGTCTTCCAGGTGTTCTATCCTATTGGTTGTGCTTTCTATGGAGTTCTTAATTTGGTTTATTGTTTCCTTCATTTCAAGGATTTCTGTTTGGTTTTTTTTCAATATCTCTAACTCTTTATTGAAATGGTCTTTTGCTTCCTGTATTTGCTCTTTTAACTGTCTATTGGTGCGTTCATTCAATGCCTGCATTTGCTCTTTCATTTCATCGTTTGCTTCCCTTATCATGTTGATTATGTACATTCTGAACTCCCTTTCTGACATTTCTTCTGCCATGCTGTCATTGGATTTTATTGATATAACATCCAGATTTGTTTGAGGCATTTTCTTCCCTTGTTTTCTCATATTGTTCAGGTATCAGTGGACTGCAGAGATGTTGCAGATTTCCTCTATTGACTTATAATGTCCCTGAAGATTGCTAGTGTATCCCCTCTTATCCTTCAGTAGCCTGAAGTCTTAGAGGAAGTTGATACTTCGGTGTTCCCCTAGGTAGCTGCCTCTCTAGGGGTGGTGGTCTTCAGGTGGGGTATATTCCCTGCTAGAGGGCAGAGGTGCCTCTACTTGTTGACCAATGGTCATCCAAAGGGGAACTAGACTGCGGGCTAAGGCAATGCCTGTTTGGGCCTGTGTCTCTGGTTTTACTGTCTTTGTGGGAAAACCTCACTCGGCGGGGAAGACCCACCCGGTGGGGAGGTCTCACTAGTCCGTTCCCCTCCTAGAGGTTCCCCTCAGTCCACAACTACCGCCTGTGCAGGGCAGCCTTCCCAAGCAGCGTTTCCAGGGGCCTGGACCTACCTCCTGGGCTTGGGAGCCCTGCCCTTCGCAGACGAGTCTCCTTAGGTGGCCCCTCCTCAGAGAAGCTGCCCACAGTCCTGGAACCTTCGCTCCACCCCTCAGCTGGTCTCTGTGTAGCTCTTTCAAGAAAAGGTGCTTAGATCCCCGGCTCGGACCGTGCTTTGCACCTAATCACCTGGCTATGCGACCCCTCCTCTGAAGAGTCACTTGGAGCCTCGTACATATGCTCCAAGCCCCAGTGACCCGTCACTCGTCTCTTCCTCCAGGCAGGTGTTCTGTGTGGGCGCTTGGAGACCAAGCCACTCACTGCGCACCTCCACCTCCTCAGGACAGCTCCCTCCCCGTTGTTCAGGCAGTTGCTGAATCCAAATAGTTCGCCACCCAACTCTTTCTCTGGCAGCCCCCGGAGCCCTGGCAGATTGGTCCAAAAAACCAAAAAACCAAGCGGTGTGCTGCTCGGCCTCCTCTGCAAGGTTCCCCACTTTCCGAGCTCACTGTTCCAATGAGGGTAGATGTGTCTTGCTGCCTGGGCAGGGCAGTCTTCCCAGGGGCCCAGACCTACCTCCTGGGCCTGGGAGCCTCACCCTTCGTAGACGAGTCTCCTTAGGTTGTCCCTTCTCAGAGACGCTGCCTGAAGTCCTGGAACCTTCACTTCGCCCCTCAGCTTGTCTCTGTGTAGTTCATTCAAGAAAAGGTGCCTAGGTCCCTGGACTGGACCTTGCTATGCACCTAATCGCCTGGCTATGCGACCCGCCCTCTGAGCAGTCACTTGGAGCCTCGTACATATGCTCCAAGTCCCAGTGACCCGTCGCTCGTCTCTTCCTCCAGGTGTGGGCGCTTGGAGACCAAGGCACTCACTGCGTACCTCCACCTCCTCTGGGCAGCCCCCTCCCCGTTGCTCAGGCGGTTGCTGGATCCAAACAACTCGCCGCCCCACTCTTTCTCTGGCAGCCGCTGGAGCCCTGGCAGATCGCTTCAAAACCAAGCGGTGTGTCGCACAACCTCCCTTGCAAAGTTCCCCGCTTTCCGAGTTCACTGCTCCAGCGGGGGAGGTGTGTCTTGCCGCCTGGGCAGGGCAGCCTTCGCAGGCAACGTTCCCAGGGGCCCGGACCTCCCTCCTGGGCTTGAGAGCCTCACCCTTCGCAGACGAGTCTCCTTAGGTTAGAGAATCTGCCCGCGGTCCTGGAAACTTCAATCCGCCATTTTTCGCTCCGCTTCGCTGTCCGTTTTTACCGCTCCGGCGGGGGAGGGGCGACCCGCCGAGTCACTGTACTTCACAAAGTTCTCTGCGTTCCAGGGCTACTGCCCCATCGGGGACGTCTCCCCTATGGGAGAAACTCCCCCGGCGGCTTTGAGTTGGTCCCAAGTCACTATCTCCTCTTTTGAATCTTGAGTCCTGGAGCAACATGAAATGCAGCCGCCCTCTAGTCCGCCATCTTGAACCTCCCGATCCTAAAAAAAACTTTAAAGAAATGATATCCACTATGAACAAAAATAAAGTAGGGTCAGGCAAAAGAGAGTGTTAGAAGTATGTTTATATGCATGCTATTTGGTATAAGGTGGTCAAGAAAAACCTCAAAACAACATAAGAGATTTGATTAATATGAAGGACTTATCCATGAAACTAAATATGAGAGAAAAGAGTTCTTGGCAGAGGAAATAGCAAATGTAATGACTATTCAGTGGAAACAAACTTGATCTGTCTGAGGAATACCAAAAAAGCCATTGTGGCTAGGGCAGGTGAAAGAGGGAGAGAGGCATATGAGCTTTCTGATATAAATAAGAGCTAATTTTCTTCTGGAAAATGAGGATAACAGTAATATTTATAGGACTTGAGTAAGAAATAAATGAGATAATGCATGTCAAATCCTTGATATAAATCTGGCACATGGTAAGTGCTCAAAAACTGATATATGCCATCATTGTTATTATTATCAGGCTGATCATGCCATGTTTTGCCACACAAGTGTCAGAGTTTGAATTAGAGGCATGAGTCAGAGTGGGAGACTCTTGGTGGAGCAGGCAGAGTCAAGAGTATTAGTAAAGTTGAGACAGCCTGAAATACAAAGCAAGATACACATCCTTCACTGACATAGACAGACCAGAGTGGTGTCTCACAGTGACTGACAATATGGGGAGAAAGAATGAAACACTGACAACCAGTCTGAAAACCACTAAATCATCATGATCACAAGAGGAAGGGCATTGGCTTCAGAATTAACAGGTTTTGTCTTCTCATCTGTAGAATAGGAGTAATAACTACTTCATAAAGGTGATAAGATTAATGAAAGCACAGTGCAGAACTGGCTTGGAAGAAGGACAGAAAACATTTTTGTTCTCTTGCTTATTCTCATTCTCATGATGAAAAACAAAGGTTAGTTGTCTATTGTTAAGAACTAGGTTGAGTGATAGGGGTTTTGAGACCCTTCACCAAATAGAAGAAAAAGTAGGCCCTAATCTTCATCATGTTGGCTTAGGACCAGACTTCCTTAACAAGACCCCCAGAGGACAAGGAATAAAAGCAAGAATCAATAAATGGGATAGATTGAAACTAAAAACTTTTTTTCTCAACACAAGAAACAATCAAAATGTGAAAAGAGTGCCTACAGAGTGGGAGAAAATCTTTTCCACATACACTTCAGATAGAGCACTAACCTCCAAAGTTTATAAAGAACTTAAAAAACTTTACGTCCAAAATACAAAGAATCCAATCAATAAATGGGCTAAGGAATGGGCAGACACTTTACAAAAGAAGATATACATGTGATCAACAAATGTATGAAAAAGTGCCCATCATCTCTAGTAATTAGAGAAATGCAAATTAAAACCAACCTAAGATTTCATCTAACACCAATTAGAATGGCTATTATCAAGAACACAAGCAATAATAAGTGTTGGTGTGGATGTGGGGAAAAAGGCACACTCATACATTGCTGATGAGGTTGCAAATTGGTGCAACCACTCTGGAAAGCAGTATGGAGATTCTTCGGAAAGGTTCGAACGGACCCACCATTTGACCCAGCTATCCCTATATCCAAAGGATTTAAAATCTGTATACTACAGTGATGTAGCCACATCAATATTCACAACTGTTCAATTCACAATAGCAAGATTGTGGAACCAACCTAAATGCCCTTCAATTGATGAATGGATAAAGAAACTGTGGTACATATGCACATCGGAATATTACTCAGCCATAAAGAGGAATCAAATTATGGCATTTGCAGGCAAATGGATGAAGTTGGAAAATATCATGCTAAGTGAAATAGGCCAAGCCCCAAAAAACCAAAGGTCGAATGTTTTCTCTGATAAGTGCATGCCAATATATAATGAGGGGAAGTTGGTGGGGGGAAGAGAAGAATGGAGGAACTTTGGTTGGTGTAGAGGAAAATGAAATGGGAGAGGGTGGGGGAAGGAAAGATAGTAGAGTGAGGCAGACAGTATTACCCTATGTATATGTATGATTAACTGAATGGTGTGAATCTACATTGTGTACAACCATAGAAATAAAAAGTTGTACCCCATTTGTGTACAATGAATTAAAATTCCATCTGTAAAAATAAAAAAAAAGATTTTAATAAAAAAAAGAACTAGGGTGCATAATGGAGTTTCTTGTGCTATATAACTACATCATCCATGCCACATCTGACCCACAGATGCACATCATAATTTCTAGATGGCATTCATGATGAATGCTTCAGACTTCCTCTTTTCTCATTCTCATTTGTTTGAGAACCTCATGACTCTGTCCTCTAACTCCAGTCCAACTGACCCCACCAAAATTCAGAATATATTTTTTTTGTGGTACTGGGGATCGAACTCAGGGCCTTGTGCTTTCGAGGCAAGCACTCTACCAGCTGAGCTATCTCCCCAGCCCCCAAAATTCAGAATTTTTACATAATTTCTCTTTCTGCATTTTGACTCCTGGACTTGCCTACATTTTGATTTTTCATGCATCTTTTTTCCTTTGTGTGATCCTATTGTTCAGAGAGAGGGTGAAGATTGTCTAGTCCTGAAGAACCTATCCTGACCCTTCCTTTCATTGTAGCACAAGGAAGGAACTGGGATGTGGGTATCTGTCCACACAGGGTCCCCACTATCAGCATACGACCTCCATTCCCTGAATATTTGCTGTCTCTGGATCCATGTAACAAGGAGGTTGACTCCATATTGAGCTTCCACACTCCTCCCTAACCCCCAGAAATAAATTTAATTTACTAAAAAAATTCTTCTTTGGTACTTGTTTCATGCCAGAATTGTTCTGCACTACGGGCAGTTTTCAGCCTAAATATGAAGAAATTTATAGAATCAGGTTGTATCACCTATGTTTAAAGAGCAGAGCTGAGAGGAATGGTGTGAGACTTGTCAGACATGTCATTTTAATTACTTTATAGAACTAAGTGAGGCATAAATAATAAATAATTAGAAAGTATTTTGTATTAGGTGATTTAGTTTATGTCTAACCTCAGATCAAACCTCCTTTATGCCCTTCTGATCAGAGTTAATCTGATCTTGGTTGAACATGAAACCCCTGGTAAAACAAATTAACCAGCTGGGTCACTGGTGATTAGGAATGTATTATGACAAAAACCAAAATAGAGAAGAATGAATTAGCCACATCATTTTGGGAGGACTGCCAGTTGTGCTTTGAAGGCTTTTTGAAAACAGCAACCAGTGAAATTTGGGCTCTGACAAGCATATTCTCAGTATATCATACAAAAGTGAGGAAAATAACATTTTGAGGCTGAATTAGGAAAAGATTTACTGTAAACTCATTTGTCTTATTTTTCTGTTCCTCACTTAGGCTGTTTATGCACAAGGTTGATGTGTGTAACTTTAGCTTGGATAGTTGAAAGTGTTTATAAGCAACGTTCACATTAATATGTAACTCACATCAATATGAAGAAAATGGTTGGCTATGTGTCATTTTGTGAAGATAGACAGGACTGGAAATACAGAAAAGATGGAATGTACTGGATTCTTAGACTAGAGGGGAAGTGTAAATATAAATTATTTTAAAATTCATTAAGAATTAAGAACTGACTGAAATTAAGAATGCACTGGAAAAGATCAACAAATTTTGAGAGTTATATATGACCTAATCATCCGAGTAAATTCAAAACTAACTATTCATGATATAACTGTAAGAGCTGACACTTGGGACAATATAAAATGCTGTCACCTTACCATTGTACTATTTATTATTCTACTCTCCCCCCAAGTTTAGGCCCCTTTGAGCAGAAGAGTAACTTTTCCAGGTTCCAAAAGGGACTGTTTCAAACTTCTCACTTTATTACAAAGCAATATTGCCAGCACCTATTTTCTGGAAGGTAATTTGGTAATACATAATAAAAATCTTAGCAATATTCATGTTCTTTGAACTAATAATCCCCATTTTGAGAAGACATACTAAGAAAACTTAAAAAAAGATAAGGAGAACAAGAGGAAACTTTTTGGAGTGATGGGATTGTTTATGGGATTGATTGTGGTGAGGGTTTCATGGATATATACTTATCTACAAACTCATCAAATTGTATACATTAAAAATGCACAACTTTTTGAATGGCAATTAGACTTCAATAAAATGATTGTCAACAGTTATAAGCATAACTTTATGCATAAAATTGTTAATTACAGTGGTAAAAATTATCAGAGTAACATAATACCCATAATCTCATTGTCTAACAATTAGAAAATATTTAAATAAACCATGGCATGATGAGATATTATGCAGTCAGCTAAATGATTACATGGAGATTTATAAACCAAAATTAGACCACATTTCTGATGTAAAGTTAAATAAAAATTACACAATTAGTGTATGAAGTCAATGATATAAACACATTTATGTGTGAAAAACAAATTAAAAGGAAACAGACATAATTGTTAATGGTGATTGTTATTAATAGGATTATGAATGATTTTTATTTTTTTCTTTACTTTTTGTATATTTCAAGTATCCTAGAGTATGTATATAATATACATATGCATATATGTACATGTATATATGCATATGCATATATGTATATATGTGTATACATATATATATATATATATATATATATATATATATATACTGATGTTTTATATATTGATGTTTAGGGAAAAATTTCTATGAATTTTAATCAAAGTAATGACTCACTAAAATTCTTTTAAAATTAAGTATGTCGAAATGGAAAATAGGTATTCCTAGGAAAAAATGATTCTAAAATGGAACTGGTTAGTGGTTCTATAATCTTTCCCAATAAATGGAAACCTCAGACTGCTGAGGCACATATAATAACCTGAAAACACTTGCACAATTTGTATATGTACCGCTTCAACTTCTCCCTTGTGAAGAAGGAAAAAAAGTCTTGTTCTTGTGAAGTCTGAAGAAGACACCATTTAATTCATTGGTTGTCTGTTGTAGCTATTATGAAAATGCATTAGAGGATCCATGTATCATTCAGAAGAAACTCAGGTGTCTGTCCTGAGATTAAATGGTTTGTGAGTGGTATAAGCAGTATGAGAGATTAATTTTCCTTACATGTCAAGCACCAGAGCAAAAGATTTATACCATAAAGAGACCTGATTCTGTTTCACTCTCAGAGTGAATGAACTAGAAAACTGCCATATCCTGATCAAGTATTTTAACTGGTCAAAGAGTCATTGTCCCAGTGTTATGATCACACAACACCTTCCTAGATTCTTATTCTTTTAATTTATTTTTTTGGTAAGGGGGTACCAGGGATTGAACCCAGGGGCACTCCACCACTGAGTAACATCCCCAGTCCTATTTTGTAATTTATTTAGAGACAGGGTCTCACTGAATTGCTTAGTGCTTAGTTTTTGCTGAGGCTGACTTTGAACTCACAATCCTCCTGCCTTAGCCTCCCAAACCACTGGGATTACAGGCATGTGCCACTGCACATGGACCTAGATCCTTTTCTGTAGCTAGAGCATGGCTAGACAAAACAGCCTGACCAACTTATGGGTAAACTTCTCACATAATCTGTTAGCCATTCACCCCACAGTCTTCTGGTTTCAAGATTCATGGTCCTTGCCAAAATTTAAGGTGCAAGATTATCTCTTCTTATCTAAGTCTGCAGATTCCTGACCCTATAAGAACTTTATTCATCAGACTCTAATCATCTGAAAATATATCATGCCACCTGTCAGAAATTGGAAATGGTAATAAAACAAAGGTTAATAATGTTCAGATGAACATCCTCTGATGGTTGAATCCATGAACAAAACATCCCATCCCCTTAAGATCTGGGTGGGCAAAAAGCGAAGATTTTCATTGTGAAATTATATAATTGGAATGAGAAGAGAAAGGAAAGTTTTCTTTTTCTGTTTGCAGAAAAATAACACTAACTACTACAAAAATTATACAATTAGAAAATAGACACCACAAACACCATAGTACTGACTGATATAGATCAGCATAATCAATAGATGCTAAAATCACTGGGTGACAGGCTATTGAAAAGGATAGTTATGCAACATTAAATTATTGATTACATATTATTTACTAATTATATGTGAGGTGGGAGAAGCTGAGGGATATGGTGGACACAACCATAAGGTGCAATTCTGTGAATTCTAACGTGACCTCTAATGCCTTTTTCCTTTGTTTAATGCCTTCTCCTTATGTGTGCTAAGAATCTGTGAATATGATGAGACAGAATTATGTTACTACCAAATGATGTGGTAATATCACTTCTGGGTATATACATAAGGGAAATGAAATCAGTATGTGAAATAGATATCTGCACTCCCATATTTACAGCAACACTATTCACAATAGCCAATAAAGGGAATCAACCTAAGTGCTCATAAATAGATGAAATAATAAAAATTATGGTATATGTATATATATGTTATTTATATATAAAATGAAATCCTTCTCAGCCTTAAAAAAGAGAGAAAATCCTGTCATTTAAAACAATATGGATAACCTTGGAGCATGTTTTATTAAGTGAAATTAGACCAACACACAAAGACAAATGATAACATGATATCACTTATATGTGGAATCTAAAATAGACAAACTCATAGAAGTAGAAAGAATGGTGTTTATCAGGGATCAGTGGTGGATACTGGGAAAATATTTCTCAAAGGTTTTAACATTTCTATTTTGAGGAATATGTTCAAGAAAGCTATTGTGAGTGAGAGCCTTTCTGACCAGAACAAGCTCCAAGTCCCGGAGCCAGCGCAGCGTACTCCGGCACGCAAGCAGCTTCAGGGACCAGGACAGGGCAGCCAGAGACTTACCCAAGCAGCCTGGACCCCTGCGGTGGGAGGTGCCTTTCAAGGCTAGCTTCTCGGAGCAGACTGCCCAGTGAGAGGCTTTCTACATAGAGCCAGCCACAAGTCCCCGAGCCAAAGGAGAGCTTCGATCCGCAAGCAGCCTCTGGGATCAGGGCAGGGCAGCCAGAGACCACTTCAGGCGGCTCTGCCCACTCCGGCCGCAGGCTCTTTCCATGGGGCGATCCAAGATGGTGGCCTAGAGGGTGACCGCATCCCCAGTTGCTCCAGAACCCAGGAGTTAAGAAGGGGAGCCATTGAGAGACTCAGACTGAAATAGAGCCACGGGTGAGTCTGCCCACTGGGTAAAGCTCGGCCTGGGTGGCAGGCCCAGATAGAGGTGGCTTATCGGAGCAGGGCAGGGCAGCTAGAGTCTTCCACAGGCAGCCCTGTGCACTCCGGCGGTGGGCCCCGCCCACACAGCCAGCTTCTCCTGGTTCTCGGAGCAGGCCCCCTAGTGAGAGCCTTTCCGACCAGAACAAGCTCCAAGTCCGGGAGCCAGCACGGCGTACTCTGGCACGGAAGCAGCTTCAGCGACCAGAACAGGGCAGCCAGCGAACTCCCCAAGCAGCCTGGACCCCTGCGGTGGGAGGTGCCTTTCAAGGCTAGCTTCTCGGAACAGACCGCCCAGTGAGAGCCTTTCTACATAGAGCCAGCCACAAGTCCCCGAGCCAAAGGAGAGCTTCGATCCGCAAGCAGCCTCTGGGATCAGGGCAGGGCAGCCAGAGACTTCTCCAGGCAGCTCTGCCCACTCCAGCTGCAGGCTCTTTCCACGGGGTGATCAAAGATGGCGGCCTAGAGGGTGACTGCATCTCCAATCACTCCAGAACCCAGGACTAAAGAAGGGGAGGCTTTGAGAGACTTGGACAAAAATAGAGTCACGGGGTGAGTCTCCCCAATGGGTGAAACTTGGCCTGGGCAGCAGGCACAGATAGGGATGGCTTATCAGAGCAGGGCAGGGCAGCTAGAGTCTTCCCCAGGTAGCCTTCCTCACTCCGGCGGTGGGCTCCTCCCGCACGGCCAGCTGTACGGTGCAGGCCCCCAGTGATAGCCTTTCCGCACACAGCCAGCTCCAAACCCTGGAACAAGTAGGGGGCTATGGGCACATTTCTTCGAATGCACTGCATTATCAAATTCCTCCAAGACATCAGGCTACTGAAGGCGGGGAGGTGATACACTGGAAATCTACCGGGACACTATAAGCCAATAGAGGAAATCTGCAATATCTCAGGGTCCCACTGACAGCTGACCAATATGAGAAAACAAGGGAAGAAAATGTCCCAAACAAACCTAGATACTACATCAATAAAACCCAATGACAGCACAGCAGAAGAAATGTCAGAAAGGGAGCTCAGAATGTACATAATTAAAATGATCAGGGAAGCAAATGAGGAGATGAAAGAGCAAATGCAGGCATTGAAGGAGGAGATGAAAGAGCAAATGCAGGCATTAAATGATCGCACCAATCAACAGTTAAAAGACCAAATACGGGAAGCAAGAGATCATTTCAATGAAGAGTTAGAGATACTGAAAAAAAAAACAAACAAACTGAAATACTTCAAATGAAGGAAACAATAAACCAAGTTAAAAACTCCATAGAAAGCATAACCAATAGGATAGAACACCTGGAAGACAGAACCTCAGACATTGAAGACAAATTATTTAATCTTGAAAGCAAAGTTGACCAAACAGAAAAGATGGTAAGAAATCATGAACAGAATCTACGAGAATTATGGGATATCATGAACAGGCCAAATTTAAGAATTATTGGGATTGAGGAAGGCTTAGAGAAACAAACCAAAGGAATGAACAATCTATTCAATGAAAAAATAACAGAAAATTTCCCAAATCTGAAGAATGAAATGGAAAACCAAGTACAAGAGGCTTATAGAACTCCAAACATACAAAATTACAACAGACCCACACCAAGGCACATTATTATGAAAATACCTAACATACAAAATAAAGACAGAATTTTAAAGGTCGCAAGAGAAAAGAATCAAATTACATTCAGAGGGAAACCAATAAGAATATCAGCAGATTTTTCAATCCAGACCCTAAAAGTTAGAAGGGCCTGGAACAACATTTACCAAGCCCTGAAAGGAAACGGATGCCAACCAAGAATCTTATACCCAGCAAAACTTACCTTCAAATTTGACGATGAAATAAGATCCTTCCATGATAAACCAAAGCTAAAGGAATTTACAAAAAGAAAGCCAGCATTACAGAACATTCTCAGCAAAATATTCCATGAGGAAGAGATGAAAAACAATGATGCAAATCAGCAACAGGAGGCGCTAGCCTAAAGGAATAGCCAAATAAAGGAGAAAACAAATCATGTCAAAAACAAATATGAGTCAAATGACTGGGAATACAAATCATATCACAATAATAACTCTGAATGTTAATGGCCTGAACTCATCAATCAAAAGACATAGACTGGCAGATTGGATTAAAAACAAAAATCCAACAATATGCTGCCTGCAAGATACTCATCTCATAGAAACAGATACCCATAGACTAAAGGTGAAAGGATGGGGAAAAACATACCATGCACACGGACACAGCAAAAAAGCTGGCGTATCCATCCTCATTTCAGATAATGTGGACTTCAAACCAAAACTAGTCAGAAGGGATAAAGAAGGTCATTACATGCTGCTTAAGGGAAGCATAAATCAGCAAGACATAACAATCATAAATATCTATGCCCCGAACATTGGCTCATCCATGTATGTCAAACAAATCCTTCTCAATTCCAGAAATCAAATAGACCACAACACAATAATACTAGGCGATTTTAACACACCTCTCTCACCACTGGATAGATCGTCCAAACAAAAATTGAATAAAGAAACTATAGATCTCAACAACACAATCAACAATTTAGACTTAACGGACATATATAGAATATACCATCCAACAAAGAACGAATACACTTTCTTCTCAGCAGCACATGGATTCTTCTCTAAAATAGACCATATTTTATGCCACAAAGCTACTGTTAGCAAATACAAGAAGATAGAGATACTACCTTGTACTCTATCAGATCATAATGGATTGAAATTAGAAATAAATGACAGAATAAAAAACAGAAACTTCTCCAATACCTGGAGATTAAATAATACACTATTATATGATGAATGGATAACAGAAGACATCAGGAGGGAAATAAAAAAATTCTTAGAAGTAAACAAGAACAAGACATATCATATCAAAATCTCTGGGACACAATGAAAGCAGTACTTAGAGGAAGATTTATTTCATGGGGCACATTCAAAAAAAGAAGTAGAAATCAAGAAATAAACGACTTAACACTACAGCTCAAAGCGCTAGAAAAAGAAGAGCAGACCAATACCAAAAGTATTAGAAGACAGGAAATAGTTAAAATCAGAGCCGAAATCAACGAAATTGAAACAAAAGAAACAATTGGAAAAATTAACAAAATAAATAGTTGGTTCTTTGAAAAAATAAATAAAATTGATAAACCCTTAGCCACACTAACAAAGAGAAAGAGGGAGAAAACTCAAATTACTAAAATTCGGAATGAACAAGGAAATATCACAACAGACACGAGTGAAATACAAAACATAATTAGAAGCTATTTTGAAAATCTATACTCCAACAAAACAGAAAACCTCGAAGACATCAACAAATTTCTAGAGACATATGAATTACCTAAACTGAACGAGGAGGACATACACAACTTAAATAAACCAATTTCAAGCAAAGAAATAGAAGAGGTCATCAAAAGCCTACCAACAAAGAAAAGTCCGGGACCAGATGAGTTCTCAGCCGAGTTCTACAAAACCTTTAAAGAAGGGCCCATTCCAATACTCCTCAAAGTATTCCAAGAAATAGAAGAGGAGGGAACCCTACCAAACACGTTCTATGAAGCCAATATCACCCTGATACCTAAAACAGACAGAGACACATTGAGGAAAGAAAATTTCAGACCAATATCCCTAATGAACATTGACGCAAAAATTCTCAACAAAATTTTAGCAAATCTCATACAAATATATATTAAAAAGATAGTGCACCACGATCAAGTCGGTTTTATCCCAGGGATGCAAGGTTGGTTCAACATTCGGAAATCAATAAATGTCATTCACCATATCAACAGACTTAAAGTTAAGAATCACATGATTATTTCAATAGATGCAGAAAAAGCATTCGATAAAATACAGCATCCCTTCATTCTCAAAACACTAGAAAAAATTGTGGTAGTGGGAACATTCCTTAACATTATAAAGACCATCTACGCTAAGCCCATGGCCAATATCATTCCAAATGGTGAAAAACTGAAAGCGTTCCCCCTAAACACTGGAACAAGGTAGGGATGCCCTCTTTCACCACTTCTATTCAACATTGTCCTTGAGACTCTAGCCAGAGCAATTAGACAAACCAAAGAAATTAAAGGGATACGAATTGGAAAAGAAGAACTCAAACTATCCCTGTTCGCTGACGACATGATTATATATTTAGAGGAACCTGGAAATTCCACCAGAAAACTTTTAGAACTCATAAGTGAATTCAGTAAAGTAGCAGGTTACAAGATCAATGCTCATAAATCCAATGCATTTTTATACATAATTGATGAATCTTCAGAAAGAGAAATTAGGAAAACTACCCCATTCACAATAGCATCGAAAAAAATAAAATACTTGGGAATAATCTCACAAAAGAGGTGAACGACCTCTACAATGAAAACTACAGAACACTAAAGAAAGAAATTAAAGAAAACCTTAGAAGATGGAAAGATCTCCCATGTTCCTGGATAGGCATAATTAATATTGTCAAAATGGTTATACTATCTAAAGTGCTATACAGATTCAATGCAATTCCAATTAAAATCCCAATGATGTACCTTGCAGAAATAGAGCAAGCAATTATGAAATTCACCTGGAAGAATAAAAAACCTAGAATAGCTAAAGCAATCCTCAGTAGCAAGAGCGAAGCAGGGGGTATTGCAATACCAGATCTTCAACTCTACTACAAAGCAATAGTAATAAAAATGGCATGGTATTGGTACCAAAATAGACAGGTAGATCAATGGTATAGAATAGAGGACATGGACACAAACCCAAATAAATACCATTTTCTCATACTAGACAAAGGTGCCAAAAATATGCAATGGAGAAAAGATAGCCTCTTCAACAAATGGTGCTGGGAAAGCTGGAAAACCATATGCAACAGAACGAAATTAAACCCCTATCTCTCACCCTACACAAAACTCAACTCAAAATGGATCAAGGACCTCGGAATCAGACCAGAGACCCTGCATCTTACAGAAGAAAAAGTAGGTCCAAATCTTCAACTTGTTGGCTTAGGATCAGTCTTCCTTTACAGGACTCCCATAGCACAAGAAATAAAAGCAAGAATCAACAACTGGGATAGATTCAAACTAAAAAGCTTTCTCTCAGCAAAGGAAACTCTCAGCAATGTGAAGAGAGAGCCTACAGAGTGGGAGAATATCTTTGCCAACCATACTTCAAATAGAGCGCTAATTTCCAGAATCTATAAAAAACTCAAAAACTCTACACGAAGAATACAAATAACCCAATCAACAAATGGTCTAAGGAAATGAACAGACACTTCACAGAAGAAAATGTACAAGTAATCAACAGATATATGAAAAAATTTTCAACATCCCTAGTAATAAGGGAAATGTAAATCAAAACTACCCTAAGATTTCATCTCGCCCCAATTAGAATGGCGATTATCAAGAACACAAGCAACAGTAGGTGTTGGCGAGGATGTGGGAAAAAAGAAACACTCATATATTGCTGGTGGGGTTGCAAATTAGTGCAGCCACTCTGGAAAGCAGTGTGGAGATTCCTCAGAAAGCTTGGAATGGAAATACCATTTGACCCAGGTCTCCCACTCCTTGGCCTATACCCAAAGGACTTAAAATCAGCATACTACAGAGATACAGCCACGTCAATGTTCATTGCTGCTCAATTCACCATAGCCAGATTGTGGAACCAACCTAGATGCCCTTCAGTTGATGAATGGATAAAGAAACTGTGGCATATATATACAATGGAATATTACTCCGCAATGAAGAATGATAAAATTATGGCATTTGCAGGCAAATGGATGAAATTGGAGAATATCATGCTAAGTGAGATAAGCCAATCTCAGAAAACTAAAGGACGAATGATCTCGCTGATAAGCGGATGAGGACATATAATGGGGGCAGAAGGGGTTAGCATTAAGTTTAGGGTTAGGTTTAGGGTTAGGGATAAGGAGAGTGGTAAGAATGAAGGAAAGAAGGACTGTATAGAGGGAAAAGAGGGGTGGGAGGGGTGGGGGGAAGGGAAAAAAATAATCAAACATCCTTGCCCTATGTAAACGTATGATTACACAAATGGTATGCCTTGACTCTATGTACAAATAGAGAAACATGTATCCCATTTGTATATAGTAATAAAAAAAAAGAAAGCTATTGTACAACATGGCTATTATAACAAACAACATTGTATTGTAAATTTGAAAGTTGCTTAAGCGTAAATGTTAAGTGTTCTCACTACAAATGACTGAGGAGTATGTGAATTAATGCATACAGTAATAAGTTGAATCTGGCCATTCTACAATGCATGCACATTTCAAAGCATCATATTGTATACTATAACAATATGCATTCTAAATTACTATGTTGAAAATAAGAAATATTAAAAATTGTTACTAATGTAATGTCATGAATGTATTATGTTACCTAATCATATGGGTTTTGTCAATATAATTAAGGTCCCAAATCAGTTGATTCTGAGTTATTCAAAAGGAATATTATCCTGAGTGTGTTTAATATAATTCAGAAAGCTCTTTAAAAGTACCAAGTATGAATAGAATATGGGTCAGTTACATCTGAGTTTGAAAAACAAAGCATAAAAGACCCTTAGTTCTAATGAACTGCAGATGAGAGCTTGTCATGTTCAGGAGAGTCATGAGGGCACAGTGCTTGGAGATAGACAGGCATCTGACAGAAACCTAGGTATTAGAGTGAATGAAGAATTACAGAAGGAAAACAACCATAGCTACAAACAGAACATCCATCCTGCAGGGAATGAGCCTAAATTTGATTTCTTACTCTTTTCTATCCACACTGTATGATATTAGGTACATGAAGCAACCCCTCTGAGCCTATGTTCTCATCTTTAAATTGAATAAATAATACCCATCCTAATTAATTCAAGGATAATATGACCAATCAAGATTAGAATAAAATACCACAAAATATTTTTAAAAGTAGCAAGTGTTCTTCTTTGTTTTTGGAGGAAGAAACAAACCCCTTTGATGTGAATGGTCTAAGAAAAGGAAACTTTGTGTGCATATAACAGGACTAGGTCATCAGCTTTGTTGAACAATGAAGACTTACTGGCAACGGTTATGTAAAGTTACAGAAATCTTACAGCATTTGATGTTCCAGCTCCATAAATTCAGAATGACTTCAATCACTTCCTCTGAACCATGAAGGCCTTGCCCTTAACCTCAAAGCATTGTGCCAAACCCAAAACAAATTGGAGCAGAGGAGTGCAAAGTATATCCCTTTGCATTTCTGTCATTTCCTTGGGCCCTGATTCTTGGTTTCTATATGCCAGTTCTAAAACTAAAATAGCTTTCTTCAACTTTATATAACTCTTATACCCTGATATTCCTACAATACTTACAATACTTGTGGCTTTGGTCACATCTTTTTTTTTCTTACCTAGGGACTTTCCTTTTTTTAATTTTTAATTTTACAGACTGCATTTTGATTCATTGTACACAAATGGGGTACAACTTTTCATTTCTGTGATTGTACACAATGTAGATTCACACCATTCAGGTAATCATACATATACATAGGGTAATACTGTCTGCCTCACTCTACTATCTTTCCTTCCCCCACCCTCTCCTGTTTCATTTTCCTCTACACCATCCAAAGTTCCTCCATTCTTCTCTTGCTCCCCCCGCCACCCCCCAACCCCCATTAAGTATTATCATCTACTTATCAGAAAAAACATTCAGTCTTTGGTGTTTTGGGCTTGGCTTATTTCACTTAGCATGATATTCTCCAACTTCATCCATTTGCCTGCAAATGCCATAATTGTGTTCTTCTTTATGGCTGAATAATATTCCATTGTGTATATATATCACAGTTTCTTTTTTTTTTTTTTTTTTTTTTTTTTTTTTTTCTCGGTTTTTTTTTTTTTTTATTATAAAATTGTAAACAAATGGGATACATGTTGTTTCTCTGTCTGTACATGGCGTAAAGGCATACCATTTGTGTAATCATAAATCTACATAGGGTAATGTTGTTTGATTCATTCTGCCATTTTTTCCCCTTCCCCCCCTCCCCTCCCACCCTTCCCCTCCATCTATACAGTCCTTCCTTCCTCCATTCCTGCCCCCCTCCCTAAACCCAACTCCAACCCCAACACTAACCCTTCCCACCCCCCATTATGTGTCATCATCCACTTATTAGCGATATCATTCTTCCTTTGGTTTTTTGAGATTGACTTATCTCACTTAGCATGATATTCTCCAGTTTCATCCATTTGCCTGCAAATGCCATAATTTTATCATTCTTTATGGCTGAGTAATATTCCATTGTATATATATACCACATTTTCTTTATCCATTCATCAATTGAAGGACATCTAGGTTGGTTCCACAATCTGGCTATTGTGAACTGAGCAGCTATGAACATTGATGTGGCTGTATCTCTGTAATATGCTAATTTTAAGTCCTTTGGGTATAGGCCAAGGAGTGGGATAGCTGGGTCAAATGGTGTTTCCATTCCAAGTTTTCTAAGGAATCTCCACACTGCTTTCCAGAGTGGCTGCACTAATTTGCAGCCCCACCAGCAATGTAAGAGTGTACCTTTCTCCCCACATCCTCGCCAACACCTGTTGTTGGTTGTATTCTTGATAATTGCCATTCTAATTGGGGTGAGATGGAATCTTAGGGTGGTTTTGATTTGCATTTCTCTTATTATTAGAGATGTTGAACATTTTTCCATATGTTTGTTGATTGCTTGTATATCTTCTTCTGTGAAGTGTCTATTCATTTCTTTAGCCCATTTGTCAATTGGATTATTTACATTCTTGGTGTAGAGTTTTTTGAGTTCTTTATAGATTCTGGAGATTAGTGCTCTATCTGAAGTATGATTGGCAAAGATTTTCTCCCACTCTGTAGGCTCTTTCTTCGCATTGCTGATAGTTTCCTTTGCTGAGAGAAAGCTTTTTAGTTTGAATCTATCCCAGTTATTAATTCTTGCTTTTATTTCTTGTGCTATGGGAGTCCTGTTGAGGAAGTCTGGTCCTAAGCCGACATGTTGAAGCTCTGGACCTACTTTTTCTTCTATAAGATGCAAAGTCTCTGGTCTGATTCCGAGATCCTTAATCCATTTTGAGTTTAGTTTCGTGCATGGTGAGAGATATGGGTTTAGTTTCATTCTGTTGCATATGGATTTCCAATTCTCCCAGCACCATTTGTTGAAGAGGCTATCTTTTCTCCATTGCATATTTTTGGCACCTTTGTCTAGTATGAGAAAATTGTATTTATTTGGGTTTGTGTCCGTGTCCTCTATTCTGTACCATTGATCCACCTTTCTATTTTGGTACCAATACCATGCCGTTTTTGTTACTATTGCTTTGTAGTAGAGTTGAAGATCTGGTATTGCGATACCCCCTGCTTCACTCTTTCTGCCAAGGCTTGCTTTAGCTATTCTGGGTTTTTTATTCTTCCAGATGAATTTCATAATTGCTTGCTCTATTTCTGTAAGGTACATCATTGGGATTTTAATTGGAATTGCATTGAATCTGTATAGCACTTTTGGTAGTATGGCCATTTTGACAATATTAATTCTTCCTATCCAAGAACATGGGAGATCTTTCCATCTTCTAAGGTTTTCTTGAATTTCTTTCTTTAGTGTTCTGTAGTTCTCATTGTAGAGGTCTTTCACCTCTTTTGTGAGATTGATTCCCAAATACTTTATTTTTTTCGAAGCTATTGTGAATGGGGTAGTTTTCCTAATTTCTCTTTCTGAAGATTCATCGCTTATATATAAAAATGCCTTCGATTTATGTGCATTGATCTTATATCCCGCTACTTTACTGAATTCACTTATGAGATCTAAAAGTTTTCTGGTGGAATTTCCTGGTTCCTCTAAGTATACCATCATATCATCAGCAAATAGGGATAGTTTGAGTTCTTCTTTTCCTATTCGTATCCCTTTAATTTCTTTGTTCTGTCTAATTGCTCTGGCTAGAGTTTCAAGGACGATATTGAATAGAAGTGGTGAAAGAGGGCATCCCTGCCTTGTTCCAGTTTTTAGAGGGAATGCTTTCAGTTTTTCACCATTTAGAATGATATTAGCAATGGGTTTAGCGTAGATGGCCTTTACAATGTTAAGGAATGTTCCCACTATCCCTATTTTTCTAGTGTTTTGAGCATGAAGGGGTGCTGTATTTTATCAAATGCTTTTTCTGCATCTATCGAAATAATCATGTGATTCTTGACTTTAAGTCTATTGATATGGTGAATGACATTTATTGATTTCCTGATGTTGAACCAACCTTGCATCCCTGGGATGAAACCCACTTGATCATGGTGCACTATCTTTTTAATATGTTTTTGTATGCGATTTGCTAAAATTTTGTTTAGAATTTTTGCGTCGATGTTCATTAAGGATATTGGTCTGAAATTTTCTTTCCTCGATGTGTCTCTGTCTGGTTTAGGAATCAGGGTAATATTGGCTTCATAGAATGAGTTTGGGAGAGTTCCCTCCTCTTCTATTTTCTGGAATACTTTGAGAAGTATTGGAATGAGTTCTTCTTTAAAAGTTTTGTAGAACTCGGCTGAGAACCCATCTGGTCCTGGACTTTTCTTTGTTGGTAGGCTTTTGATGACTTCTTCTATTTCATTACTTGAAATTGGTCTATTTAAATTGTGTATGTCCTCCTCGTTCAGTTTAGGCAATTCATATGTCTCTAGAAACCTGTTGATGTCTTCGAAATTTTCTATTTTGTTGGAGTATAGGTTTTCAAAATAGCTTCTAATTATGTTTTGTATTTCGGTCGTGTCTGTTGTGATATTTCCTTGTTCATTCCGAATTTTAGTGATTTGGGTTTTCTCTCGTCTTCTCTTTGTTAGTGTGGCTAAAGGTTTATCAATTTTGTTTATTTTTTCTAAGAACCAACTATTTATTTTGTCAATTTTTTGTATTGTTTCTTTCGTTTCAATTTCGTTGATTTCAGCTCTCAGTTTGACTATTTCCTGTCTTCTACTACTTTTGGTGTTGGTCTGTTCTTCTTTTTCTAGGGCTTTGAGCTGTAGTGTTAGGTCATTTATTTTTTGAGTTTTACTTCTTTTATTAAATGCGCTCCATGAAATAAATCTTCCTCTAAGTACCGCTTTCATAGTGTCCCAGAGATTTTGATATGTTGTTTCTTTGTTCTCGTTTACCTCTAAGAATTTTTTAATTTCCTTCCTAATATCTTCTGTTATCCATTCATCATATAGTAGCATATTGTTTAATCTCCAGGTGTTGGCGTAGTTTCTGTTTTTTACTCTTTCATTAATTTGTAACTTCAATCCATTATGATCTGATAGAATACAAGGTAGTGTCTCTATCTTCTTGTATTTGCTGACATTAGCTTTGTGGCATAATATATGGTCTATTTTAGAGAAGGATCCATGTGCTGCTGAGAAGAAAGTGTATTCGCTCTTGGTTGGATGGTATATTCTATAAATGTCTGTTAAGTCTAAATTATTGATTGTGTTATTGAGATCTATGGTTTCTTTGTTCAATTTTTGTTTGGAAGATCTGTCCAGTGGTGAAAGAGGCGTGTTAAAATCACCTAGTATTATTGTGTTATGGTCTATTTGGTTTCTAAAATTGAGAAGGATTTGTTTAACATACATGGATGAGCCACTGTTTGGGGCATAGATGTTTATGATTGTTATATCTTGCTGATTTACGCTTCCCTTAAGCAGTATGAAATGTCCTTCTTTATCCCTTCTAACTAACATTGGCTTGAAGTCCACATTATCTGAAATGAGGATGGATACTCCAGCTTTTTTGCTGAGCCCATGTGCATGGTATGTTTTTCCCCATCCTTTCACCTTTAGTCTATGGGTATCTCTTTCTATGAGGTGAGTCTCTTGCAGGCAACATATTGTTGGATCTTTCTTTTTAATCCAATCTGCCAGTCTATGTCTTTTGATTGATGAATTCAGGCCATTAACATTCAGGGTTATTATTGAGATATGATTTGTATTCCCAGTCATTTGGTTCATATTTAAAATTTTTGACACATCTTGGTTCCTCCTTTATTTGACAGTTCCTTTAGGATAATTCCTCCCTTTGCTGATTTGCTTCTTTGTTTTTATCTCTTCCTCATGAAATATTTTGCTGAGAATGTTCTGTAATGCTGGCTTTCTTTTTGTAAATTCTTTTAGCTTTTGTTTATCATGGAATGATCTTATTTCATCGTCAAATTTGAAGGTAAGTTTTGCTGGGTATAAGATTCTTGGTTGGCATCCATTTTCTTTCAGAGCTTGAAAAATGTTGTTCCAGGCCCTTCTAGCTTTTAGGGTCTGGATTGAAAAATCTGCTGATATCCGTATTGGCTTCCCCCTGAATGTAATTTGGTTCTTTTCTCTCACAGCCTTTAAAATTCTGTCTTTATTTTGTATGTTAGGTATTTTCATTATAATGTGCCTTGGTGTGGGTCTGTTGTAATTTTGTGTATTTGGAGTCCTATAAGCCTCTTGGACTTGATTTTCCATTTCATTCTTCAGATTTGGGAAATTTTCTGATATTATTTCTTCAAATAGATTGTTCATTCCTTTGGTTTGTTTCTCTAAACCTTCCTCAATCCCAATAATTCTCAAATTTGGCCTTTTCATGATATCCCATAGTTCTTGGAGATTCTGTTCATGATTTCTCACCATCTTCTCTGTTTGTTCAACTTTGTTTTCGAGGTTAAATATTTTGTCTTCAATATCTGAAGTTCTGTCTTCCAGGTGTTCTATCCTATTGGTTATGCTTTCTATGGAGTTCTTAATTTGGTTTATTGTTTCCTTCATTTCAAGGATTTCTGTTTGGTTTTTTTTTCAATATCTCTAACTCTTTATTGAAATGATCTTTTGCTTCCTGAATTTGCTCTGTTAACTGTCGATTGGTGCGATCGTTCAATGCCTGCATTTGCTCTTTCATCTCATCGTTTGCTTCCCTAATCATTTTAATTATGTACATTCTGAACTCCCTTTCTGTCATTTCTTCTGCCATGCTGTCGTTGGATTTTATTGATGTAACATCTAGATTTGTTTGGGGCATTTTCTTCCCTTGTTTTCTCATATTGTTCAGGAATCAGTGGGTCATTAAGATATTGCAGATTTCCTCTATCAACTTATAATGTCCCTGAAGATTGCTAGTATATCCCCTCTTATCCTTCAGTAGCCTGAAGTCTTGGAGGAGGTTGATAATGCAGAGCTCCACGAAGAAGCTGCCTCTCTAGGTGTGGTAACCCTCAGGTGGCGTATATTCCCTGCTAGTGGGCGGAGGTGCCTCCACTTGTTGACCAATGGTCATCCAATGGGGAAGTAGACTGTGGGCTGAGGCAAGGCCTGTTTGTGCCTATGTCTCTGGCTTTACCGTCCCTGTGGGAAAACCTCCCCCGGCCGGGAAGAGTCACTCGGTGGGGACGTCTCGCTAGTCAGTTGCCCTCCTAGAGGTTCCCCTCAATCTACAACTACCTCCTGGGCTGGGCTGTCTTCTTCTGCAACGATCCCAGGGGCCCGGACCTACGTCCTGGGCCTGGGAGCCTCACCCTTCGCAGGCGAGTCTCCTTAGGCTGCCTCTCCCAGAGAATCTGCCTGCAGCCCTGGAAACTTCGCTCCGCCCCTAGGCGTGTCTCTGTGCGGCTCTTCCAGCAAGAAGCCACCTAGCTCCTGGGACCCTGCTCTGCACCAATCGCCTGGCTATGCAGCCCCTCCCCTGAGCCACCACCTGGAGCCCCGTACAATAGCTTGGAGACACAGAGGCCCGCCACACACCTCCTCCTCCGGACAGCCGCCCGGTTTCCGACGCAATCACTAGGAATCCAAACAACTCACTTCGGGTCTCCTCCTCCCGCCAACCACCCGTAGCCCTAGGCAGTCACTCCAAGTCCAAGTGACCCTCCCTGTTCCTCCTCCTCCTCCTTGGGGTAGCCCCCCAGGTGTTCAGGAATGGTGGCTCCGAGACCAGGTGACTCACCACGCTCCTCCTCCAGGCAGGCCACCGGTGTTCAGGAGCGGTTGCTTTTAGTCCAATCAGCTCACCACTCGCCTCCTCCTCTGGCAACCGCCTGTGGTTCTGATGCAGTCACTCCCAGGCTAAGCGTCCCACCGCTCTCCTCCTCCAGGCAGGCCACCAGTGTTCTGGAGCAGCTGCTCCGAGTTCAAACAGCTCGTCACGCAGCTCCTCCTTTGGCAACCGCCCGCAGCTCTGATGCAGCCACTCCCAGGTCAAGCAACATGCCGCGCTCCTCCTCCTACTCCGGGCAACCTCCCGGCACTCAGGAGCGCTCACTCTGGGTTCAAACAGTTTACCACGCAGCTCCTCTTCTGGCAACCGCCTGTGGTTCTGATGCAGTCACTCCCAGACCAAGCGTCCTGCCGCGCTCCTCCTCTTCCTCCGGGCAGTCCCCCGGCGCTCAGGAGCGCCCACTCTGAGTTCAAACAGCTCACCACGCAGCTCCTCCTCTGGCAACCGCCCGTGGCTCTGATGCAGTCACTCCTAGACCCAAGCGACCCACCGGGCCTCTCCTCCTCCTCCTGGGAATCCCCCGGTGTTCGGAAGCGGTCACTCTGGGTCCAAACAGCTCGCCACGCAGCTCCTCCCCAGGCAGCCACCCGGAGCCCCAGCGGCTGCTCGAGTCCAAGCGCTATGCTGAGCCGCCTCCTCTACGATGATCCCAGTTGTCTGTGTTTACCGCTCCAGCGGGGGGAGGGGCGTCTCGCCGAGCAACTCCACTTCACAAATTCCCTGCGTTCCGGGGCTACCGCCCCATCCGGGACGCCTCCCCAATGGGAGAGACTCACCCGGCAGCTTTGAGTTGGTCCCAAGTCTCTCACTATCTCCTCTTTTGAATCTTGCGTCCTGGAGCAGCGTGAAATGCAGCCGCCCTCTAGTCCGCCATCTTGGCCCGCCAGATATCACAGTTTCTTTATCCATTCATCAATTGAAGGGCATCTAGGTTGGTTCCACAATCTGGCTATTGTGAATTGAACAGCTGTGAACAGCATTGAACATTGCATCACTGTAGTATGCTGATTTTAAGTCCTTTGGGTATAAACCAAGGAGTGGGATAGTTGGGTCAAATGATGGGTCCATTCCAAGCTTTCCGAAGAATCTCCATACTGCTTTCCAGAGTGGCTGCACCAATTTGCAACCCAACCAGCAATGTATGAGTGTGCCTTTTCCCCCACATCCACACCAACACTTATAATTGCTTGTGTTCTTGATAATAGCCATTCTAATTGGTGTTAGATGAAATCTTAGGGTGGTTTTAATTTGCATTTCTCTAATTACTAGAGATGATGGGCACTTTTTCATACATTTGTTGATCACCTGTGTATCTTCCTCTGTGAAGCATCTGTCCAGTTCCTTCATCCATTTATTGATTTGGATCTTTGCATTTTTGGTGTAAAGTTTTTTATAAATTCTGGAGATTAGTGCTCTGTCTGAAGTGTGTGTGAAAAGTATTTTCTCCCATTCTGTAGGCTCTCTTTTCACATTATTGATTACTTCCTTTGCTGAGAAAAAGCTTTTTAGTTTGAATTCATCCCATTTATTGATTCATGCTTTTATTTGTTGTGCTCTGGGGGTATAGTTAAGGAAGTCTGGTCCTAAGCCAATGGGATGAAGATTCAGGCCTACTTTTCCTTCTATTTGGTAAAGGGTCTCAGTTCTAATTCTTTACTTGTTATTTTTAATTCATTCACTTTTATTTATATGAGTAACATATGAACTAATACTTTTGTTGTGGTTTGGATATGACATTGTCCCCAAAAACTTCTGTTAATCCAGGGATATTCAGAGGTGAAATTATTGGATTGTGAGAACTGTAAATCAATCGTTCCATCCTAGTTTGAATGGACCTATTGGGTTTTAACTGCAGGGGGGTGGGATATGGTTGGAGGATGTTGGTCACTGGGGTATGTGCTGGAAGAGTTGTTCATCCATGTGGTTCCTTCTCCCCTACCCCTCTTCATTTTTGCTGCCATGAGGGGAAAAGCATTCATTTGCTGGGCCCTTCTCCCATGATATACTGCCTCACCTTGGACTCAGAGCTATAGAGTTGGTTGTGTATGGACTGTGACCTCTGAAACTGTGAACCGCAAATAAACTTTTCCACCTCTAAGTTGTTTCTCTCAGGTATTTTGGTCACAGAGATGAAAAGTTGACTAAAACATCTTCATTTAAAAATTTAAACATTTGAAGTAAAGTGCATTTTAAGCACCAACTCCAATGCTAGTCCACTCTCCAGAAAAAAATATTTTAACACATAAGAAATATATATATTTGTCAAGTATCCTTCCAGATCTTTCCCTATATATTTGCATGTATGCACACACGCACTCACTCTCCCTGTTTCTCATGGAAACTTTGTCATGTTAAGCAAGATAAGCCAATCTCAAAAAAACCAAAGGACGAATGATCTCGCTGATTAGCGGATGATGACACATAATGGGGGGTGGGGGGGCAAGAATGGAGGAAGGAGGGACTGTATAGAGGGAAAAGAGGGGTGGGATGGGTGGAGGGAAGGGGAAAAATAACAGAATGAATCAAACACCATTACCCTATGTAAATGTACAATTACACAAATGGTGTGTCTCTACTTCACGTACAGAAAAACAAGATGTATCCCATTTGTTTACAATAAAAATAAATTAAAAAAAAGAAACTATGTAATTTTGTAAATATTTATCTATTTTTATATCAATGGCAACTTTCTCAACATATTGCTTTTCAACTTTTCTCCTAATCTCCTTAGTATGTCTTACTACACATACTACACATTACTTTTATATTTTGCATAGGTCCCAGAGTATGAATGCACCAAACTGTGTTTAGCCTTTTTAATATCTCTGAACATTTAGATTTTTCTGTTTTCTCATTATTTCAAAGTGTTTTAGTGAAAGAACATCCACATCCACATCTCATTGTGTACATATTTTAGGTATTCTTTAGGGAAGATATTAAGAACTGAGTCTATTCTGTCACAGAGAATATTACTTAAAATTTTCATAGACAATGCTAAACTCTTCCCCAAAATATGACTATAGCAATTTGTATGCTCACCATAGTGTATCAGTTATGTTTTCCAAGACTCTTCCTTTACATAATATTGTCAAACTTTAAAAAATTTTCTCATAGCTAAAAATTGGTATCTTATTTTAACCTTTATTACTCTCAATATTAGTTAGGTTGGCTATATTTTCAAATGTTTATTAGACTTCTTTATTTCCTCTTCTCTGAATTATCTATTCATTTTATTTGCATTTTTACTCTCTTGTTTGTAATCTAACTGATTTACTGATAGTCATGCACAGCATAACAATGTTTCCAGCTACATTGAACCACATATATGATTGTTGTCCCATAATATTTCATTACCTAGTGATGCTATAGCCATTTTAGTTTGTATAAGTGAACTCTATGATGCTCTCACAATAAGAAAAGTCACTTAATGTATTTAGCAGATCATCTCCCTGTGGTTAAGTGATACATGACTGCATGTGTGAATGTGTATTATATATACATATATATATATATATATATATATAATACACATTATATATAATACACGACATATGTGCACATTATGAGCACTAATCTTTAATATTGTTGTATGCCCAAGGTACTTTTCCTAATCTGTTACTTGTCACTTGTCATTTATCTTCATGAATGATGCATTTTTTTGCAGTATTGGAGATTGAACCTAGAACTTTGCTAAAAAGCTCTCAACCACAACCCCAGTCCTTTTAAAAAACATTTTATATTGAGATATGGCCTTGCCTAGTTGCTCAAGCTGGCCTAGAACTTGTAATTCTCTTGATTACTGGTGTGCATCACCTCATCCAGCTGTTTATGGTGCCATTGAACACACATGACTTTAATGATTATTTACATAATTAAGGGTTGGATTTGATCACTGGTGGCTTATCCCAGACCAGTGATGGGGCTGTTTCCTCAGTTACCACTGCTGGTTTCTGTGCCTGCTCCCTGAATAGGTAGAACAAGTGCATACTCTCTTTTTTCTTTGGGTGGTTAACTCCAGTTTGGTAGAAGCTTTGTGTCCTAGCCACCACAGCTGATGGCTGCAAGGGATTGAGGAAGGATATCAGAAAGAAATTCAAGTACTTAATTAATTAAGGCACAAGACATGAGCTACAGTCCACTTTAGTTATGGGAATTTGGCAAGGAAAAAGACAAATCAGAGAATTGTGACAAGAGAAAAAAAATTGCATATATCCCTAAAAATATCAGTCTTCCTTAGAACTTATAATGAGCAGGAATCAAGAACAAATATTTAGATTGTTCATGGCTAGCAAAAAAGATGATCTCTGTATAATAATGAAGCTAAAGGTGCAGCACTCCAAGAAGTTACAGACATATGTTGTTGACCAGATAAATGAAGTGGCAGCAGTCAGAAGGAAAGTCATTGAAATTGATGAACAAATGGGTTACTTGGAAAAGGAGCAAATACCTCTACTTGAACAAGAAAACAAAGACCCGAGAGAGATTCTTCAAACAATTTGAGAATCATTTTTGAAACTTAAGAAGGATAATGCATCAGGAAGAATGTCTTTGTCAGCATTAGCAACCAATAGTGACCTGAATGTGAGGAAGAGCTGAGGAGCTTCCACGTCTGGGAACTTTGTATATGGCTTCAAATGGTCACTAGGACTGCTTTCTAAGTGAATGAACAGAAAACTCAATTTCAATTGACATTTTTAGTTTCCCTCAACAGTATGTACTGTGTACTGGCTAAGCAATAGTAACAAAAAATTACAGTTAATGGACATAAACATTTTTCCAAAACATAATTAAAAAGAATAAACTGAGCTTCTGTTAATTGGTGAGCAAATGGAAGGTTTTCACAGTGACTGATGAACACATTAGAGCTTTTAGCAGTGCTGTTGATTTTCTAGATGATATTCAGATAAACTTGAATATTCTTAGTAAATGTGTGGCAATTCATAGAATTATTCCAACTTCGAAATATAAGTTTTTGCCATGGTTTTGTGAATGGAAGTTCCTCAGACTACATTAATCCTTCAGTTTGGTGTCAGAGATAACAAATAGCTTATATACTACAAGATTTCAGTTTTAGTGATTGCCTTCCTACTTCCTCATTAATTTAAAATTTTTGTCAAAGAAATTCTACAAAGAGAAACATTAGAAATATTGTACATGTACTGCAAACAAAAGAAACAATTATAGCTAATTTACCATAACTGATACTAACTTCACAGTTGTCAATAACTTGCTGAAGTGTATGCAATATCGTTTCAGAAATGAAAGAGAAGGAATATTATTTTCTAAGAAAGAAGATCTTATAATAGACATATTTAGTAGGTTAAACTACTCCTTTGAAAGAATAAGTTTTGGTTCTCAGTCAATAAAGTATATTTTTCTTTTTCCAGTTTATATTTAAGAATATCATATAATTCATCTAGCAAACAGTTGAATTGTTTGATACAGTACAATAGGAATGATAATTTTCAAGTAAACTCAGAATTCCTCTGGCTTATATAAACCTGTTTTATAAGCAATTACTCTCAAGATGTGAAAAAAGTAGACTCAAATTTCAAAAAAACTATTCTGTATCTATTTTTATGCTCCATCTGGGTCCTCAAAACTTGCAAGATTTTTCTTATGGCCTTTCACTGGGACAGGGGGTTGGGAATCTACAGATTTATAAGTACTAGTTTTTAAAATATTAAATAAACCATATGTAAATTTTTAAAAAGTCACCAGAGAGAGAAATTTGCTTTAACACTAGTTGAAACCTATTTTTTCTTATTTTTTAGTGATTATAGACTGAAAAATTAAGAGTTTCAGATATGATTAAATGTATTATGCTCATTTATATTAAAAAAGACTTTAAATCTAGCATAATTAGAAAATTGTACTTTTGAGTTATATAATTTGTTAAAGACATATAACTTCCTGTAATAATTTTTATGTATAATTTCATATATTGGTAAAATTAAAAGCTACTTTTCACTTCAGAAATTTTCTCCCTTAAGTTTGGGGTAAGAGGAGTGAATGCAGCTGATTAGAAAAGGTCTAGTGGCCCAAAACATGAAATAGATTTCATTAGAGACCTTAGTTGATATTTTACAACTGGTAGATTTTTACTTTTAAATTTTTCTTTTGATTTTAGGAAAGTATTTATTCAATGGCACATTCATTCAAATACTTATGTACAACCACAAGAATGGGATCCTAATTAGAATAAGTTATACACCATGTAAGTATAATATGTCAAAATACACTTTACTCTCATGTATATCTACAAAGAACAAATAAAAAAGAGAAAATAAGCTACATAATTGAGATTAAGTCTGAGGCAATTCATTTAGTAGTTCTAATTATAAAATAGTACTTGATAAATACTTTTATAAATACAGAAATAAAGTTAATTTATTCTTGGTCTTCTTGTTTGGATAAAATTTTAAGGTTTTGGGTATTGAAAAATATTAATTTGTTTTAATGGCAGTCTCCTCCTCCAATTTTAAGAATTTTAAATTTATGTCTGAGAGTAAACACTAGATAGACTATTTTATCAGTAAAGATAATTGATTAAAATTAGATAAATATTTATATAATCAAATTTCTCAATATTTTCACTTATTACTTTTTGTGTTTATTCCTTATGCAATTCTTCCTTGCTGCAAATTTATAAATATATCATAATACCTATTCTGTTTGTTTTTTGTAAGCTTTAACTTTTACATTTGTGATACATATGTAGTTTATTTTTGTGAATGATATGAGGTAAAGATCGAACTCTTTTTTCCCAATACAGCTAATCTATTGTCTCAACACTATTTTTATACAGGCTATCCTTTCTTCATTGATTTGAACTGCCAGCTTATACTAAATGTCTAGATACACAAGGATCTATTTCTTGACTCTATATTCTGTTTCCTAACAACATTAAAAAATATCCTTTGTATTTGTGGTCATGTCTACCATTTTATTACTAATTTGTTTACCTGTATCTTCTATTTCTTGAACATACTTGCCAGAGTCTTGTCTATCTTATTGATCCGTTAAAATACAACTCTCTTAGTCTGTTTGTACTGCTATAGCAGAATATCACAGATGGGGAAATTAGTAATGAACAGAAATTTACATCTTACATTTCTGGATCTAGAAAGTCCAAAATTAAGACACTGCTATCAGATCAAGGTTTTTGTGCTGTGGCATTTCATAATACAAGGTTGAAAAGAGAAGTAAGCCATAAGAGGCTGGAGAGCAGGCATAAAGGATACAAATTATTCCTAAGAAACTTGCTCCCATGATAACACCATTAATCAGTTATGGGAGCAGAGCTCTTATGACCTAATCACTTCTTAAAGATCCCACTTTTAAATACTGTTACAATGGCAATTAATTTTAACATGATTTGGGGAGGTGACAAACCCTCAAACCATAATAATAGCTTTTGATTTTATTAATTTTATGACTTATTATGTTTTTCAATTCACTAATTTCTGCCAGATGTAATAATTCTTTTTTTTCTCATTCACTTTTCAAAAGTTCCTCTTACATGGGGTGAATGTTCCCTCTTCCAAACCCTAAATTCAATTAAAACCTCCCTCAAAGGCAGCAAAATGTCAAACAAAGGCTATAACATTTCAAAGCTATTGGCAGGTTTTTAGTAGTTGAGTGATATACTCAATTCTTGGAAATCCATATATTATCTACCAAAATGTCCAACTCATGAATGAACAGGAGTTGGTTGAGGAGACACCAGGACAATGATTATTTTGGTTAGAATCATAATTGCCAGGGTTCATTCCCCACTGCAGCTGGGATTTGAGTTAGAAGAATCTGTAGGTCCAGAAATCTCCCTCACTATAGGTTCTGTGATGGAAAATTACAGGTTAAGAGAAAATAAAAAAGTTCAAGGAGCTGCAGGTCATGAAGAAGGTTAAGGATATGTTACAAAGTCAATATGTCCTCTCTATGGGACTCTTGTCTATCTGATAAATGAATTAATTATTTCTATTCTCAAGTAGAGGTAAGCTATAAGCTCCCAGAGGGAGATAATAACTTCTTTGATAAATAAGTGTCTTATCACTTATTTATACTCTCTTGGTTGGCACATAATAGGTTTTCAATGATTACTACTTAATGAATGACTAAATGAGATACTTGTTGAGATTGACAAAACAGTATAGTGATGAGGGAAAATAATTAGACTGTATATTCCTTATAAAACCTAGTACTGTGTCTGGCACATCATAGGACCATATCATATTTGTTGACTAAATGAGTGATTTAGTGAATTAATGATAAAAGTTTCAGGACAATAATTCATGTTTCATGGTTCCAATACTTTAATGACAATAACTTTGGGAAATTGAAGTTCTCTATTCTCTCTCTCTCTCCATCTCTCTCTCTCTCTCTCTCTCTCTCACACACACACACACACACACACACACACAAAATGCACACACAGTGTAAAACTATTCTTTGTTGTCATTTTGGATATAATGTAAATTAGTTTGGATACTAACACTCTCCATAAACACAATTACATTTGGAGTATGATAGAACTGTTCATAAAAATAAATAAGTACACAATGAAAGGAAAATGTGACCTTCTCAGACACTGGACTCTTCAACTGGCATTTTGAGTGTTTGGAACCTGGGGATGCTTTAATGAGGATAGATTAAGGACAAATAAGAGAATGCAATATTTGACCCACCAGGACATAAGAACAGGGGTGTAATGGTTAATGTTAGGTTTAAACTTGGCTACATTAAGAACACCTAGAAAATTGGTAAAGCATTATGTTGGGGTATGTCTATGAGGATTGTTTTTCAGGTGAGTTTAGTATATGAATATTAGTGGAATGTGTTGGAAAGATGCCCTCTCAATCAGCAGGAATCATCCAATCAACTAGGGGCCCTGATGGAATAAAACAGGGAAAGGAAAAATATGTTTAGATATCTCCTGAAGTGAGAAAGACTCTTACCCTTCTGTATATTGAAATCAGAACATAATGCTCCTCAGTCTTTGAATTCCAAGAATTACATCAGAGCCTCCCTGATTTCTCATCCCTTTGACCGTGGACTCAGAGTCAAACCACCAAATTCTCTGGTTCTGAAACCTTTATACATGGACTGGGTCATGATATTGGTATTTTAGGGTCTCCAGCTTGAAAAGACCTACCATGGGACTTCTCAACTTCCATAATGGTGAGAGTCATGAACCTTAATAAATCTCCTCTCATATACCTATATCCATCCTTTTGGTTCTCTTTGGAGAACCTCGACTAATACAAATGGTGAATATCACTCAAGAAAAATTGGGATTAAACTCTAGGAGGGGGATTGTTTCACATATTTTATAGAAATATTAGGTGCTTTGGGGAAATTGAAAGCATTGGACATGACACCTATCACTGGTGAGGCAGTGGGAGACATCAAGAGGATAATGAGTAAAAGGATGAGAAAATGGGAATAAACTCTAAAATTCCTCTCTGAGAAGGGTATATTATACAGCTTACCTCATATAATCTAAATATTGATGTATTTAAACTTCACAGTCATTTCCTCTGTGGAATTTTTTGTTTGTGTTCTGAAAAATAGTTTTTTTTTTTTTTTCTTGTCGGTGCACTTACTATTGACTAAGAACAGTGTGTGGCATTAACAGTCTGATGGGGTGACAAACATACCAGAAAATAATTACAATATAGTACATTTGATATAATTATAGAAATATGTACAAAACACAGAAAGAGTAGAGCAAGGTAATAAAATGTCTGAGAGAGTATGAAAAGGTTTCTTTTCTTTATTTCTTTTTTATTTTTTCGTACTGGAGATTGAGTCTAGGGGTGTGATGGGCTGACAGATCTGACTCCATGAGAATGTTACAGGTCAGACTCTAAGGGAAATGACTAAACAGACTCCAATTTACTCTGAGACTCCATGTTATGTAGGAAATAAGCTTCTCTCATGGGAACACCCCACCTCTGTACCCATCATCAGTTACTTAGTGTGACATGTTTAACAATATAGAATGACAATTCATATGTAAAGAAAAGTTGCTCTCTTTTGATTCCTCTTGCTCCTAAACAATGTACCATGTGAACAGTGATTGTGTGGATGTTAGTAACCATTCTTTAGTTTGTACCTAGGTAAGGGTCATTTTGACCCACTTCTCCCTCTGTTGATGATCTCATGATGTTAATGTGTAATTTCAAATCATAGCAACAGACACTTATGATTAATATGATTTTTGGTATAAGAACCCCTACAACCCTGTGGTCGGGGCTGTTCTCCCAATAGCCATTTTTTGGGGCATTGTGTGAGACAGTCAGCTGGCCAGCTTAATAAAGACTCTCAAATTTGGACTTCTCAGTGGTGATCGGTCTGTTCTTAAGTTGAGCCACATAACAGGGGTTCATTTAAAACTGAGATAAATCCCTAGTCATTTTTATTTTTTATTTAGAGACAGGGTCTCACCAAGTTACTTAGGGTCTCCTTTAATTGCTGAGGTTAGCTTTAAACTCTTGATTCTCCTGCCTCAGCCTCCCAAGTCATTGGGATTACAGGCATGCTCCAAGGTGTCCAGCTTGAAAAGGTTTCAAAAAGGAGGTGATGGCTGAAAAGGGAAGAAAAAGGAATTTATTAGACAAACTAGGTGAGGACAAGGCATTATAAGAAGAAGGAAAAGTAGGGTTGAAGCCAAATGAACAAAATACCCTGGTATCTTCACAGAATTGCAAAAGGCAAGGGCAGGAATGATGCTAAAAAAAAAGGGCAGAGTGTTAAAGATCGAGAATATTGCTACATTTTGGACTGCTGTCCCTTTTGGACCTCATGTTAAGATTTAATTGCCATTATTATAGTATTAAGAAGTGGCTTTTGTGAGGTAATTATATTACAGGAGGTCATGAGGTTGGGGGACCCATGATTGCATTGGTGGCTTTATAAGAAGAGGGAGAAAGATGCAAGGAAGCCAGCTTGCTCTGGCTTTCCATGTGATGCCTCACAATGACTCCAGACTGTGTGTAGTCCCCCCAAAATATGTGGACCTTACCAGTTATGATCCCAAGTTACCAGATGTGGCTCCACAACCTTGGACATCCTCAACCATAAGTTGAATAAACCTTTATTCTCTATAAACTACCCAGTTTTTGGCATTCAATTATAGCAAAGGAAATGGGCAAAGATAGGTATTATCTTAATCTGCTGCAGAAACATTCAAAGATATTATGTAAGGGAGTTATATGGACAGATCTAGGTTTTACAGACTATTCTGGCATGAGTGTGAAGAATAGATCAGGAAACGCAGATCCACAGAATCTGCAGAGAATATTGTTACAATAGTTCAGGCAACAGCAATGAGGGCCTGAACCTATGTTGTTGCAGTCAAGTCTCAGAGAAAATGATAAATTTAAGAAAGTTCACTAGAAAGTAAAATCAGGATTCTACCCCCGCCCAAATTCTTCTGATTTTTTGTTTTTCACACTTAAATTTTTAATAAAGCTGTCTATACTTGCTTGAAACTCTTCCCCAATTTTCACACCCTTTTCAACTTTCTCTATTATGCCTTTGCTCTGAAGTATTTCTAATTTCAGTGATTATAAGTGTCCACTGGTTTCCATGTAAATAAAACCACTGGACTTTTTAATTAGTCATTTTACTTGAATCCTCTTTCTTCTTAGAATGCTTCCTTCTCTTGGCTTCTGTGATACTAGACATTACTAGATTTCTCCTATCTCTCTGCCTGCTTTCCTCAATCCTTGGCTAGTTCATATCCCTCTATTTATATGTTAATAATCTCAAGTCTCAGACCTTGGATCCCATCTCTTCTAAATCTATATTCTCTCTTTGGATAAGTTCACCTATGTTCCTGGATTCCACCAGCAAACTTAACTAAAATTAATGTGCCATCCCTTTCAGGAAGCACAATTTTTATGTACCAACAAGAAAGCAAAAAAAAAAAAAATCTTTCAATTAAATTACAATATCTCAAATTGCAGTAATCATTTAGCTGCATTTCAAACTTGTTCCACTTTATAGTGTTCCGATTCAAAATAGCACCACCATTCACTTAATTGTTCAAGCTAGAATTCAGAAACCTGGCACAACCTTATTCACCACCTCACTACTTCCTACTCCTTGTATATAATTAATCTGTGTCCTACTGCTTTTACCTCTTAAATAACCCCTGAATATGGCCAACTCTCTTTTATGAATATAATGGAAGCCTTTATAAGCCTCTTTCCTGATTTACCTTTAAAGTATCCCAACTGATATAATCAATCCTCTGATTAGATGTACTCCAATTTGACCAAATCAGGTCCCTGATGAAAACCCTTCATGAGTTCCCCATCAATTTAAAGCAAAAATCCCAATTATTTTTATGTCTACAAAGTTCCTTCCCACCTCTCTTGCCTCATGACACTGTGTCCTGTAATCAGCAAATAATAATCACACACTGATCTTCTTTTCCATCCTCCAATGTGGCCATCTCCTCACTTCCTCAGGATCCTGTGCACATGCTGTCTCCTCTGTCAGGATTCTTTTACTTCTCATTATTTAATTAATTTCCATTCATTCCTCAGTCCTTAACTTAAACATTATCTCCTGAGAGAAGCCTTCCCTGATTCCAAAGTACGTCAAATTCTCTGCTATGAGCTATCATAGCACACTACTTTTCTCATTTTTTGAATTTTAAATTGTAATTAATTAACATAAGAAAATTTCAAATTAAAACAACGAGATCCTACTACAAACCAATTAGAATGGAAAAAGTCCAAAACTCTGACGCCACAAAATTCTGATGAGGATGTGGAGCAAAAAGAACCTTCAATCCTTATTTAATGTGAAATGACATACCCTATACAGAAATGACATATCTGGGGAAGATTGTTTGGAAGATTCTTAAAAAACTGAACATTGTACTATCATATAATCCAGCAATTATGCTACTAGATATTTACCCAAATGAATTAAAACCCTATATGCACATAAACTATATGTGAATAAATGGTTTCATTTATTCATAATCACCAAAAATGGGAAGCAATCCAGATATCCTTCAATAGGTGAATGGATAAACAAGCTGATACACCCATGTAATGGAATATTACTCACAAATGAAAGCAATGAGTTACCAAGTCACAAAAGTAAAGAAAACATCTTAACTGCATATTGCTAAGTAAAATAACTCAGCCTGAAAATGCTACATGTTATATGATTCCATCTATGTAACACACTGGGAAAGAGAAAACCTATATTGACTGCAAAAGATCAGTATTTTCAGGGGTTGTGGAAAGAGGGATTAATAAGCAGAATACAGGATTTTTAATACAGCGAAAGTACTCTGTATTATAATGCAATGGTAGATATTTGACATCATACATTTGGCAAATCACATAGAACATTATAATAAAACATATGAACCCTAATGTTTACTTAAGTTAAAATAATTTATCAATTCTGATATATCAGTTATAACAAATATACCTCACTAATGAAAGATATTAATGGTAAGAGACCTTAAGGTATTGGAGCAGGACAAGTTGTAAATTGGAAGTCACTCTATCTTCTATTTAATATTTTTATAAACATAAAGTTGGTCTAAATCAAAATCTATGAATTAAAATAACATTTACAACTTAAGATGTAACTAATTTAGCATTTAATATTGGCTTGTTACTGGAATGAAAGTTTCATGAAGGTAAGAACTGTGTTACAGAGTGAGCTCAGTCCTGTATCTTAGCACTTAGTATAATACTAAGAACAAAATAGATTCTCAGCATTTGTTAAAAAGATAGTAAATCAATGAATGATGGGATATAAGAGTTAAGGGAGAAGAAGGAATCAAGAATTAAAGACAAGGAGGAGGAGAAGGGCAGGGCATGGAGAAGCACTGGGAAATGAAAATCTGTCAAATTATGTTATGTCATATTCATGTATGAATATACTAGAATGAATCTTGGTTCCTTTCTCTCTCTCTCTCTCTCTTTTTCTCTCTCTCTCCTTGTGTATACACACACACACACACACACACACACATAATACATATATATGTACACACATACACATACATATATCTACTACTACTAATAATAATAATAACAAAAACAATAGAACAGATATCAGCAGAGTACAGCAAGTACATCAGGGAGATTGAGGACAGGGAAGGTACTGGGAAATGAGATAGATCAAATTATGTTATATACTTTTACAAATATGGAATAATGAATCCCATTATTATGTATAAGTATTATGCACCAATGTAAATTTCATCTTAAAAAATACTGCCAAGTTTCAGGTTTTGTTAACTAAGTTAGATCCTAGCACCTCAGATCTGAGGCAAGGGGAAAATGATAAACTCGATTTTAAGAGGAATGATAAATTCAATTTTAGGAGGAGTTAAAGGTGTTTGTGAGACATATGGTAGGCAGTTTGATATGTGGGTCTGGAGTTGGGGAAAGAAGCCTGGGCTGTGGACATAAATTTAATAGCCATTAGCTCCAGGTGTTGGTTGAAGCTGAGTGAGGGGATGAGATCATCCAGGGATTGAATGTAACATAAGAAGGAGAGAGAGCCAAGGACATATCTTCGTAAAACATCAACACTTAAACGATAGGCAGAGGAAAATAGACCACAGAGGGAAAGGGAGAATGAAAGGACCAAGAAACTAAAGAAAAGTGAAAACAGTATGATACTTTAGAGGCCAAGGGTCAACAGGGTTAAAGTAATAGATGGTTCAAGTAAGACAACTGAATAATGTCAACTGGTTTTATAAGCAAGAGGACCCACTTACAAGATTCTTTGGGAAGCAAACTGATTGGTGAAGCAGAAATGAAGGTTTTGAAACCCTGAATAAACAACTGTCTTCCTCAAAGCTTACTGAGAAGGGTAGGAAAAAGGTGGTGGTGGTGGTGGATGAATGTGAATATCAGTGTTAAGGGAAAGCTTTTCTTTAAACATGCAAAAAACCTGAACAAATCTGAATGTTACAGGGCACATCATAATGAAATTACCATTCTATAAATTGTATTGGATTGTCTCAATACACAATTTGCTCCCTGTCACATGTGTTTAAGTCCAGGCTGGATACAGAACAAACAGGATATTTTTTCTCAACTATAAAATGAGAGTCAGGGTTAGAAGACTTCAAGTTTCCATAAGCTGATTGCTCCACTGACCTGTGGTAAAATGGAAAGAGCTCTGGGCCAAGAATCTGGCAGACCTGTTTCTAGAATCCCACTTTGTCGCTGACTAGCTGCATGATCTCATAATATTTATTTAGCCTATCTCTGCATCAATTTTCCTTATATGTCAACGAACTTCACAAAATCATATCTTAGATCAGAGCAGAGAAGGGATCTTAGAGTGTTTGTAACAGTATAACAATATGAGATATTACAATGCTGCCAAGGGTTATTGAACTTTTTGGAAAGACTAGATTATTTTTAGCTAATAAGTAATTATAATAATTTTTAGTTAAACTCATTTCGTAATAACCATGTAAGGTAGGCAGTGCTATTATTCTTATTTTATAGATGAAGAAACTGACTCATAGACAAGTTTGAAGATTTGCCTAAGATCACATACCTAGGGATTAGTGAAGCAAAAATAGGAAAACACAAATTATAGTTCTAGAATTCTGCACAAAATCATTATGCAGTGTTATCCCTGGCACAAAGCCCTGTCCCCTAATGTAGAGTCATCAAATTTCAAATTCTTTAGGAAAATCTGATGAAAACGATGGACTATCTCTCTCACAAAATGCACAGAAATTCTAAATCTAACGTATGTTCTCATGTAGTATTCAAAGAAATTTGCTTCCTGATATTCGCCACTATCTAAAACCTTTGTCATTGGGCTCACCCAGGGATCTCAGATTAAAAATCCTATGTCTAAAGTTCAATTCCACCATCCCTAAACTCTGACTCTATTTCAAAACCTGTCATTAACAGTCCAATTCTGGAAAATTGCAAGTGACTTCCACTCTCATGCTGCCCTCTACTGCCGCCTGCTGGACTGTCCGCTGTAATGACAACAACACTGCCATACCATCCGCGTAGAGTTCTCATATTCAGAACCCTTTCAAATGAAGGTGGTCTCATAGCTCCGGGGGGATTGTAACCCCAAATAGTTATCAGGATAGTGACTAGCTACCAGTTGGGGCCCTAAATTTTCCCGTCATGCCCTGAGGCACAGCTTGTGGGGCACCGCCGCCATTTTAGTTTTTTTTTTTTTTTTTTTTTTTGTTTTTTTCCGCTGGAATGTGCGTCACCAGATTTAGGGAGACAGACAGCCTTTGGAATTCAGCAGAGGGCGCTGGAGTACATCTTTCCCAGTTAGAAGCAGTGGTCCTGGCCAAATATGCCAGAAATTCAACTGTCTGACCTATTTTTTAGGGGTGCTCAACTGCGTGTTTCCTTCCTAGACTGGACATATTTCTTTAGCATGGACGTCTTCCAACCATTTTAACATTCACCGTTCCTTGGATTTCTAACTTTTTTTGGTTGTTTTTCAACTGTAAGGTTTACAAAACTTTGTCATTACACATGTAGGGTTAAAAAAAGGGGACTTTCCATCCCAATTTAAGATCGCTTCTTTTAATACCTCAGTATTTTTGCTGTTCACATTTACCACCTTCCCTATAGTCCTTCTTGATTCTCTTCCAGTTCCAAACAAGGAAGTGGTAAACAGAGCACTACTGGAAATCAGAGCAGACCTGCATCAGATTTAAAGGTTAACCATTTTACCTTTATGACAAGTTACTTTACCTCTTTGGTGGTGTGAGTCTATAAAATTATGAAGAGGTTGGTTAATATTGGAGGATCTCTATGGGTGTTTTCTGTTTTGATCTGCTAGGATTCTAGAAAGAATCTTTTTTTCTTTACAGTCCACCCAAAATCTAGTCCACTATCTTTGTTTCCAGAACGACCTCTGTTGGATCACACACCTTCATTTAAATCCCATAAAGGTATCCTTTTGTCCATAGTAAATAACTGATACTCATTGTTGTGACACCAAGGATCTTTACACTCTGAACCCTTCTCTATCTGATCTGTACCTTTGTCATTTCACACAGTTTAGGTAACATAGGTCCCATCACCAATCTAGACTGGGTTAAATGATGATTTAATCTCCATCTCTGATTGTCAAAATGTACAATTAATTATCTATTTACTTACCTTTCTCCCAGTCTCTACTGTGGACTCTTTGAGAGCAGAAACCACAGCTGAATCTCCACTTTCTAGAATAATGCATGGTACTTTGTCCATGCTCAATAAATATTTTGAGTGGACAAATGAATCTATGTTGTTGCTTTTCTGAATGCCCATGGTCATGCCTGGCATATAGCAGATGTTTAATGCCTATTGAGTGAATTAACAATTGTATTTCGAAAATCTCATCAACCTCTCCAATTTGCATCCATTCCTTCCTTTTTCAGTACTTTGTAAAATAATAATCATTTTTACTTGCCTGATAATTGGGAAACATATTAACTAATTTTTCACATCTCTTATTTTTCCCATTATATCAATTTTTCTCAGAATACCATTCTGCCATACTATTCTCTGTTCCAAAAGTGTCCAGTACCCCTAATTGCCTATAGAATCAAGTCTGAACTGCTTTAGCAGGAATTCAAGACACTTCTCCAACATGATCCTTAATTAGCCTAATCTTCAAGGTAAACACAATTACTTCCTATTTCTCAGTCCTTGTCCCATTTTATGTGCAAAACAACCAGATGAGAGAAAAGAAGGACTAGCAGAAAGCCTGTGGTAGTGGGGACGAATAGAAGGGGTGGATTTGAAGGGATACACACTAAAAATGTAGGTTTACATTAGTAGTGTCTGACTCCTTCCTTTCTACAGTCATTACCAAATTTCTTTAATTCTTCTCCAAGTTCTAGAAATAATAATCTTATCTAAAATGGTTAGTTTATTCTTGTGGGAGACATATTTTTTCCCTAAGTGTTTTGTTTGTATTGATGCATTTAATCCTCACAATAGCCTTTGGGTAGGTACCATCATTGTCTTCTCTTTAAGGAAAGACACTGAGGCAGATACAGGAATAACTAACTTTCTCAGTGGTATATAATCAGTCAAAATAGCAGAGCTAATCTCACTTAGCATGATATTCTCCATCTCCATCCATTTACCTGCAAATGCCATAATTTTATACTTCTTTGTGGCTGAATAATATTTCCTTGTGTATATATAGCACAGTTTCTTTATCCATTCATCAATTGAGGGGCATCTAGCTATTGTGAATTGAACTGCTAAGTGAGATAAACCAATTTCACAAAACCAAAGGCTGAATGTTTTCTCTGACTAGTGGATGATGATACATAATGGGGGTGGGAGGGGGTAAGGGAAGAATGGAGGAATGTTGGATTGTGTAGAGGGAAATGAGGGGTGGGGAGGGCGCAGGGAGAAGGAATGATAATGGAATGAGACAAACATCATTAACCTATGTACATGTATGATTACACAAACAGTGTGACTCTACATCGTGTACAACCACAGAAATGAAACATTGTACCCCATTTGTGTACAATGAATCAAAAAAAAATAGCAGAGCTAGGTAGGACTCAACACAGGTAGACTGACCCTGGGACTTGTCACTTGAATTATATAGTACATTACAGATCCTTCTCTAGGCTACCATGATATTATTTCTAATTCTCTATTGCTTTTTGTGATAACATTTTGTAAGTCCTTCTTTATTGACTACTTTCATTCCCAGATGTAGAAATAACACAAAATTCCGTTCTTTGTTCCTCTTTCACTAGTTGTTTGAATAGGACATATTTTTTGAGCAAAGCATGTGTTAGCAATAGCCTTTATCATACTTATATACTTTATTTTCATTGCCTCTTTCAGCATCCATTTGAAGTATGTACTTTTGTATTTCACAGGGGAAGAAAACAAGGCACAGAGAAGTAAGGTACCTTGAGCAATATCACACAGCTAGCAAATGGCAGAGTTTGAATTGGAACCCAGGGGGTCTGACCTAGAAACCACACTCTGGTTTATTCATTTGTATTGTTTTGTTTTGTGATTTAAAACCAGATTCTAGAATTGTACTGCTGGGTTCAAATCCAAGCTCAACTTCTTTCTAGCTATATGACCTAGGGAAAATTTCACTTTTCTGACCCTCAGTGCTCTCGTTTCTAAAATGGAAGAATAGTAATAAGGCTGATGTGATGATTAAATGAATTAATTTATGAGAAACACTTAAAATAATGTCTGGCACCAGATAAGCAGTATGTAAATATTACCCATCATTGTTTTATAAATAAAATCAATCTTTTCAGCTCTCCAGGCAATGCTGATGGCAAATTCTAATTGAGATTTTGTTGTTGTTTTGTTTTTTGCTTTCCTTGACTTGATTTCCTTGATTTCTAAGATTTTATAGAACTGTTGGATTTAAGCAGTACAGAAAAAAACGAGGCATATAGTCTTCAGTAGTTCCTCATGGCTGCCCTCTGATGCTCACCAATCGCCATCCCAAGAGTTCCATTATCAGACCTGATAATTTTCCTCTGATGACAAGCACCAAATTGAAGCTCATACTCATTTACAATGCTATACTGCCCCCTTCTGTGGAATATAGGTAATAAGTTAACTATGGATTTTACAGGCTGAACATGTTTAATAAATGTAGTTATTTTGTTATATTATCTTCCATTCTCACCTGGATGAGGATGACTCCGAACCCTTTTTGTCACCATGGAGATCTGGGACAGAGGGAATAAGTATATTACTTATGGACACATAGATAATGAGTTATGAAAAATATGAATTTAAATCTGTCTTTGTAATTTTTAAATTCCTAATCTTTTTCTTTTATGTTTCTTTTTATCCTTATGAATATGTTTAATTATAATGACTGCCTATTACTTACTTAAAAATCTTTTTCTCCTTAAGAAATTGTCCCTGTATTCTAGCATAAGACATATTTCGAAGTTGTATATTTTTTGTTTGTGGAGGCATATTTTATCCTCCTTATGAATATTTTTAAGGTAATTAATATAAGGAATAGATTTTCCAATTCCTTATTGAATTGATTTCTAGGAAAGTTATTATTTAGAATGATCTTTTAAAATTCAAGTAATTTAGTTAAAAGGAGAGTAAAGTACTAAGAAATAACTCATAGCCCTGAGTAAAAAGTACTTCATAATAATAGATGTTTAAGAAAGTCAACATCTCAGAATCAGGACCTTCTTTCTTATAAAAAGTTATATTCTTTGCAACCTAGCTCAGTGCCTGAAGGACTCAGTAAATATTTGCTGAATTACTATTTGCTGATGACCTTAGTCAGTCTTCATCAAGTAATAATATATTTCCCTTGTATATCCAAGAAAGGAAATGTTCTACTAAGTGCAATTTGCAGTTCTTGAAAGATTTAACCATTTAAATGCTACATGCTAAAGCGTGTTTTGATATTTTCAATCACAGAGAATAATTGCAAAATTAGTAATACATTTCCTTATGTTAATGTACTCAAGTATCTGTGTAATTTGATATTCTTAATAAATAGCTGATCATCTATAAGAATCACATATTAGTATGATGGTATAGACAAAACCAGAGTTATATATATGTTTTACATCACAGTGCTAATCAGATAATCAGTCTGAAGTATATAGCTTATTTCATTTTTAAATGTTTTGCTTTAAATATAATACACAGTATTATATTAATTTTTCATTTGAGTATAATACACAGTAACATGATTCCTTTTTTGAATGTGTAAACAAAAAGCTAAGGCAGCTGTCTACAAAGTGATAATTTCATCTTGTAGAATTCTATACTAATATCAGATGTTAATTAGTGTAATGAATAAAAACCATTAAACTCAAAGTCAAAAGTATTCCATTCTCTTCCCGGTTAACTGAACAGTTGTGGAATACCTGACTGGTTTTATGCTCCTCTCTGAATTTCAGTTTCCCAATCTGTAAATTATGAACCCACAAGTTTGTCATGAGCATGAATGAAAGAATTTTGATAAATTAGAAATAGTACGGCAAGGTATCATTAGTGTTCTTTACCTCATCAGTTATGTTAATATCAGTAACATAAGGCATCACATCAGCCTCTTTAGCATCTTTAATTTAAACTTTAATTTAATGATGGGATATGAAGGAACAGTATCCTTTATCACTTCAAGGAACTGTATTAGTACGTAGTGGAGAGTGCTCGCCCCTATCCTCCAAATTCATCTTTGTTGAAAAGGATATGCCTGCAAACACAATACCAACTTATTTACTTCACCCCAATTTAACATACTTTAATCACTTTTTCCTAACTCCACTCTAAGTTTGGATCTTATTTTTAAATTAATGAGGAGTTACTAATGAATTTTGAATGATTATTGTGCTAAAAGATCATTCTGGTTGCCATAAAGACATTGTTAGAGAAAATTGAGAGCAGAGGCAAGGGAACATGATAGAAGACTGGAAGGCTGATGCATCAATCCAGGTAAGAAGTGACAAAGGCTTGTACTACCCAAGTGGCAGTATTCAGGAGTGATAGAACTGACCAGATATGGCAAAAGGTCAAATGTGGGGACAATTCCCAGGTTTGTGACTTTTAGTGACATGTATTTTATTTAGTAATCACCATTTTCATATAAATTATCTCCAACTACGCTTCATGTAGCTTGGTCAAACTAATTGAGCAACCAACTTGATATCACATGAATCACTTGAAGATTTCAGGTGGCTTCATCATGGAATCCCCAGTGGATTGGCAATTTTTACTCGGCATAATTCCGCAAAGATTTATCAATGTTATCTTGTGAACTACTAAGTGATAACAAGAAAAGGGCAGTTCATTTATTTTTGTTTCTTAGTAGTATTCCAAGGTATGTGTAAACCACAGTTTGTTTAAACAATTCACCACTTGCAAACCATCTAGGCTGTTTCAAGTTTGGAACTATTACAAACAAAACTGATATGAACATTCATATACAAGATTCAGTGTTGGTATAAATTTTATTCTTCCTGGGATAAAAGTCTATGAGTGCAATTGGCATGTCTATATGGTATTATGGTTTGGATTTGAGGTGCCCCCCAAAAGCTCATGTGTGAGACCATACAAGAAGGTTCAAAGGAGAAATGATTTGGTTATGAGAGCCTTAACCCAATCTGTGAATTGATCACCTGATGGGGTTAACTTAATGATAACTGAAGGAGGGTAGGGTGTGACTGGAGGAGGTGGAACATTTAGGGTGTGCCTTTGGTGTACATATTTATGTTGAGCGAGTAGAGTTTCTCTCTCTGTTTTCTGATCATCATGTGAGTCGCTTTCATCCACCAGTCTTTCACCATGATGTCCTGCCTCAGCTTGAGCTCCGAGAAATGGAACCGGTTATCTGTGCACTGAGACCTCTGAAACTGTGAGCCCCCAAATAAACCTTTCCTTCTCTACAGTTGTTCTGGTCAGGTCTTTTAGTCATAACAGCAAAAAGAGAAAAAAGAAAGAAAAGAAAAAGGAAAACAACTGACTAAAATTTATTGTAAGTGTGTGTTCTTTTTTCTGTTAGACTATTTCTAGTGTGGGTTTATCATTTCACATTCCCACAGCACTGTACAAGTGATTGTTTTTTACTTGCCAGCATTTGCTATTGTCACTATTTTTCTTGTTTGCCTTCTGTTAGGTGTGTAGTGAGATCATATTACAGTTTCAATTTGTATTCACTTGTTGCCCAATTATGCTAAATATTTTTTCTATGTTCATTTTTTTCTCATCTGTACCTCCTCTTCATTGAAATGTCTCTTCCGGACTTTTGACCATTTTTTAATCAGAATTTACTTTTACTATTGAGTTTTGGGGGTACTTCATGAGTACTAGTCCTTTGTTGTGTATATCACTTACAAACATTGTCTTCCCAGTTTTCTTTCAAGTCTGCTCACATGGTTTTAAATAAAGCAAAAGTTATTAAATTTTTATGGTGTCCAATTAATCAAATTTCATTTTATGGATTGTGCATCAAGGTTAAAAACTCTGCCTAGTCCGAAATTCAGAAAAACTTCCTCTGTGATATTTCTAAATGTTTTATAGTTTTACATTTACATTTCATTCTTTTATCTATTTTGAATTAATTCTTGTAAAATGTGTGAAGTATGGATGTAAGTTCAGTTTTAAACTCTATACGTCCAAATTACTCCAGTTCTATTTGTTGACTGGCTTTAATTCATCCATGAAATTGCTTTTGAATTTTCATCAAAAATCAGTTTAGCATTCTTATGTCTATTTCTAATTTTTCTACTCTGTTCTACTGATCCAAATGTCTATCTGTCAACAAGTACCACACTGTTTTGATTATCATGGATATGTATTAAGCTTCTATATCAAGGGAATGATCCTCTCACATATTTTATTCTTCATTGTCAATGTTGTTTTAATTATTTTAGAACTTGGGTTTTCCTGTGTATATTTTAGAATAACCTGGTATGTATACAGAAAATCTTCCAGGGATTATAACATGAAATGCATTAAGTCTATTGATTAGTTTGAAGATAATTAATATTTTTATCCATGAATACAGTATATCTCTTGCTATGTTTGGATATGAAGCATCCCCCAAAAAGCTCATGTTAGGCAATGAAGGGATATTCAGAGATGAAATAATTAGATTATGAAAGTTATAACCTCTCTAGTGGATTAATCCATGTGGTGGATTAATAATTTAAATGAACTACTGGGAGTTAATTGAAGACAGGAGCATTATGACTAGAGGAACTAAGTCACTGGGGACATGCCTCAGGGAACTGTGTCTTGTTCCTGGCTCCTCACTTTCTCTGTGTGCTTTCTCAGAGCTGTAAATGGAACTGTGGTCCTCCACCACACTCTTCCACGATGATTTTCTACCTTACCTTCAGTCCAGAGTGATGGAGTCAGTTGAACATGAATTGAACCTCTGAAACTGTGAGGTCAAAATAAATTCTTCCTCTACTAAGTTGTTCTTTTTTTTTTTTTTTTTTTTTTTTTTTTTGCGGTGCTGGGGATTGAACCCAGGGCCTTGTGCACTAAGTTGCTCTTGACAATTATTTTGGTCACAACAATTGAATGCTGACTAACACATCTGTCCCATTATTTAGATATTCTCAGACTTCTGTCAACAGTCTTTCGCAATCTCCAGCAAACAGATACTGTACTTGTTATTTAGTATATATTTAAGTATTTTATTTTAATTAATTGAAAATGTTATTTTGCTTTTATTATTATCTCTTCAACCCTATTTGTGGATTTTTCTCATCCTCATTTTAGTTGTATCAATTTTTGCTTCATATATTTTGAAACCATTATTGTTACATATACACTTAAGATTGCTATGGTTTCTTGATAGATTGATCATTTTGTCATATCATGTGCCTCTTTTTCTTTTTCATTTCTCTTTTGCTTACCCTCTGATATTAATATACCTCTTCCTACCTCATTTTGTTTAATGTTTGCCCAGCATACATATTTCCATCTCTTTACTTTCAGCCTACACAAATTGTTATATTCAAAATTACTCTTTTGTAAAATATTTTGTTTCATGTTTTCACATATTTCTCCCAATCTTTGTCTTTTGAATAATGTATTTGGATTGTTTGCATTCAAGGAAAATATTGGTAACTTCAATTGCCATTTAAAACATTTGACTTATATTCCCTCTGTTTTTATTAGAATTATTAATTTATTTTTCAGCTCTAATATTCCCATTTGACTGTCCTTTATATCACGTTTTTGCTGACCCATCTTATTTTTTAATTTGCTTCAGGAATGTTTTTGCCTGTGGAAATATTTAAAGGATAGGTGCGTTAAAATCCTTGTCAGATAATGCTGACATCTATGTCATCTTGGTGTTGGTATATTGGTTTTCTAAAGCTACTCTTGATTGCTAAAACGCCACATATTGGGTGGATGAAACAAAAGAAATTTATCTTCTTGAAATTTTGAAGGGTAGATCTCAAAGATTAAGGTATCAATAGATTGTTTCTTTTGAGACCTCTCCCTTGGACTGCAGTTAGCCAGTATTTTCCGTTTCCTGGCAGGTTTTTCCACCACTCTGTGTGTTGTCTTTGTTCTAAACAACTTTTAATTTAATAAGGACACCAGTCATATTGGACTGGGGCCTACCATAAAACCTCATTTCACTCTAATTGCCACCATAAAGATTTTATATTTAAATACAGTTACATTCTGGGTTACTCGCCATCAGTAATATAGCATATGAATTTGGGGGGACACACAATTGAGACCATAACAGCTGGCATTATTTGGTTGCCTTTTCTCAGTGTTATTGAGGTATTCACATAGCATATTATTTGACTGTTTTAATTGTACAAGTTCAATAGATTTTAGTAAAATCACATATTTATGTATCCAAAACCACCATTAATAGTAGCACATTTTATTTACTCCAAAAAGAAACCCAATACTTCTTGGCAATTGTCCCTGAAGTCAACAAGCCTAAGACAATTGCTAATCGATTTCCATCTCTATAGATTGTTCTCTTCTGAATATTTCATGTATATGAAGCCATATAATTGTGGTCTTTTTTGATGGTTTTCTTTCATTTAGCATAATGCTTTCATCCTTGACTTCTTTGATTTTCTTAGCAAGTTGTAAAATTGGGAAAGTCCTCCAATTTCTTTTTCAAAATTGTTTTGGTTGGTCTGACTCCCTTGAATTTTCATATGAATTTTATTTTTAAGCTTTATTGACATATAATTGACATAGAGAAATTGTACATATCTCATGTATACATTTTGAGGAGTTTGGGTATGTGAATATACACTTGTGATGATATCACTACAATTAAGATATTAAACATATCCATCATCTCCAAAAAATTTTTGTATTCTTTATGTTTGTGTCTGCAAGTTAAGATCTCCTAACATGAGATCTATTCTCTGAATGCATTTTAAAGTGTGCAATACCATATCATTTACTATAGGTACTAAATTGTATAGCACATTTCTACAAATTATTTACAACAGAATAAAACTTCATATAAAACCTATTCGTACATGCAAATAGCATAATTAGATGATTCTCATTCTTTAGTACCGCCCCTTGCTCTCTGGTCCTTCCTCCCCCTAATCTAATTCCTCTACTTTTATCCTTTCTATTTGAATTAGATTCCCCTTCTTACTTTTTTCTCTCTACCCTTCACGATGAGAGAAAACATATGATACTTGACTTTCTGAATCTGACTTATTTTGCTGAAACCTGATGCTCTCCAATTCCACCAAATTTCCTGAAGGTGGAATAATTTCATTTTTCTTTATGACTTTGCCCATTTTTAAAATGCATTGTTTTATTATTGAGTTGTGGGGATTGTGTATTCATACATATTTGCGGTATGACCCTTTATCAGATACATGGTTTGCAAATACTTTCTCAGATTTTTGATTGCCTTTTCAGTCTATTGATTTTTTGCTGTGAAATAGCATTTTAGTTTGACAATCCCATTTGTCTATTTTTGGTTATTTGGCCTGTATTTTTCATGTTTAATTCAATAAATTGTTGACAGGAACAATTTAAAAAAGTTTTCCCCCACATTTCTTTCAAGGAATTTATAATTTTCAAGTCTTATATTTAAATCTTTAATTTTATTAGTCTTTTATGTAGTGCATAAAGTAATTTCCAAATGTTATTCTTTCACATGTGTATGTCCAGTTTTCCCAGCATGATTTATTGAGGAGACAATCCTTTCTCCATTGTGTGTGTATTAAGACTCTTCTCAAAAATGAGTTGACTGTAAATGTATGGGTTTAATTCTGCATTCTCTATTCTATAACATTGGCATATGTGTCTGTCCTTATTTCAGTACCATACTGTTTTAATTACTTTGTAATATGTTTAGAAATCAGAAATTGTGATGCCTCCAGCTTTGTTCTTCTTCCTTGTGATTACTCTGTCTCTTCAATCTATTGTGTTCCCCATGCATTTTAGGTTTTTCTCCCATTATTCTAAGAAATGATATTGGAGTTTTGATAGAAATTGCATTTCTAGATCATTTTGGGTATCATAGACATTTTAACAATTCTAAATAGATTTTAATATCAGCTTGCCAATCTTTGAAGAGAAATCAATTTGGATTAAGATGGAATTGTATAAAAGCTGGAAGTCAATTTGAAGCATATGCCACCTCAACATGTTTAGGTCAATCTATGAACATGTCAGAAGTGTTTCAGTGTAGGTACTTGTCTTGCTTCTAAGATTAGGGTACAATGTATTCATTCTTTCACTATTAAATGTGATATTATCTGTGGGTATTTGTAGATGTCCTTTATCTGTTTGAGAAGTTTCTTTCTACTCCTAGTGTGTTGAGTGTTTTTATTATGAAGGTGTGCTGAATTTTGTCAAATGCTTTTTCTGTGTCCACTGTGAAGAATAAAATGTCATTTTATTATTCTATTTTCATAAATTACTACATTAATTAATTTTTGGATCTTAAGTTGATCTTATGTAGATCTGATTTACTATCATGTTGAGTATTTTTTTATATATTCAGAACTGACATTGGTCTATAATTTTCTTTTCTTGTAATGTCTTTGATTGAGTTTGCAATCTGGATAATACTGGCCTCATAGAACTAGGAGCCATTTTTGCATAGTCTGGTTTAGAATAGTCTCCTGACCAGTCAGTCCCTTTCCACGTGATACCAATTGCAGTTTGGTTTAGAACCACAGAAGCTCAGTGTTAGAGAAAACACAAAACTCCTCTTTCCATTTTCAAATCACCTGATTCTTGGAACCACTGCAAGTGCTTCTGAGTCTTCAGCTTAAACACATGTAGTTTTGGAGAGCTCACTTGCTACCAAAAGATTCCTTTCTACTTTCAATTAGCTCTTTTACAAAGTTTTATTTTGTTCTGAGCTGAAATTTGTCTGCAGTATGTATCCATGCAGGTCAGTTTTAACATTCTGCCAGGTGTCAGGTCGTCAGAGTTCAGAAGTTAGAAACTATGTTCCCCTGAGTTTTCTCTAAGCCTAACAGCACCAGCTCAAGAGAACTGGTTTCTTATCTCTTTATGCCAGTGTTGTCCCTCTTGATGTATTCTCCCTTTTCTGGATCTGTTTTAAAGTGTGACACCTAGGTAGAGTCTGAATATCACCTTTTTGATTTGTGTTAGTATTTCTTTAAGTGCATCTCATTTAACACCCCTCACATAAAATAAAAAAAAACACAAAAAAAAACAAAAACAAAAACAAACAACAAAAACTATGATCAAATATGTTGAGAAAACAATGCATGCTATAACTCCCTCTTGATGAGTTACAGTGCACATCAGTATATAAGAGAATTGAGAAGTCCATTAATAAAGAGAGCAGTTTTATTAGTGCATTTTTATACAGAAAATTTGTTTTTTTCTGTCATATTTATACATGCATATTACATGATTTGGTCATACCACCCTGTATTAGCCTAACTCTTCCTCATCTACCCCCACCTCCAATCTCCTTCCTCTTCTCTAATAACTTCCCTTCTACTTATATATCATTCTTTTTCTGCTAGGTTCCACATATGAAGGAAAATATTTGATAGGTGTCTTTCTCAGTGTGGTTTATTTTGTGAAATATTATGATCTCCATTTCTGGCCACCTTTCTGGAAATGACATAATTCTATTACTTTATTTATTTATTTATTTATGGTGCTAGGATTGAACCAAGGGCCTTATGCATGTGAGACAAGCACTCTACCAACTGAGCTATATCTCAACCCTCTATTTTTTATTATTTAGTAATAGAATATCAGTGTATATATGTATATACTACATTTTCTTTATCCATTCATCAATTGATGGGTACCTTTGCTGATCCCATAATTTGGTTATTTTAAATTGTGCTACAATAAGCATGTGTATCTAGAGTCTGCTGACTTTAATTCCTCTAGGAATATACCAAATTTGAATAGCTAGATCATGTGCTAGTAGTATTTTTAGTTTTTTAAGGAAACTCCATACTGATTTCCACAGTACTAGTACTAATTTACATTGACACTAACATTATAAAATGGGGTACTTTCCCCCTATATCCTCTATAGCATCTATCTATCTATCTATCTATCTATCTATCTATCTATCTATCTATCTCTTATCTATCTATCTATCATCTATCTATCTATCTATCTATCATTCTTGATAACCATTTTAGCTGGGGTGAGATGGAATCTAGTGTAGTTTTGATTTGTATTTCCCTGATTGCTAAAGATACTTAACATTTTTATTTAATTATTGGTCACTTAACTTTTGAGAATGGTCTGTTAATTTGATTTGTCCATTTACTGATTGACTTGTCAGTTTCTTTTTACCTTAGATGTTATTTATTTTTAGATCTTCATATATTCTGGCAAAATTTTCTTTCATTCCTGTCAGTTGTATTTTTACTCTGTTACTTGTTTTCTTGCTCTGCAGAAATTTGTTAATTTGATGCCATTTCATTTGTTCATTCTTACTCTTATTTCCTGACTTGGGTCCGATTCATGAAATCATTGCCTGTGTCTATTTCCGTAAGTATTTACCTTATATTTTCTTCTACCAGGTTTGAAGTTTCATGTCTTCAATTTAGGTCTTCAATACATTTTTGCATTGATAATTGGACAGGGTGATAAATATAATCAGTTTCCCCATCATCCTTTGTTAAAGAGACTGCATTTTCTCCAACATGTTTTTGGGCAACTTTATCAAGAATCAGAAGACTGTAGCCATCTGGGTATGTGCCTATGTCATCTATTCTATTCCATTGGACTTTATATGGGGGTTTATGTCAGTACCATGCTATTTTTGTTAATGAAGCTCTGTAATATATTTTGAAATTTGGTATTGTGATGCCTCTAGCATTGCTCATTTTCATCAGGATTTCTTAGGATATTCTAGGTTTTTTTTTGCTTCCATATGAATTTTATGGTTTTAAAAATAATGTTGTGAAGAATGTCATTGATATTTTGATGGGATTTCATTAAGTCTGTAGATCACTTTTGGTCATATTGACATTTTAACAATATTAATTCTGCTGATCCATGCACATGGGATGTCTTTCCATATTGTATTGTCTTCTTCAATTTCTTTCTTCGGAGTTCTATAATGTTCATTGCAGTTTTTGAATTAATTGATTAAGCTTATTTCTAGATATTTTATTTGTTTTTAAGCTTTCATGACTTTTTCTGATTTCCTTCTCAATGGTTTGAACACTAATGCATAAAAACTACTGACTTTTGTAGATTTTGTGTCCTGATACTTTGCTGAATCAGATATAAGTGCCTACTGATGTACTTTGTAGTGTCTTCTAAATATAGTATCATATCATCTTCGAATAGGGATAATTTAACCTCCTTCTTTCCTATTTGTATCACTTTTATTTCTTTCTCTTGAGTAATTATTTTGAATAAAATTTCAAGTACTACCTTTATTAAGAGTGGTCAATGGATGAAACTGGAGAATATCATGCTAAGTGAGATAAGCCAATCTCAAAAAACCAAAGGAAGAATGATATCGCTAATAAGTGGATGATGACACATAATGGGGGGTGGGAGGGGTTAGTGTTAGGGTTAGAGTTAGGTATAGGGAGGGGGGCAAGAATGGAGGAAGGAAGGGCTGTATAGAGGGAAAAGAGGGGTGGGAGGAGTGGGGGGGGAGGGAAAAAAATAACAGAATGAATCAAACATTACCCTATGTAAATTTATGATTACACAAATGGTATGCCTTTACGCCATGTACAAACAGAGAAACAACATGTATCCCATTTGTTTACAATAAAAAAAAATATATCCTTTGGGAAAAAAAAAGAGTGGTCAGAGTGAATGTCCTTGTCTCATTCATTATTTGAAAAAACATATTTTCTGTTTTTTCCCACTTGGTATGAAGTTGGTTAATTTTTATATGTAGTCATTATTATATTTATTGGTTCCTTTTCATTATACATAAGAATAAAATCCATTTTGATAAAATTATACAAGCATAGAATATATCTTATTTTAATTAGGACCACATTCTTGTGGGTGAGAATGATGGTGGGATTCACTTAGGTTTTGTCACATGTGTACATAGGAAAATTATGTTAGATTTATTTTACCGTCTTTCTTATTCCCATTCCTCCTTCTTTTTGTTCCCCTTCATATAGTCTTTATTATGTTGATTAATATCCTTCCATACTTATTTTCTTCAGGCTTAAGTTATGAAGGGATGTTTATATTTGTTGAAGGCTTTTTTTGCATCTATTGGACTATGTGATTTTCATCCTTGATTCTTTTTATGTAGTGTATATTTATTGATTTTGTATGTTGAACCATCCTTGCATCCCTAGAATGAACCAGTCTGATCATGGTGCATGATGTTTTTAATGTGCTATGGAATTTGGTTTGCAAATATCTTATTGAGTATTTTTGCATCTGTTTCCATCAACAATATTGGTCTGTAGATTTCTGGTATTGTTTTTTGCATATCTGTTTTTGGTATAAAGGTAATACTTGTTTTATAGAGAAGGAATATTTCCCTTTATTTTTCCTAGTATAGTTTGAGGAGCATTGGTGTTAATTCTTTAAAAGTCTGGCAAAATTTATCAGTGAATCAGTTTGTTCCTGGGCTTTTCTTTGTTGGAAGACATTTTATTTTATATGCTTCTTATTGATCTGTTTAGGATTATAAATATCCTCTTGGCTTAATTGAAGTAGATCTTTAGGTGTATAAATTGTCAACTTTATTAGAATATAAGTTTTCAAAATAGTCCTTAATGATTCTCTGGATTTCAATCAGTTCAGCTGTAATATCCAGGTTTTTGTGCTCAATTTCTTTAAGTGTTTTGGTTACTTTCACTGAAGTTTTATTAATCTTGTTTTGTCTTTTCATGGACACAATACCATTTTTTTATTTATTTATTTTCATGTGGTTCTGAGAATTGAACCCAGTGCATCACACATGCTAGACAACCACTCTACCACTGAGCTAAAACCCCAGATCCTTATCTTTTCCTGGAACCAATCATTTGTCTTGTTGATCCTTTATATAGTTCTTTTAGCTTCTATTTAATTAGCTTTAGCTCTGATTTTTATTAATAACCCTTCTATTGCTTTTGGGTGTGATTGATTTTTGTTTTTCCAAGACATTGAGATATATGGATAAATCCACCCATATATTTGTTATTATGTGGTACTTTGGTGATTAGTGTGTATATAGTAACATATAGTTATATATTCTTTGTAGAATATTCCCTTTCCCTATATGTAGTGATCTTCTTTGTCTCTTATGATTGATTTTGTTTGGTAGGAAGTCTGCTTTGTCATATATGACTATAATTTACCACTGCTTGCTTTCATATTCCATTTTTATGGAATGTTATTTTCTATTATTTCACTTTTAGTCTGTGTATGTCTTTGACAGTGAGTTGTTTCTTGCAGATAGGAAACCACTGGATCTCCTTTTTAAATCCAGTCTGCCAGTATGTATATTCCAATCTGAGTATTAAGGCCATTTACATTTAGGGTTATTACTGAAATGTATGTGCCAATTCCTGTCATTTCATTCTTTTCTCTTGTTTCCTATTCTCATTTACTGATGTATCCTAATAAGATTTACTCTTTTCCATGCTCTCATAATTGTGTTTATATTCCTCTTCTGTATGTAGAATTCCTTTAAATTTCTTCTGCAATGCCGATTTAATAACTATGAATTCCTTTAATTATGCTTATCTTGGAGGGTCTTTAACGTCTCCTTTGATTTGGAAGTACACCTTTGCTTGTTCTAATAAACTTGGCTGACTGTTATTTTCTTTCAGAGCTTGAAATTTGTCATCCCATGTCCACTTGGCCTTTGGAACTTCTGTTGAGGAATCTGCTGTTATTTTTATGGGTTTCCCTTTATGAGTGATTTGGTGCTTCTCCCGTGCAGCTTTTAATATTTATTTTTTTAAGAAAATCACATAATTGTATTAAGTTGCTTCAAGTCTGTATTTATGTGGTACAAACTGAAAAGAGTAGGCATTCGCCATTGTCTACAAGAGAAGTAAGGTACTCAAACACATGGGGACACAGAGAGACACAGAAGGGCTCTCTTTGACACTGGAGAACATCTGTGTCTCATCAATTTAATAATTTGTCAAAGAATATGTGAAGAAAGTAAAATAGCATCATAAATTGTTTAAAATGGCTTGGTCAAACACAATTTTGCCAGAATTATGTATTCTATAAATTATGCATTTTGGTTCCAGTTTAAGAAAAGGAAGAATCAAGTTCTTCCCTTTATTAAGAAGCAGAATATTGTGTGGATCTACAAAGTGAGGAAGACTGAAAGCATTGAACAGTGAAAAGGCAAAAAATAATGTTTTCCAACAAGCTGTAAGCTATTTTTTACATTATTTTTCATTCATTTCTTTAAAAATACATTCTAATATTTAATTTTTACAGTCTGCATTTTGATTCATTGTAAACAAATGAGGTATATCTTTTTGTTTCTATGGTTGTACATGATGTAGATTCATACCATTTGTGTAATCATATATGTACATTGGGTAATGATATCTATCTCATTCCACCAGTTTTCATACCCTGCTTCATTTCCCTCTACATAATCTAAAGTTCCTCCATTCTTCTCTCACCCTCCCCCCCATTATATATCATCATCCACTTATCAGGGAAAACATTTGGCCTTTGGGTTTGTGGGATTGACTTATTTCACTTAACATGATATTCTCCAATTCCATCCATTTATCTGCAAATGCCATAATATTGTTTTTCTTTATGACTGATAAATATTCCGTTGTGTATATATACCATAGTTTCTTTATCCATTCATCTGTTGAAGGGCATCGAGGTTGGTTCAACAATCTAGCTATTGTGAATTGAGCTGCAATAAACATTGATGTGGCTGCATTAATGTAGTATACTAATTTTAAGTCCTTTGGGTATAAACCGAGGAGTGGGATAACAGGGTCAAAAGGTGGGTCCGTTCTAAATTTTCCAAGGAATCTCCACACTGCTTTGCAGAGTAGCTGCACCAGTTTGCAACTCAACCAGCAATGTAAAAATGTACCTTTTTCCCCAAGTACACACCAACATCTATTATTGTTTGTGTTCTTGATAATAGCCATTCTCATTGGAGTAAGATGAAATCTTATAGTTGTTTTAATTTGTATTTCTCTAATTACTAGATGTGTCGAGCACTTTTTCATATATTTATTAATCAACTGTATATCTTCTTCTGTAAAGTGTCCTCCAGTTCTTTGGCCCATTTACTGATTGGGTTCGTTATATTTTTGGTGTAAAGTTTTTAAAGTTCCTTATAAATTTTGGAGATTAGTGCTCTATCTGAAGTGAGTATGGAAAAGATTTCCTCCCACTCTGTAGGCTCTCTTTTCACATTATTAATCAGGATCTCTGGTCTAATTCCTAAGTCCTTGATGCATTTTGAGTTGAGTTTTGGGCAGGGTGAGAGAGAGAGGTTTAATTTTATTTTATTGCATATGGATTTCCAGTTTTCCCAGCACCGTTTGTTGAGCAGGCTATCTTTTCTGCACTGTATGTTTCTGGTTCCTTTGTCTAGTACGAGATAACTGTATTTATGTGGGTTTGTCTATTCTGTTCCATTGGTCTGCATGTCTATTTTGGTGCCAATACCATGCCGTTTTTGTTACTATTTCTCTGTAGTATAGTTTAAGGTCTGGTATTGTGATACCTCCTACTTGACTTTTTCTGCTCAGTATTGTTTTGGCTATTCAATGTCTCTTGTTCTTCCAGATGAAGTTCATGATTGCTTTCTGTATTTCTATGAGGAATGTCATTGGGATTTTAATTGAAATTGCATTGAATCTATATAGTGCCTTGGGTAGAATGACCATTTTGATAATATTAATTTTGCCTATACAAGAACATGGGCGATCTTTCCATTTTCTAAGGTTATCTTCAAAGTCTTTCTTTAGTTTTCTGTAGTTTTAAATGTAGAGATCTTTCACCTCTTTTGTTAGATTGATTCCCAAGTATTTTATTTTATTTTTTTGACAGTACAAATAGAAAGCCTGCACTACAGAACATTCTCAGCAAAATATTTCATGAGGAGGAAGTGAAAAACAACAATACAAGTCTGAAAAGGGAGAAACTATCCTAAAAGTAAAGCCAATCAAAGGAGAATACAAGTCAAGTTAAAAAACAAAAATAAGCCAAAATGACCAGGAGTACAAATCATATCACAGTAATAACCCTGAATGTTAATGGCCTAAAGTCATTAATCAAAGGACATAGACTGGCAGATTGGATTAAAAGGAAAGACCCAACAATATTCTGCCTTCAAGATGGAAAAAACAGTAGAATGAAACAGACATTATTACCATATATGATTACATGAATGGCATGAATATACATTGTGCACAACCATAGAAATGAAAAGTTGTGGCAGAGTGAGCTGGATCGTGAGTCAGGCCGCCTGCATTGCGGAAGTAGCAGATAGGCACCCAGCCCACCTGACTTGCGGAGGTAGGGGGTGGGCAACCAACCTGCCCAGACACCAGGCCAAAGTCAGATGCCATCACTGAGAGACGGCGCCTGACCTCTGCACCCAGGACGGTGCCATCACTGGTTGGTCGCAGTTGCAGAGCAAGTTGGCTGGTGAGTCAGGCCTCATGCATCACGGAAGTAGCAGGCGGGCACCCAATCTGCCTGTCTTGCAGAGCTAGGCGGCAGGCAGCCAACCCACCCAACCAACAGGCCAAAGGCAGATGCCATCACTGAGCGACCCCACCCGACCAGCACGCTGAGGTCTGTTGCCATCGCGGAGCAAGCTGACAGACCAGCCAGTGCTCCTGCATTGCAGAGCTAGCCAGAGGATTCTTTATAGGCTGGTGCAGGCATTTTGAATTATTCCTGAGGGTGTGGCCATCATCACTGGAAGGGCAGCTCCCTTCCTGAGACACATACAGGAGACTAGAGGCCCTTTGACAAGACCCAGGAGTCAAGAAGAGGAGGTATTGAGAGACTTGGGATCAACTCAGAGCTACCGGGTAAATCTCTCCCACTGGTTGGGCTCCCCACATGGGGCAGTGGTTCCAAAATGCACGGAATTTCGTGGAGTGGAGTGGCCCAGTGTGACTCCCTTGCTGGAGCCAAGTGCCCAGTCAACCAGGAGCATTGCAGAGGAGGGCCACACAGCAAGAGGCTTCAACAGTGAGAAGCTTCAATGCAGAGTGAGGGTCCAAGACCAGGCAGCAGCACTGGGCCCCAGGGAACATAGCAGAGGAGGGCTGCTCAGTGAGGGAATCCCTCTCAGGGCCAAGCTCCCTAGTCCAGGTGGTCAGTCAGGACCCCTGGGAAATTCACAGAGGAAGGCTTCCCAGTGCAGGTGGTAGTTCGGGACCAAAGGGAACTTCTTGTAAGAGAGCTGTCCAGCAAAACTTCCCCACTGGGTGAGTCTTGCCTGCTGGGTGAGTCTTTCCCATCAGGGCAGTAGAACCAGAGACACAGGCCCAGATCAGATGTGCCCCAGTCTGCAGTCTAGTACCCCTTTGAATAACCATCAGTCAACAAGTGGAGGCGCCTCTGCCCACTGACAGGGAATATACCCCACATGAAGGACACCACCCCTAGAGGGCAGCTTCCTAGTGGAGCACCACATTATCAAGTTCCTTCAAGACTTCAGACTACTGAAGGCTAAGAGGTGAGTTATTGGAAATCTACAGAGACAATATTAATCAATAGAGGAAATCTGCACTATCCCAGAGTTTCACTATTAGAGGGGTAGACACCTGAGCAATATGAGAAAACAAGGGAAGAAAATGTCCAAAACAAACCTAGATGGTACAGCAATAAAATCCAATGACAGCATGGCAGAAGAAATGTCAGAAAGGGAATTCAGAATGTACATAATTAAAACAATCGGGGAAGCAAACGAGAAGATGAAAGAGCAAATGCAGGCTTTGAATGATAACACCAGTCAACAGTTAAAAAGCAAATACAGGGAGCAAAAGATCATTTCAATAAAGAGTTAGAGATATTGAAAAAAAAAAAAAACCAAACAGAAATCCTTGATATGAAGGAAACAATAAACCAAATTAAGAACTCCATAGAAATCATAACCAATAGGATAGAAAACCTGGAAGACACAACCTTCAGACATTGAAGACAAAATATTTAATCTTGCAAACAAAGTTGACCAAACAGTGAAGATGGTATGAAATCATGAACAGAATATACAAGAATTAGGAGATATAAGGAAAAAGCCAAATTTAAGAATTATTGGGATTGAAGAAGGCAAAGAGAAACAAACCAAAGGAACGGACAATCTATTCAATGAAATAATATCAGAAAATTTCTCAAATCTGAAGAATGAAATGGAAAATCATGTACAAGAAGCTTATAGGACTCCAAAAACACAAAATTACAACAGACCCACACCAAGGCACATTATAATAAAATACATAACATATAAAAAGACAGAATTTTAAAGGTTATGAGAGAAAAGAATCAAATTAGATTCAGGGGGAAACCAATATGGATATGAGCAGATTTTTTAATCCAGACCATAAAAGCTAGAAGGGCCTGGAACAACATTTTTCAAGCCCTGAAAGAAAACGGAAGGCAAACAAAATTTATACCCAGCAAAACTTACCTTCAAATTTGGTGATGAAATAAAATCCTTCCATGATAAAAAAAAAAGCTAAAAGAACTCATAAATTGAAAGCCGGAATTACAGAACATTCTCAACAAAGTATTCCATGAGGAAGACATGAAAAACAATGAAGTAAATCAACAAAGGGAGGAAGTACTCCAAAGGAATAATCAAATAAAGGAGAAATCAAGTGGTGTCCAAAAAAAAAAATGAGCCAAATGACCGGGAATACAAATCATATCTCAATAATAACCCTGAATGTTAATGGCCTGAACTCATCAATCAAAAGACATAGACTGGCAGATTGGATTAAAAAAAATCCAACAATATGCTGCCTGCAAGAGACTCATTTCATAGAAAGAGATACCCACAGGCTAAAGGAGAAAAAATGGGAAAAACATACCATGCACATGGACACAGCATAAAAACCAGAGTATCCATCCTCATATCAGATAATGTGGACTTCAAGTCAAAGTTAGTCAGAAGGGATAAAGAAGGACATTTCATACTGCTTAAGGGAAGCATAAATCAGCAAGACATAACAATCATAAATATCTATGCCCCGAACATTGGCTCATCCATATACGTCAAACAAATTCTTCTCAATTCCAGAAACCAAATAGAAAAAAACACAATAATGCTAGGTGATTTTAACAGAACTCTCTCACCACTGGACAGGTCCTCCAAACAAAAATTGAACAAAGAAACCATAGATCTCAATAACACAATCAATAATTTAGACTTAATGGACATTTATAGAATATACCATCCAACAAAGAGTGAATACACTTTCTTCTCAGCAGAACATGAATCCTTCTCTAAAATAGACCATATTTTATGTCACAAAACTAACGTTAGCAAGTACAAGAAGATAGAGATACTACCTTGTATTCTATCAGATCATAATGGATTGAAACTAGAAATAAATGAAAGAGTAAAAATCAGCAACTTCTCCAACACCTGGAGATTAAATAATACACTATTGTATGATGAATGGATAACAGAAGACATCAGGAAGGAAATTAAAATATTCTTAGAGGAAAATGAGAACAAAGGAAAGTCATATCAAAATCTCTGGGACACAATGAAAGCAGTACTTAGAGGAAAATTTATTTCATGGAGTGCATTCAATAAAAGAAGAAAAAAAATCAACAAATAAACTACCTAACAATACAGTTCAAGGCCCTAGAAAAAGAAGAACAGTGCAACACCAAAAGTAGTAGAAGACAGGGAATACTTAAAATCAGAGCTGAAATCAATGAAATTGAATCAAAAGAAACAATCGAAAAAATTGACAAAATATAAAGTTTGTTCTTTGAAAAAGTAAACAAAATTGATAAACCCTAAGCCACACTAACAAAGAGGAAAGAGTAAATTCAAATTACTAAAATTTGGAATAAAGAAGAAAATATCATGACAGACACAATTGAAATACAAAACATAATTAGAAGCTATTTTGAAAATCTATACTCCCACAAAATACAAAATCTTAAAGACATCAACAGGTTTCTAGAGACCCATATGAATATGAATTACCTAAACTGAACCAGGAGGGCATGCACAATTTAAATAGATCAATTTCAAGTAGTGAAATAGAAGAAGACATCAAAAGCCTACCAACAAAGAAAAGTCCAGAACCAGATGGGTTCTCAGCTGAATTCTACAAAACCTTTAAGAAAGAGCTCATTCCAATACTCCTCAAAGTATTTCATGAAATAGAAGAGGAGGGAACCCTCCCAAACTCATTCTATGAAGCCAATATCATCCTGATACCTAAACCAGACAGAGACACATCGAGGAAAGAAAATTTCAGACCAATATCCTTAATGAACATTGATACAAAAATTCTCAACAAAATCTTAGCAAATCACACACAAAAATATATTTAAAAAATAGTGCACCACGATCAAGTGGGTTTCATCCCAGGGATGCAAGGTTGGTTCAACATTCGGAAATCAATAAATATAATTCACCATATCAACAGACTTAAAGGCAAGAAACACATGATTATTTCAATAGATGCAGTAAAAGCATTTGATAAAATACAGCACCCCTTCATGCTCAAAACACTGGAAAAAATAGGGATAGTGGGAACATTCCTTAACATTGTAAAGGCCATCTATGCTAAGCCCATGGCCAATATCATTCTAAATGGTGAAAAACTGAAAGCATTCCTCCTAAAATCTGGAACAAGGCAGGGATGCCCTCTTTCACCACTTCTATTCAACATTGTCCTCGAAACTCTAGCCAGAGCAATTCGACAGACCAAAGAAATTAAAGGGATACAAATAGGAAAAGAAGAACTCAAACTATCCCTATTTGCTGATGATATGTTTATATACTTAGAGGAACCAGGAAATTCCACCAGAAAACTTTTAGAACTCATAAGTGAATTCAGCAAAGTAGCAGGATATGAGATCAATGCTCACAAATTCAATGTATTTTTATACATAAGTGATGAATCTTCAGAAAGAGAAGTTAGGAAAACTACCCCATTCACAATAGCCTCAAAAAAGAATAAAATACTTGAGAATCAATCTAACAAAAGAAGTGAAAGGCCTCTACAATGAGAACTACAGAACACTAAAGAAAGAAATTAAAGAAAACCTCGGAAGATGTAAAGATCCCATGTTCTTGGATAGGCAGAATTAATACTGTCAAAATGGTCATACTACCAAAAGTGCTATACAGATTCAATGCAATTCCAATTAAAACCCCAATGATGTACCTTACAGAAATAGAGCAAGCAATCATGAAATTCATCTGGAAGAATAAGAAACCCAGAATAGCTCAAGAAATCCTTAGCAGGAAGAGTGAAGCAAAGGGTATCACAATACCATACATTCAACCATACTACAAAGCAATAGTAACAAAAACAGCATGGTATTGGCACCAAAATAGACAGGTGGATCAATGGTACTGTATAGAGGACACAAACACAAACCTAAGTAAATATAATTTTCTCATAGTAGACAAAGGTGCTAAAATATGCAATGGAGAAAAGATAGCCTCTTCAACAATTGGTGCTGGGAAAACTGGAAATCCATATGCAACAGAATGAAACTAAAACCCTATCTCTCACCCTGCACAAAAATCAACTCAAAATGGATCAAGGACCTTGAAATCCGACCAGAGACCCTGCATCTCATAGAAGAAAAAGTAGGTTCAAATCTTCAACATGTTGACTTAGGATCAGACTTCCTTTAACTGGACTCCTATCATAGCACAAGAAATAAAAGCAAGAATCAATAACTGGGATAGATTCAAACTAAAACGCTTTCTCTCAGCAAAGGAAAGTATCAGCCATGCAATTTGAGAACCTACAGAGTCAGAGAAAATCTTTACCATGCATACTTCAGATAGAGCACTAATTTCCAGAATATATAAAGAACTCAAATAACTCTACACCAAGAATACAAATAACTGAATCAACAAATGGGCTAAGGAAATGAACAGACACTTCACTGAAGAAGATCTACAAGCAATCAACACATATGAAAAAGTGTTCAACATCTCCAGTAATAAGAGAAATGCAAATCAAAACTACCCTAAGATTCCATCTCACCCCAATTAGAATGGCGATTATCAAGAACACAAGCAACAATAGGTGTTGGCGAGGATGTGGTGAAATAGGAACACTCATACATTGCTGGTGGGGCTGCAAATTAGTGTAGCCACTCTGGAAAGCAGTGTGGAGACTCCTTAGAAAACTTGGAATGGAATCACCATTTGACCCAGGTATATCACTCCTTGGCCTATACCCAAAGGACTTAAAATCACCATACTACAGATATACAGCCACATCAATGTTCATAGCTGCTCAATTCACATTAGCCAGATTGTGCAACCAAACTTGATGCCCTTCAATGGATGAATGGATAAAGAAACTGTGGTATATGTATACAATGGAATATTACTCAGCCATGAAAAATAATAAAATTATGGCATTTGCAGGTACATGGATGAAATTGGAGAATATCATGCTGAGATAAGCCAATCTCGAAAAATTAAGGATGAATGATCTCACTAATAAGGGGATGAGAACCCATAATGTGGGGTGTGAGGGGGGCAAGAATGGAGGAAATAGGGAATGTATAGAGGGATAAGAGTGGTGGGATGGGTGGCGGGGAAAATAACCGAATGATTCAAAAACTATTACCCTAGGTAAATATATGATTACAATAACTGTATGACTCTCCTTCATGTACAGAGAAACAAGATGTATCCTGTTTGTTTACAATAAAAATGATAAGAAAAACATAAAAAATAGAAATGAAAAGTTGTACCCCATTTGTGTGCAATGAATGAAAATATTTCTTTAAAAATAAAAAATATTTTAATAAAAAAAATTAAAAATGAGAGAAAAAGACATCCACAGACTGAAGATGAAAAGATGGGTAAAATCATACCATGCACAGGTACTCATTAATAAAGCACGGGTCTCCATCCTCGTATCAGATAATGTGGACTTCACAAATGATAAAGAAGGATATTTCAGATATTTCATACTACTCCAGGTAGCCATAAAGCAGGAAGGCATAACGATTTTAAATATTTATGCCCCAAACAATGGAGCTTCTATGTACATCAAACAAACCCTTCTCAATTTTAAGAATCAAAAAGAACAAAACACATAATAGTGTGTGACTTTAACACACCGTTATCACCGCTGGATAAGATTCTCCAAACAAATAGTGAACAAAGAAGCTATAGAACTTAATAATACAATCAGTGATATAGACTTAACACACATGTACAGAGTATTTCATCCTTCATCCAGTGAATACACTTTCTTCTTAGCAGCTCATAGGTCCTTGTCCAAAATAGACCATATGCTATGCCACAACGAAACCATTAGTAAATACAAAAAATAGAGATACTACCTTGTATTCTATCAGACCGTAATGGAATGCAATTAGAAATCAATGATAAAAATAAAAAACAAAAATTACTCCTATACCTACAGACTAAATAATAAGCTACTGAATGATGCAATGATAACAGAAGACATAATGGAGGAAATAAAAAATATTCTTAGAGATAAATGAGAACAAATTTTTAGAGACATATGATCCTCCCAAACTGAATCAGAAAGGCATACATACACAATTTAAACAGATCAGTTTCAAGCAGTGAAATAGAAGATGCCATCAAAAACCTACTCACCAAGAAAAGCCCAGGACCAGATGGATTCTCAGCTGAATTCTATAAGACCTTTAAAGAAGAATTAATACCAATACTACTCAAAGTATTTCAGGAAATAGAAAAAAGAGGGACTCTTCTAAACTCATTCTATGAAGCTAGCATCACTCTGATACCAAAATCAGACAAAGATGCATCAAGGAAAGGAAACTTTAGACCAATAGCCCTGATGAACATAGATGCAAAAGTCCTTAACAAAATTCTAATATTTTTAAAATCATAAAATACCAAAAGAAAAAAAATGAACTCTCCTTAGTATACCTCCAGGAAGTTCATTTCTCTGGAAAGAGCCACCTGTACTTCAATCTCTTTTCTGTTATGCAAATATTCATATGCAGTAAACAGCCAATTAAGTGTTTTGTATTCCTTTCTAAAACACAATTAGACTACACTGCTTTTTAAGTGAATTTTAAATACAACTTAGATACCAGTACATATGAACCCAGTTTGAACTCTCCCATTCTTTAACAAGTTCAATTAAATCCCATGGGATGGATGTGAATATCCTCAAATAACAAACCAAACACCCCCCTTTTGGGGGAGTACCAGGGATTGAACTCAGGGGCACTCAACCACTAAGCCATGTCACCAACCCTATTTTGTATTTTATTTAGAGACAGGGTCTCACTGAGTTGCTTAGAACCTCAATTTGCTGAGGCTGGCTGTGAACTCGCAATCCTCTTTCCTCAGCCTCCCAAGTTGCTGGGGATTACAGGTGTGTGCCACTGCACCTGGCTCCAAATGGCCTCTTCACTGGAGATTATATCTGTTTTTATTATAATACTGGAATCTAAAATATTTTTATTCTGTATCTGATATGAGCACGTATATCAGCAACATTAAGTCTTACATGTAAAGTTATTGAGTCAAGAGGTGAATACTACTTTTTTATGTGTGATCTATCAAAATGTATAAATGCATTCTATTGTCATGTACAACAAATTAGAACAAATAAAAAAAATTTAAAAAGAGGTCAACATGCAAGTAATTTTGATATAATTTGCCACAATGTTTTTTCTGATTCCTACTAGCAGAAGTGGTGGTATAAAAGAGTTGTGTTACATGCATGAGAACATCTGTCCCTTCCTGAAAGGTGGCAGGAAGGAGAATGGGAAGGTGGCTGTGTCCCTCCAGCTTTTGATGAACTATGTCAGCTGAGGATTGTCACTAGCTTTGTGATTTGAGAATGCACCTCTGTATGATTCACCCACTCTTACTGGATTTTGTTTCACATACGGCAATTCAAAACTAACAAGATTTAAAACTTACTGAAAGTATCAATGAAATAGATAATTTCTCCATAGTCTTCTCTGTTACTTAGCATGGCAACATGCAGCCAAATGTCCATCTTTGTGAATCAGCACAAATGGGCTGAGGATTGCATAGTTAAGTGTCAGGGACTCTTGTGCACTTACTGCTATGGAATCCTTTAAGGAGAAAACTGAACATAAAGAAATAAAACAATCTGTCCAATAAAAAGAGAAAACAGCATCAGAAGGAGAACACTTTGAGCAAGTTTCATCTCAGGGGGAGCTGTGTAGAGGAGCTTGGAAGTCTCAAGGTAGAGAACCTGTTGGTGGTGCCTGTAGAGAAGAAGTGCCATGTGTCCACTGGTCAAACACATAACACTCTGGAGCACAGCATCTCTTAAGACCATGAGAATGAACAAAACTAACTTGATTATCTAGCTTCCTAGTAGAAATAACAGTAGTGGTTGCTCTTACTAAGTTCTGATGTGTTCATGCTGCTGATATTATTGACGTAAATTGTTAGGTTCATGTTTTTCAAGGAACTGAGTATAAAAAAGAAGGGAAACAAGGGAATGATGTGCCATGCAGACCTGGGTTTGAGCCTCCCCCACCTGGAGGTCCTGGGGCTGGCGATGATGGTCTGGACCACTGTGAAGAGACTAATGAAAAGGCCCCGGGCAACCCTTTCCAGGTAAACTATACCTCACAAGCTACATCACGTAGGAGATTTTGCAAACCAAAGTTGGCTATTGTCCTTGGTGTTCCTTTGGTTAAAAGCATTAGGATATTTGTAAAATCCAAGTGAATGAGAATAAGGTGGATAGATTTCTTCTCAATACCTCTAAAATAGTTAATGTAGTTCACGAGAAAAAAGATGTTCCAAGTATGGTCAAGAACAGAACCATTACCTATTAGAACAGAACCATTTCTAGGTAGAGAAACTTGGATACAGCAGACACCTTTGTGTAAAAAGCAAGAGCGGCAGTTGTACATCTCTGTAGAAAGCATTTCATATCAGCAATTTTGAGACTCAGGATACACAGTAGAGCTGACTATGTCCAAAGAATTATTTGTATTCTTTCTTTTGGGGCACTCTTTCTGTTTCATTATATGTGATCTGAAATGTCATCTTAAAGGTTGTATTCAAAGTTGTGAGCACTCCTTGATTCTCCAGCTTTGCCTGAGCTCTCAGTCAGGTGTGCACCAGAACTATAATGCATAGAATCTTTGAAAGGTTTAGGGCAGAAGTCTGGTGACTTGGGGACATTTTGCAACCAGTAGGCAAGGATGTCACTGTTTGGAGCCCTCAGGGCAGGATTTATCAAAGCGAATATGCAATGGAAGCTGTTAAACAGGATTCAGTTACAGTTGGTCTGAAATCAAAAACCCATGTAGTGTTGTTTGCACTGAAGAGGGCACAGTCAAAACTTGGAGCTCACCAGAAGAAAATTCTCCATGTCAACGACCATATTGGTATCTCAATTTATTCTTATTTATTTTGAAATTTTGTCATATTAACTCTATTATGTAGTTAAGAGTTTGCTTTCTGATTATGTCTACTTGGATTACTAAGTGCCTCCAGTATTGCATGTCCTTTATATGATTAAGATTTGGGGGATTTTCTGATAGTATTCCACTGAATGTATTTTCTGTGCCATATTAGGAGTCCACTCCTTACACAATATCTATGAGATTTCTTAGGTCTTCTAATATTTATCCAGAGATTTTGTACATTTTGTTTTTAGTTTCTTATTTTTTATTACTATCTGAATGTTTTAATTCATCTACCTTATTTTCATGAAATTCTGTTATTTGATTTTCTAGTCTGTTGGTTAGTCTTTCCACTGAGCATTTTATTTGACTTATTAAGCTTTTTATTTCCAAGTTTTCCAATTGGTTCTTTTTCAAAATATCTATCCCTTTATTGAATTTCTAATTCATATTCTTTTTTGTCTTAATTCATTCATTTGTTTTTCTGTGTTCTTTTGGAATTCATTGATGTTTTGATAATCATTCTTTTGAATTCTTTTCCAAGAATTTCACCATCTTCAGTACTGTTACAAATTGGATGTGAGGTGCCCCCCAAAAGCAAATGTGTGACAAAACACAAGAAGGTTCAGAGGAAAAATCATTGGGTTATGACAGCTTTAACTCAATTGGTGAATTAGTCCCCTGATAGAATTAAATAAGGCAGGGAGGGTGTGGCTGGAAGGGGTGGGTCAATGGGGGCATGCCTTTGGGGTATATATTTGTATCTGGCAAGTGAAGATTTCTCTCTCTGCTTTCTTATCATGTGAGTCACTTCCCTCCACCACACTCTTCTGCCATTATGTCCTGCCACACCTTGAGCCCCAAGGAATGGAACTGGCTGTCAATGGACTAAGATCCCTGAAATCATGAGCAAGCAAACTTTTCCTCCTTTATAATTGTTCTGGTAGGGTCTTATAGTCATATCAGTGAAATAATTGACTAAAACAAGTACCTTTGGAGTCAACTGATAGTGAATCATGAACTTTATAATGAATCATGTTGCCCTTTTTTCAGATTTCTTATAGTTCCATGTTGAGATGTGCATATCTGTTGAATTGAATTTCTCTTTCACATTTATGTGAGTGTCTTTTTGAAGGCACGGCCTTCTCGTGATGGTGTGTCCTGGCGTATCAGATTGTTATGAAATGTTGTAGGTTTTTTTGTATAGTTTCCATGTTATTTCTTTGGTGGTGATTAGTGTATTTTGACAGTGCACATTGTGTCAGAGCCTGAGGATCCCACATTCCCTGTTGGTCTCACAGAAGTGGGGGACTTCTAGTGTATCAGGTAACCGGGTTGCAGAGAACAGTTTATAAGGAGTATATGCTCTGTAAATATTCCTCTTGTATGGTCAACACTTTATGTTCTGAAAGGGATGGGAGTGGCCTGTGCCAAGGTTCCCCACCCCAAACATGTTGTGTGTAGAGATTTTTATCCTCTCTGTTATTGCTGTAGGAATGGATGTCTGGGAGTTTATCTTGAAGTACTCCCCTCATCTACCTACTAGGGGCTTGAACATCATCTGGGTATTTTTTTCTCCCCTATTATTTGTGGTAAAGTTGTTGCACAAGTTCAAGTTAAGCAGGGTTGTATGTGGCCCAAGATGTATTTTCTCTTAGATGGGGTAGGAGTGTAGCTTTGCATAAGGGCATCTACCAGCAAACTCAAAGTGTCATACTTGGCCCCCACCTACTCACAGAAAGGGAGAAATAATTAATAGCAACAAAAACAAATAGCAGTTATCAGGTACAGTGTTAATATAAAAACAAGGTACCAACAACAGCATTCACAATATTAAAAACAACAGTAATTGTAAGGGCAAAAATTATATAAACACACCTGTATTCCCAGTGGCTTGGAAGGCTGAGGTAGGAGTAGCTTGAATTCGAAAAAAACCTCAAATGTGAGGCACTAAGCATTTCACAGGGACCCTGTCTCTAAATAAAATAGAAAATGAGACTGGGGATGTGGCTCAGCGGCCGACTGCCCCTGAGTTCAATGCCCGGTACCAAAAGAAAAAAAAGATAAAGTATGATTCTTTAAGGAAGGTAAGTGGGAAAAAGAAGGAAAAGAAAAGTTCAAATATTCAAAAAGTGAAAATAGAAGAGGTAGAAGAATACTAGAAAGTAAAGTTCACAAAGAAAAAAAGTAAGAGGGGAGAAAGAGTATTTGACTATTAAAAGAAGGAAGGAAAAAGATAATAAAGAGAAAAACATATACAGAAGTGTCTGTGTGTGTGTGAATCTGTGTACACAGAAATCAGTAAGTACAAAAAAGTCTTAATGAAATATTAAACAATTATCTCTGTTGAGGTGATCTAAACTGTGGACAAGACTGGATATTCACTATGCCAATTTGAATTTTTGTCACTGTCTTCTTGGACTATGCAACGTATAGAGCAAGGGATGACTGTTACTTACTATTTAATCCTTTAGTGTTGCTCTCCAGTAGCCAGTGGGACTTATTTGGGATTGGAGTTCTTTGGAATGATTCTCAGCTTTCCTGCTCACTAGTAAAAATGTAGTATAGAATGGAATGTTTTTTCTGCTGGAGTTTACTAGAGGTGGATTAGATCAATACACACTTAGGGATGAGCTGGTGCTGATCTCTGCTGCACAACAGGGTATAGGGCATCAACTGGAGAGTGCCTACCATGCTCTGTCCTCCGAGGATGGTTTGTTACCACCAGAGGCCCAACTGGAGAGTGGGGTAACAAACCACCCTGGGTGGAGAGAGTGTGGTAGGTCCTGATCAATCTTCTGTTCATATCTATGACTTTCCAAAATCCATTCTCTGCAAGTGAATCATGGGTGCCTCCTCAGTTTCCTGACCTTCTTCATCTGGTTGTTGAAGCTGCCAGACTCAAAGGGAAAGCAAGCCCTACTCTCTTCTGTATCTCCCAACTGAATCTTATTGCATGTTTTCTTCAGTGTGCTTGCTTCAGCGGTATTTCACGAGGACCACACTGAGACACAAAATAGATACTGACCATGAAAGCATGACAATGTTTGCTGCAATCTTCTGGGAAAGAAAAAGGTAGGGACTCACATTTCCCAAAGAAACAAGTCCAGCAGTTACCTCCATAAGTTGGCACCCCACCACAGCACCATGCTTGAAAGATGAGAAATGAGCAGCATTTCTCAAATGCCAGCTCCCTGTTCAGCTCTGTTCAGACTACCTTTCTGATCTGCAGCTGTTTCCATACTCATTTCGTCCCCTATGTCTCTCTCCCTTTTGCCTTATGTTACTCCTCCTCTCTGGAATCCTGGTAGCACCTCTGCAAACTTGGTGCTAATACACTTTCTTGCCATTTGTTATGGAAACCAGAATCTCTGGGTCTTTCCAAGTCTCTGACTGTCCAAAATTTAATCCCATTACATTTCCCTGATTTACCCACCTTGATGAGTACCTGTTCCACAGCTGCTTCAATTCTGAATTGCAGAGAGAATGGAGAGTACTGCTTACCTCTACTCCACATTCTTACTTTCTGTTCATTTATGTTTGGTTTTAGAAACAAGTGCATAGTCTAACGTGTAATCCAATTAAATTTCTCCTTCTTGATTTTGGTCCATCATCCCAACTTCTCCAGACCAAACCCCTTGTTCCACCACGAACTCTAAAAAGTTGGTGCTTAATAAAGGTTGCATAATTTAATGAATTTGGATGGGATAGGAAAGAGTTTCATGCCCATCATAGCTGAGATGACATCAGCAAGTTCATTTTTGGGGGTACAGTGAATATTTGATTGATGATGCTAATAATGACTATTAGGCACAGATCTACTAGCTAGTTAGGAAGACCCTCTCTGGAGCCTGGGAGGTACAATTAATAAACTTTTAAAAACTCATGTCAAGGGCTGGGGATATAGCTCAGTTGGTAGAGTGCTTACCTTGCAAGAACAAGGCCCTGGGTTCAATCCCCAGCACCGCAAAAAAAAACAAACAAAAAAAAAAAACAAAAAAAAAAAAAACAAAAAAAACTCATGTCAAGCTAAGGATTCTGTATGATTGAGGATATAATCTAGAATAATGGTAATAGCAATAATTTTCCAAGTTGCTACATTTGTACCATCCTTGAAAATTTTCAACACATTTTACATTAATTTCTAATTTGATCCTAAGAACAAACAGTGCAACAGAGTAGATGACAATTGAAATGAATATTGGGTACCACTTCTTCCTCTTTAATACTGAGATTAGAAGAGTCCTATATGGATTATTTGGATCAAATACCTGCCTTTGTGTAGGACCCACCCAATGATACCACACATGGTATTAATTGGTAATATTAGAACTGTTTCACTCATTTATATTAGCCACACAGTGGCTATTTAGTAGGAAAGTTGAGACTGACTGCATCTATTTTTTGTATCACCTATCCCCAGTCCACATGTTTTTACATTAGAGTTTGCAATCTGAGCCTTCCCTCTTTTCCTTATCCTTTATTTAACATTCAACATTAGTATGAACTCCAGAATAATTATTTATATAAATCTGAGTGAGTTCCTTTAGCCATTCAGACTTACATTTCTGTATATAATATCATTGGAGGTTTGAGTACAGGATGATCATGGTGGGAATATCAGGGAGTGATAGGAGGCCGACAAGGTGGAATTTTGAGCACTCCCTTGACCCACTTAAACCAGAGCAGAAATTCGTTTTAAAATCTGTTTTTCAAATGGAAATTCCACATGTTGAAATCAATAAGAAACAAAAACTCAAATTCTGCACTAGATGATTTTATAAATCAACTTTGACCTTTTGTGGTTTTATGATCTATGTTCTAGATGAACAGTAACAGAGTAGAAAGAAAATGGACTTTAATATCTACCAAGAATACATTCAAACAGTGTTATGGTTTATTGAGGTATCCTCCCAAAACTCATGTGTGAAACAATGCAAAAATGTTTAGAGATGATATGATTGAATTATGATTGTCTTAACATAATCAGTACATTAATCTCTGGTAGGGATTAACTGGGTGTTGACTATAGGCAGGTAGGGTGTGGTTGGAGAAGGTGGGTACCTGGGGGCATACCCTTAGAGTATACATTTGTCCTGGTTGAGCAGAACTGTCTTTCTCTGCTTCCTGGGTGCCTTGTTCCCTGCTTCTTTTCTCTCCCACATACTTTCACCATGATATTCTGCCTCACCTGGTGCCCCAAGGAATGGATCAGGCTATCTTTGGACTTTGGACTGAGCCCCGAATAAACTTTTCCTCTCGAAAATTGTTCTTGTCAGGTCTTTTGGTCACAGAAGTGAAAAAGCTCTCTAAAATAGATACAATAATTTATAGTTTTGTGCTTTTAAGAAAGTTATTTAACTCATTGACTTCATTTTTATCTGTAAAATGGGTTGTTGTGAGATTTTAATGAAGTGGTGGCTATTGTTTAATTCTTATTAACATCAGTGTATCAACTGAATCACACATATTGTATAATTATTCTTCATAGCATGCAACAGCAATTGACATTTTATTACATATATTTATATTTTCTACTATCTCATTCAATGAATTACCATATTTAATACCTACTTTGACTTTATTTGGCATTATCATCTCTTTAAACATAAGAAATATAAAATCAGGGGTAAAATATATTTTTCCAAATGACACAGTTGGTAAATAGGAAAGATGGGATTCAAACACATGGTTGAATGACCCCAAAGCAATACATTTAACCTTCATGCTCTTTGTCTCTACCAAATGGTTTGTTAAAGTTGACTTTTGGTTGCCTATGTGAAATCTGTCCCATGATCCTTTTCCTAAATTTCATTGGAAATCTTGGTATGTCTATCTAGTAACAAAGTCCTCTCTTCCTATTATTCTCCTATGCCTGTCCCCATGTTGCCAGCTAGGGATTTTTTTTTCCATTCTAGAATACCACTGTAATTAGAAGACTTGTGTCACACAAGTTGTTGAAGATTTGGGATCATGGTGGACAATGATTTCAGTACCAAGAATAACCTAAATGACTGTCTTTCAAAATTTGACTGGGGCACCTGGAATTAAAATTTATTCCACTGGGTGGGGAACTTTAACTAGTTTTCATGTGATTTGTTCTATCAATGGTAGTATTTCTCCCAGCATAGACCTGAATAATTTGTGGATGACTGAGGGAAAGCTGGAAAAAGGGAAAATAAGATCGATAAAACCTAGGAATATTCTTAGTTTCAGGGAGGTCTGAACCATCAGAAAGTTCATTAAAAATAATGAAGGATTTTGATAGTGGTGTGTCTAACAACCAAAACTCATTTATATCTTGAAAATCAGAAGGAAATATAGTGTAGTTGAGCTTAGACTTGAGTACCTTATCTGTCTGCATAGTATTTCACTAGAATCTAAAGGCATGATTTTATTCAAAAGATATATATATATATATACATACATACACACACACACACACGCACACACACACACAGTATATATAGGTTTTCTGGGTACGAAGAGTCTTAAGGTCAATGACATTTCTCTAATTTTGACAATGAGAAGAGAGAGAGGGCAATGAGACCTGAACCTGGATATAACAGAAAACTCACTGCTTTATATTTTACTGAAGGTTAGGAAACATTGGGAATAGGCCTGATTTTAAACTATTCAGTGAATTTAAGTCTAAGCTGTTTTGAAAGAATTAAGGTAAGTTTCCTGAATGTCCAGAACTGGGATGAGGAGCCTGTAGTCTATACAGCATCGAAGCATGTGATACTGGAAAGCTACATGTTTCTAAAACTTCCCCAAACTACTCACACTCCAGCAACTATGCCTACAACTCAAAGCACTGTTTTATAAGATGAAAAATTCATTTTGTATTAAAGCACACTCACCTCTGATGTGCACTTTCAGGTAATTTTGTTTCAAATGAACCATTAATATTTTTTACCAGTTTTTTTAGTGCCTAATTTTTATTGGTGCATTATGGTTGTACATATCAATGGGACTTATTGTTACATATTTGTATATGCACACAGTATACAAATGTAATTTGGTCAATATCATTCCCAAGCATTTTCCCTATTCCTCCCTGCCTCCCACCCCTGGGTCCCTTTCCCCTACATATTTCCCTTCAGTTTTCATGAGATACACCTCAATTTTTTCTTTCTCCTCTCTAGCATCTGCATGTTAGAGAAAACACATGACCTTTAACCTTCTGAGTTTGAATTATTTCACTTAATATGATAATCTCTAGTTCCATCCATTTTCCTGTAACTGACATAATTTGATTTTGTATTATAGATGAATAAAAATCCACTGTATGTATATATGTATATATGTATATATATATATATATATATGTGTATGTATGTCTGTACCACATTTTCTTTATCCATTCATCTGGTGATGGATACTTAGGCTGGTTCCATAGTTTAGCTACTGTGAATTATGCTGCTATAACACAGTATTTCCACAAGATCCCTCTTAAAGGTGCTGAGTATAAGGGATATGAACTAGAAAAAAATTTGAGAAATATATGTTAAAGAATGGGCAGTGTCTGCCACCTATCCAATAATGAACAAAGACTGGATCTTGAATAACATAATAGTTGCAGGAAGGTGACTTGCTTCCTGACTTATAAACTCTTTATTTACCTGTATCTGGATTGAATGTGGATATACCTCTAGAAGCTTAAGGAGACATATTTTAGCTTAATACTAGAAATAAATTTCAAATTCTGGGTAGCAGATTAAAGAAGGCTACAGATTCCTTGATACTCTTTCAATTTAGAGAGTAAGTCAATGTCCCATTTACATCTAGGTAGGCTATAAGATGCTTCAACTGATAGAATATGATGAAAGTATTCCTATGCCAGTTTCAGGAGCTAGGTCCTAAGAGAATGACAGCTTCCAATTCATGTCCCTTAAATACTTTCTAGAGACCCTGAGCTGTCATGTAAGAAATCTATTTAGCCTGAGATTACCATATTGAAAAGACCACATATAGCCAATCCAGCTTATCATCCCAGCTGAGCCCCACCTTCTAGCATTCCCTGACATGGAACCAGATGAATAAAGTCATCTCAGCCCCTCTGGACATACCTCAGCTGAATGTCACCAGAAGATCTCAGTCAATACCAAGTATAGAAGAATAATTTCCCAGTCAGACCTTATTTGAATCCCAATCAATAACAAACAAACTATAATAAATTGGTTGTGTTTTAAGCTGCAAAGTTTTAGGGAGTAGTTTGGTACACACCAAGACAACTAGAAAATTCAGTGATATGAAAAGATGAACTGGGCTGCCTTTGGCCCCTGAAAGTGATGAGATTTCTGTCAATAGAAATGTCAGGCAGGGTTTGAATAGCTACTGGAAAAAATGTTTAAGAAGGGACCTGAGCAACAGAAAAATACTATTTGACTAGGTTATCAGGTTCTAAACATGAATTCCTCTTGAACTCTCCTATAATGTTTGTTAGAAGGCAACTTTGAATTCCTCTGTATTTGTCAGGGTTCTCCACAGAAGAAAATAAACAATATGATTTTTGTTTATTCATTCCTTTACTTGCTTGCTTTATGAAATTGGTTTGTGTGATTGTGAAGACCTGACCAGTCCATAATCTGTTGCAGGAGGCTGGAAGGCTTGATAATCAGGAAAGAGTTGCAGTTTGAATTCAAATGCACTCTGCTGTAGAACCCAGAAGGGCCAATGTTGCAGATGAAATCCCAAGAACTGATGTTGGAGATGACATCCAATGGCAGTCTACCAGAGATTTTCCTCTTGTGTGAAAAGGTTAGCCTTTTGTGCTGTTCAAGCCTCCAACTGCTTGGGTAAGGCTCACCCACGTTACAGATAGCAATTTTCCTTACTCAAAGTCATCGAATATAAATGTAAGTCTCAATCAAAAATATCCTCACAAAACATCTAGAATAATGTTTAACCAAATATACGAGCAAAGTGGCCCAAGCAAATTTGACACATAAAATTAAACATCATATTTGTCTCATTCTCTCCACAAATTCTAATTCAGTAGGTGAGGAATTGAGCTTCACAAGCTGTATTTTTGTGGTGCTGAGGATTAAACCTAAGGTCTTTTACATGCTAGGCATGCATTCTATCACTGAGATAAATCTCTAGCCCAGTAATATGTATTTTTAACAAGCTCTTCAGATGATTCTGATCCTAACGATGTTTGGCACCCAGTGCAGAAAACTAACTCTAAAGTGTCTCCCAAACCTGAGTCCATGAATGTATAAAAAATTAGTGAAGTCCCAGTAGCTCAAAAGGCTGAGACAGGAGGATTGCGAGTTCAAAGCCAATCTCAGCAATAGCACTGAGCAACTCACTGAGACCCCATCTCTAAATAAAATACAAAATAGGGCTGGAAATGTGTCTCAGTGGTGGAGTGCTCCTGAGTTCAATCCCCAGTACACCCCCAAGAAAGTTAGTGCAGAAGTAATCTGGTTCAATTTCACCCACATTCCTACCAGATCCTTGTTTGACACTGGGCTATTGCTACAAAATGTTGATCCGTGCTCAAACCTGGAGAAAATCTTCCAGGGATACTCAGTTCCTGTGTCTTCGTTCTCCACAGTCATCATTTCAGATGGACATTCAGGTCAACTAATCAGTTCTTTGCCCAATTCTTCAGATCTGGGACCCAAGCTGAGGCACTCGAGACTATACTGTGAAGAAGTTATTTCATATATTATTCTTTTTATAGAGAAAATTTCATTTTAGTTGTCAGAGAAGAATAAATATGTAGTCTCCATCCAATGATAAATATGGCTTTCTGTTAACTCTGTGCAATTAGTCTTATATCCTGAATAACAGCTGAATGTCTTTTCTGAACCTTCCTATGTGGAACTGGAGATAATAGTTAAAATATCAATTTAAAAAGTTAACACTTCTTATATATTTGATATATGGTAGGCAGTTTCAGAATTTACTTAACAGTCCAATGATATGCACTGATCCCTCCCATTTTTCACTTTTGGAAACTGAGTTACAAATAAGCAATGTAACTTTCCATTGTCATTCAGCAATTAAATGGTGAAATTAGGACTTGAATTCAGGCAATGAAGCTCAGAAATCTGTGTTTTTAGTTTAAGACTTTTCTGGCTTCGGATGCCCACTTCTGAAGATAGATCTCCCTAAGGAATTAACCAGGCTTATTTTTTTTCCATCAGCTTTACTTCATCAGCTTCTATTTCCAGGAAGAACTCAAAGGTCTTTGTGACTCTAGCCCCTCCTGTTACAGATTTCTTAGGCACCCCTACTAGCCAGACCCTCTAAAATATCAGAAAACCATAGACTATTTAATGCTAAAGTTGTTCAGTCCAGTGACACCAAGTCAGAATGACTATTAGAATGAAATAGATTAAAATGATGGTTCCTGGCCATGCCCTAAGCATCCAGAATATTTGCAGATTGGGATTGGGAGCTTGTATTTTTAGCAAGCTATTCTGATGGTCTCTAATGTTTATGAAATGACATACTTCAATGTTCTCTACTTTAATCCTCTGTAAAATATTCCTACTGCATTTTGTTTCAGCTCCCGTTTGTGCCCTCTGCTTTGCATCACTCCCCAACTCCAGCAACACACGTGTTCTTACAAACACACCAGACACCTGGGTAATCTGAGATCAGCAATGCTAGTAGGGTTCGCCCTTCTTAGTTAATCTGAAATTTCCCTCTTTATAACATTTACATTGTTAATCCTGATTCTTCCATCAAAAGTGAGTTAACAGGTAATACATACATCTTCAATTAATTAGTTCTCTCTGAGAGAGAGAGAGAACTATGTATGTATAGAACTATTATAGAACTATATAACTTTCATTGTAACTTTCATTGTTCTGGTTGCAGTACTGGGGATCCAAACCAGGGTTCCACGCATGATAGATTAGTACTATATCACTTAGCTACACCTACACCCAACCTAGTCCTCTATATTTTTGAGGAGTGCAAGCAAATTTCCACTAAGTGTTCCATTATCTGGGGATAAATATTCTTAGTTATTCACTCTTCTTATATGAAAGATTTGGCTTCCTGCATTCTTCTAGTCTCCTCTAGGCATGTTACATCTTATAGTATGGTCTCACTTAGAATATGAGATCATGATCAAGACAAAGTAATTCAACTCTTTCCTCCCACATTCTGGACTTTCTTTACTTATAAATAAGCCTAAGGTGGTGTTAATTTTTGAAGCAACCTTCTGCACTCATAAGGGCTTGCAAATATCTTCTACCTCTTTTTAGTCTTTTTCTCATTTAGACATAATATTGACTGTAATCCCAGCGACTGAAGAGGGTAAGGCTGGAGGATGGCAAGTTCAAAGCCAGCCTCAGCAACTTAGCAAGGCCCTAAGCAACTCAGTGAGATCCTATCTCTAAGTAAAATACAAAAAAAAAGGCTGGAGTTGTGGCTCAGTCGTTAAGCACCCCTGTGTTCAGTCCCTGGTACCAAATAAAGGAAACAAACAAACAAAAAAGACGTTAAGTGTCATCTTCATATGTAAAAATGTGGTAGAATGAGTAATGATCCTCCAATGATGTCTATATCCTGATTTCCTGAAACTTTGAATATTATCTTATATGGAAAAAGGCATTTTATTAATTTAAGAATCTTAAAATTGGAAGATTATCTTGGATTACCTGTGTGGTCTCACTGTAATCACAAGGGAGAGACAAAAGCATTTGTAGGAGAGAGATTTGAAGATTCTACCCTGTTGACCTGGAAGATGAAAGAGGGTGACACTTGTCAAGAAATGTAAATGACCTCTCAAAACTAGAAAAGGCAAGGAAACAGATTCTTCTGTGGAACCATCAGAAAGTAATTGAGCCCTGCCAACACTTTCATTTTAGTCCAGTGAAATTTCTGTCAAACTTCTGATTTCTAGAACTATAAGATAATACATTTCATTATTTTAAGCCACTGTTTGTTGTAATTTGTTAAAGCAGTAACAGGAAAGTAATAAATATCAACTATTTTGTAGAAATTTTAGAATGACTGAGATGGAAGAATAGGTCATCTAGTTCAACCAGTGGAAGATAGATCATCTAGTTCAATCAGTGGGGACACAGAGACTCAGAGAGAGACAGATACTTACTCTTAAGTTGTTGGTAGTTATTGGAATGTTATTGGTAGGCCTGGGACTAGAATCACGTTCTACATTTTTGGCTAGGGCAATTTCTCCCATCCATTTTATTACATAAGTATCTATTTCTCATGGAAAAGAACAGAGCTTAAAGGGCCATTACAGAGAAATATGGAGTTGAAAATCCAACACTTTCAGAGAATGAATCTGTGGTAAATGTAGGGAATAGAACTAGCAAGGGGTGCATAATGAGTCAGTGCCAAAGTCAAGTATGTGACCCAGGTCTTTAGATTCTTTTGTCTCTCCAATACAACATGTTGTTATCACCTACCTTTGGACACATTTCTCATTTCCTTTAACTATTTGCATCCACTTCCCCACTCCAGCTCCCTATGTAGCTCTGAGTTAGTGATAGGAGATGATTGAAAGCAGAAATCACTCATGGTTTCTATGCCAACCCAACTTTACTACAGTGGCAGAAAATTTGACAGTTCTAAATATTTCACTTTGTAGTCAACATTTGTAAAAGTCCATTTTGTGCTGGTTTTGTTTAATAGGAAATTAAAAATTTAATTTTAAACTGTAAAGTTTATTTTTTATCACATTTTGTCTGTAAGAAATGAATGTAGATAATGTGACTGTTTGCTCCTTTTCTATGCTACTGGCTCCTTCAGAAAGGGAGGAAACCAAAGGTGGGGGGGGCTGATGATCATGTTCAGGTAATGTAGAGATGGGAAAAGATGGCAGGACTGTCAGGATTGCTATTGAGGCCCTGAATTGAAACAGACCTAGGTTCAAATCCTAACTCCATAATTTTTTAGGAATGTGTTTTAATAAGTCACTTTACTTCTGATGAGTTTCCTCACCTTTTCAGGTGATATTAGCAACAATATTTATCTTTGACAGTTGATGAAAATGTTAAATAAGTTATTATAGATAAAAATGTTTAGTGGAGTATTTGACACAGAGGAAGCACTTGAGAAACAGTACTGGTTATAATATAATGGTACTGGTGATAAAACTGTTTAAGCATTTCAAGAATGAAGTTTAGGATATTCAGAGAAAATTGGTGAGACAAATGAAGCCACCTAATTATTCCCTGAGTTCAAGTAAATGCTGAGTTCTCTGGGCTTCGTAGATAGCTGGACTCACTAGATATTTGTTCCAATGGTTGGCCCAGAGTTAGACAATATAGTAGATAGTAGATAAGCAGAACTGTGACCTGGGTATCAGAAACCCTAGGTTCTAGTCTCATATATGCCATTAACTTTCTTGATGATCATGACCAAATTACTACCTTTCCTAAACTTCAATTACCTCATCAATAAAACAGAAGAACAGATTTGGTGATTAATTCATTCGCTCAATTATTCTAGTGCTAACATCTGATATCACACTGTGGTTGATAATATATAGGCAATGAGAAGCCCTTTGACAGGTCAGTGAAATGGTCAGGTTTAGATTTCCTAGATAGACCACTCAGTGATATCTGGAAAATGGTCTGTAAAGGGAGAAATGGGAACAGAGAGACTTAGGATGTTGGTGCAATATGCCATGACCTTTGAGGAAGTTGATGCAATGTATCATAATGAGTTCTTGAACTAGGGCAAAAGCAGCACCACAAAATAGTCTTCTAACAACTATTTAAACTCTTTAAATCATGTTAGCACTAGACCATGCTTTCGATTCTCCAAGAGGTATTTTCAGATTGTGTTCACCTCATTGTATATAGCTTATATATTACCATGTCACTTTTGCACATTTAAAAAATCACATCAGTGATGTGACACACACTGGGAGGTCTGGTTTCAGGAGTGTGAAAAGCACGGAGTGCTTCAGCTTGCAGCCAGCTGTCATCCTGGCTTCTACTCAGAGGAAATCAAAATGTACCGCACTTCAAAAAAGTTTTTTTTTTTTTTTTTTTTTGTGTGTGTGTGTGTGCGTGTGTGCATACATGCAGGGTTGGTCCAAGATGGGTGGGGTTGGAGTAATGAGGAGAACTTCAAAGGTTAATACAATTATTGTCCATGTGAATGAATACTGTGTCCCATTTTTTACACCAATATTTAATGTTGTCTGTGTTCTACCTCAGGGTTCTGATGTAGCAGTACATTTGAAAGTTTATTTTTAAGATTTAAATTTTTTCCTCATTATTAAAGAAATGAATTTTCACTGTATAAAATTTATAAGTACAGAATGCGAAGTATTTGTAACAAAATTTATTGAATGTTCTCATAATGTGACACTGTGCTAAGTAAATTTCATGCATTATCTAATGTAACCCCATAACAGTCCTGTGAGGTAGATACTCTTAAGTTCTCTGTTTTTAGGTTAGGAAACTGGTCAAACTCATAATGCTAATACATGAATGATTAGAATGTGAGACTCACTTTGTCTGACTCTAAAGTTTCTGTATTTGATGTACTTTTAAATTAAAAAAAAACACATAGAGAAAACCCTCTTACTCTCATAGTATCCATAGTCTAGCATTCTTAATGTATTTTTATATTAAAAAATATATATATTTAAGAGACAGCAGACTTTAAAGGAAAGGTAAATTCTTACTTGTCAATTTGATAAATTAAATTGTAAGGTGTCTGGAATTACTCTAGTGGGTGATCATTTATTATTAAAGTAAATAAGTAATTTCAGAAAACATGAAGGTAAACATGAAAAATATAATTCCATCATTCGAACTAACCACTATAGTATTTAGGCACAGTGACATTCTTTCAAAAATATGTATTTGTATAAAAAATGAAATATGTGCTTCTTAATATATTTATAATTAGAATCTTGTTTATTTTAAGAGCTTCTCCTTATGCCATAAACTTTTTTAAAAAGCAGCAACAAAACATTCTTTTAAATATGCTATTGTTAGAGATTTATAGTATTTTACAATTTCTAGCATTTTAAATAATGACAAGGTGGATATTATTTGGTATACAGACATATTAGGTCTATAGAATTTCATGAATATTTATTATTTTCTAAGATTTAATCATAGAATTCTAGATGAAACACAAATGTATTTAGAGCAATGGTGTCCACACTTTATCTTCTGAGATTGAATTAACTGTAAGAAAGCCATCACTGCAAAATGTCTTTATCATGCTGTCATTGATGTTCTGGTTGCTATAGACAAGAACTTATTGATAAATTTGGCTGAACCTAGGGTTGCATGCCCAGAGGCTGAGGAAGGAGGATCACAAGTTCAAAACCAGCCTCAGCAACTTGGCATGGCCTTAAGCAACTTAGCAAGACCTTATATTAAAATTTTAAAAATAAATAAAAATAAAAAAGAGCTAGAGAAGGTTAAATGCCTTTGGGTTCAATCCCTGGGGGTTATGGGGGAGGGAGAGAGAGAGAGAGAGAGAGAGAGAGGGAGAGAGATTTTAATAAACTGTACTTGGGTACTCTGACAAGACATTTTAATATTTTCAAAATAAATTTGAAAGAAGTTCACAAGATCCAAAATAATCCCATTATTCACAAATGAAACACATATGATAAACACCTTAAAAATATAACATTAATCCCCATGGCTGAACCTGAACAACTGTTCCCTAAAATTGTTTTTTCTATTCTTTCTGAGCGTATATCTATTTCCCAGCTTCTTTTGCAGTTAAATTGTGGCCAAAAGATTGAGCTTTAAGAGCACATGAATGAAAACGGTTGGTGCTGTATCCAGACCTGACCTCAAATATCTTCCACATTTTCTCTTTCTATTTTGATACATATGGTCACAATAACTTGAGAAATTATAAATTGAAGATGGTAGAGTGGAATACAGAGAGAGTTGAGGTCTCTAAATCACTACTTGGAGGAAAGCCATTCACTAATAACAACACAAATTTTGCATATTTTTCGGAATAAGTAATAAATTTCTACTATGTTGGAGCCATTAAACATTTGGGGTTTGTTTGTTACTTAGATAGCATTGCTTAACTGATATATAATCTTCTGTACAATGCATTAACAATTCTTACAATGCCAAACATATTAGCAAAATTTAATGTCATGTTAAAGGCTGAAAAATATTCAAATTAAGGTAGAATTTTAGTTGAAAGAATCATTAGATAAATTTGCCTGTTATTGAAACCATGGTTAGGAAGTAGGAGAATTTCCCACTCTCTTTAGAAAGAGAAAAGAGTTTAAGAGGATTTCAAATGGAAAAATTTAAATTTAATAACAAGATTAAAAAGTTTCAAATATATTTAAATTCTATCTTACAGACAATTAAAGAGGAATCAGAAGGAAGGAAGAAGTCAAGTAATGGGGAAGATGTAAGAGACAAATACAGAGAGATTGGAATGGAGACACACATGTAACGAATGAAATGTCTATTCTAATCATCGTGCCACTTTAGCCCGCCTTTGCCCATAGCAGGCCTTTTCTAGAAGATTTTCCTTGGCTTCAGCCTCCTATTTGGAAATACAGCCAGAAGTCTTTCACCATACTTTGTTCTCATGAGATCTTGGCATCACAGCCACAGCTAATTAGATCCAGAATTTGAGCCACTTGAAGCATAGGTACCCATTCACAAGCTATTCTTGGGCAATGACATAATGTGATAGGAGAACTTCATCTAATCCAGGTATTCTAACTCTGGTTTACAGCTGCCAAACCACTAAGATCTTATTCTTGGGATGTCTGAATATAAGACCTATGGAATGTCAGTTAGGGAATAGTATCAAGATTGGTCGAATTAGAAACAGAGTCACCATGTGGCAGAATACAAGTTCAGAAACAATGTACATCACTGAGTTATCTTCTATCCTGAAAAACTGGGTGTTTCCTATTCTACTTTATACCTCCATATGTCCTTAAAATAATTTTCCATTACCTGAGGTGAGGCAAACATATCTCTATGCCTTGCTAACCAAAACAACTACTAAAATATCCATTGCAGCATTTAAAAAAGCTAATGATTTTTAGAGTGATACCTGGGAATTTTAATGTGGACTGTTATTATATAGTGTAAACAACATGACTTATATGTAATACTTCCCTCAAAAGGAAATGGATGTCAATGAAAAAGTGAGTTTATGCTTCATGTGTGCCATAACAACTCCCAAAAGTTATCTCCAAATAGCACTTCTTCCCTGAACTTTAGAATTATATATAAAACCACCTACTTTACAATGCAATTCACATGTACATTAAACATCCCTAACTTACTATATCTCAAACTGAATTCAAATCTCTTCTACCCAAAATTATTCCTACAGCAACATTCCCCATCTCAATCAATGGAAACTGCATACCTCTAGTTGCTTGAGACAAAAACCTGGAAGCCATGATTCCTCTCACATCAACCACAGTCAATCTGCCACTGAGTCCTATTTGCTTTACTTTCAAAATATATCCAGAATCTGACCACCTCTAACCACCTCCAGTGCTACCACCCTGGTTCAAGCCACCATTGTCTTTCACATAAATTTATGCATTAGCCTCTTTATTAACATCCAAATTTTGATACTTTTCCTTTTACAATATCATTCTTTGGAGAGTAACCAGTAGATAAAATGGTCTAGAGTTATGTCCTTGCTTCTCCTGGTTAAGTACAAATATCAACACTAGAAATAAAGTAAGAGACCATCAAAAGAGAGTTTGGATAGGTGGAAAGATGAAGCAACCTTGTTAGCAAACTTAGGAGTGAAGGAACAGCATTGGATCATGGTATTTTATGATACTTCCTTATCAAATAGAAGAAGGCAATCCAGTCCAAGTGTTTCTAACCTCAATATAGCAAGAGATGGAAATCTAGATACACTCATTTGTCTCCCCAATCAAATAGGCACTACACCAACAATACATGGATAGTTTGGTAGCACTATTAACAGGAAATTATGAGGACTTTTGATGATAATAAGTGCCAAAGAGAAAAGATTTTCTTTCCCACCAGGCTTGAACTTTCCCTCCTCTACCAGGAGACACCACACAACTGGAAGGCACTGAAATGATACCTCTTAATGCAACTGGTCCAGCGTAGGAAGTTCTCTTTCTCCCTGAGGTCCATAGACCCTTTACCCTCAAACTGTATGTTCTAGGTGTGTTGACCTGGGGAAAGTACTTTCTTCCCGTCAGCACCACAGAAATCAGCAGGAGTTTTCAGTACCAATAAATAAAAGAATTTAAAATAAAACCATAAAATTCCTGGAAATTGAATTATCATAGGAATCAGTTCACAGAAGTAGGCCAGGACTTGTGGGCTAAATCTAAATGGGGTGACTGAATGCTACAAGTGATTTTTGTAGAACCCAGAGGTTCCCAACATAATGGCCAAAATGTTCGGGTTGCAATAAAAATTGTCTGTCATACCAATAACTAGGAAAATCAAAATTGAATGAGAAAAAATAAGCTGACATCAATATCAAATTAATCAGATGTTGAAATTAATCTGATAGAAAATTTGAAGCAGTTGTCATAAAAATGATCCTATGATCAAATACAAAATATGAAATTTATGAAAAAATAGAAAATCTCGAAGAAATAGAAGTTATAAAAATGAACCTAATGAAAATTGTAGACTAAAGATACAATAAATTAAAAACCAGTTGGATGATGAACTTATAGCAAAACAAGAGAAAATAAGAACATGGAATTGGTAAACTTTGGGACATAATAATAGAATTTATCCAATATGAAGAACAGACAGAAAAAAAATATACTAAAAATATTGAACACAGCATGAAGAACCCATAGAACATTAACATATTGTCCAATATTTGTATCACTAAAGCCCAAGAAAGAGAGAAAAAAGAGAATGGGACTGAGAGAGTATTTAAAGAAATAATGCCAGAAAATTGGTAAAAGACAATCAAATTAAAGGGATTTAGGCAACCTCAAGGAAATGTACACCAAGGCACCAAAATTAAACTTCTGAAAAGTAAAGGCAACAACAAAGTCTAGAAGGTAGTAAGAGAATCAACTCCTAAGGTATAGAGGGACACCAATTAGATTGATTAAATTTCTTATCAAACTTCTCAACAAAACAGATGTGGCATAACAAGTTCTGAAGTAAATGAACTTTCAAAAGAAAATTCTACATCTGGCAAAATTATCCCTTGGGAATAAAGGAGGAATAAATATATTTTTGAATAAGGGAAAACTAAAGGAGTTTGCTGCTAGTAGACTTACCCTTAAACAATGGCAAAAGGAAGTTCTTAAAACAGAAAGAGATGATAGAAGGAATCTTCAATAATCAGAATAAAGGAAAACAAAAACAACATAAATATAGGTATAGACAATGGACTATAATTCTCTTTATGAATTTTGAAAATCATATCTGATGACTGAAACAAAAATTATAACACCATATTTTCTCAAATCCCCACATAACCTTGAGCCCATGCCCCATTATCTCAGCCTGCCCTCATTGTCTTCCTACCACTGTTCATGATATTCACTTAGTCCAGTCACATTGGCCTCCTTACTTTTTTCTCACATATAATCAGGCATGCTCCTGTCTTATGACTTTGAAATGCACAGTTCCTTCTGCTTGGAAAACTATCCCTTTAAACATCCACATAAACTTTGCTCAAAAGTTCTCTATTCAGTGAGACTTTTCTGAACATTTTCTTTAAAATTAATCTCCTATTTCCAGTATTCTCTGTCCTCATTTCATGTTTTTTGATTCCCTTGCAAGAATGACATCTCCATGAACATTATTGTTTTCTTCACCTTTGTACCCCAAATGCCTAAAGTAGTGTGTTACAAAGAGTAGAGACTTATGTGTTTGCATAAATGAATAAATTAGTTAGCAAATCAAGACATTTTTTTCTCTTGGGTACTCTGAGATTGACATAATGTCACATTTTGAACAGCACGCAGATCGCCATTTTTCTTTTCAGGCTGAGAGATAAATCATCAAAGTCTAGAGGGTGTAAGCAAAGGGAAATAATTTAAAATATAAATATTTCTCAATTCATGAACTTTTCACTTTCCAACCTGATGATTTAATCACCTATGTATTGAGCGCCTACTGTATTGTATTTTATATAAAATGTTAATTTAAAATTTGCAGAAAACTTATAAACATTGTCATTTTCTTAATTCTAAGATACTACAGATTAAAAAATGACCTATTAATTTAATAAAAACTTGTCAGAAGAAAGAAAAGGAATGTTAAGAAGGCCAGGAACATACAGTAAATATACATATAGATTGTAGGATGTTTTTCAATTTCAGAAAATTAATAAGATTGTAACATTTGAGGCAATATGTCATTAGGTCTCTTTCATAGTTTATTAAACTGAATATCAGAGAGTTTAAGTAACTTGTTTTGAGTCAAATAGTCATTTAAAGAGCATAATTTAAATACAGTTCTACTTGATTTCAAATCTGTACTGTATCCATTATACTTCCCTCTCTCTGCTCAGAGGTTATCACAGTGGCTCTCAAGCAGGTTCTTACCAACCCATAAAGGATAACTAGACTTACTTTGGGTGGTGGATGATACCATACTATCTTGGAAATACCACTGGTATCTAGAAGATAGGGTCCAGGAAGGCTAAATATTCATACAGTGCATCAAACCAGTTTCATTCAACAAAAACTACTCCATGAAAAGGTCACATGATGAGTTATTAACATCTACTGATAACCCACAGTATGCAAGTTCTAGGCTGTGAATAGTGTTGCAAAGGTCAAAAAGACACTGATCTTCCTCTCAGGAAACTCACAGGCTACTAGGAGATACATAATTGTCTCCCATATAGATTAAGTAATTTATCAAAATTAGGGGAGAAGTAATACAAGAATCAGAAAAAGAGGAATGATAATTCAAGAAAGGCTCCCCCTGGAGGAGATGACCTTTGAATTGGGTATTGAAAAACAAGTGTGAGTTTAAAAAAAGAAATATATTTATATTTTATGTCTAAATGACTAATGATTGTACATATTCATGGGGTACAGTATGATATTTCAATATTTATATATGTTGTGTTATCATCATATACCTCATCTAAACACTTATTGTTTGTTTTGAGAACACTCAAAATCCTCCCTGACTAGGTATTTCAAAATATGCAATTATTTGTTATCAGCAATATTTATGCTATTAAGTGTGACTTTCTAAATTAGAGAAAGGGAGATCTGTATTTCAGCCACAGTCAGCAGCATATATGAAGGCGTTAGGTGTGGAAGGACATGTCTATAAAAGTGGTTATAGGTACTATCTGTTATTACAGGTGTAGTGCTTAGTTGTATTCATATTCTACCTATGCTAATAGTTATAAATGCAAAGGAAAACTACCTAACCTGCCTCTGCCTAAGTTTCCTGCTATATAAAATTGGGATAGAATTTCATAGAATTGGTGGGAGAGTACATGTATTAATGCACATGAAATATTTAGAATGGTATGAAGCACAATATTATAATCCTTCAGTTTACATTAACTCAGTTATTTTTAAAACAGACTTCTTTGTTTCATTGTTTATACTCTGTTGCAGCAAGGATTTAAGATTAATGCCAGATAGATATACAGATTAGATAGGTGTACAGATGGGTTGATACAGATATATACAAATGTATAGATATATATATAATATATATATTATATATACATATATATTACAATATAATACACATATATTATATATATACATATATATATTACAATATAATACATATATATTACAATTTTAATATCTTCATTTTAAAAAACTTGATTTGGGATACATGAAATAGAAAAGTAGGGCATAGCTCACGTCACTGTATTTATACCTTATATAAGGTGTTTAGGTTTTATCTTATAGGCAATGGGGAATAATAGTTGGATCTTAAACAGATGATTAGCATCATCAGATTTGTATTCTTCGACTACTCTGACTCTCGTGTGGAAGATGAACTAGAGATGAAAGACTGAAATCAGGCACAACAGCAGAAAGTGGTTAAAGAATTCCAGGATGGAAGTGATAATATCTAAATTAAGGCAGTGTTAGAGTGACAAAAAGAGATGGATTTGTGAAGGAATCACTATCTACAAGACTTGATTATTGACTGATTGGGTATAAATGGGATTAGAGAAGTGTGAAGGAAGAGTGGCAGTTAACAACTTAGATCTGGAAATCTCCTGACTCTTGTCCAGTGCTCTTAACATTTCTCTAAGTTATTTACTTTTCTCTGCTGCTCCTATTAGTTTGTGCTGGACCTCTTCCATGGCACAGGAGCCTGTTCTTTTAGTAGAGTATCCTGTGTATCCTGCTTGTCTCCATTGTTATACTAAGGGGCTCTAAACTGAGAGTACAACTTCTATCTTTCCTTTAAGTCCAGAGATGTTCATTTATAGAATCATTCCTGGAGGTTGGCCATCCCCTACACAGGAGCTCCTATCGCCCTTGGGTGGCCTGGACCTGGGCACAGGAATTGAGGAAGGTGCCTAGAGCCCTCTGTTGTTTAATGGCACAGTTCTCTGGGATTCACTTCTGTGTCTCCGTGGGAAATCTTCACAAATACTATGATTCCAGCCACCCTAGGGGCTTTGCCCAAACAGAGAGTGCTCTTGGCTGAGCCTGCACTCCTTCCATTTCTAAACTTTGTGTATTTCAAGGGAAATCTGATCTGGACCCTTCTGATTCATTTACACTTAAATCATCCAAGGGCTCTGTTGTAAGAGTGAACTCAGCTCCAAAAATGTCTTATAAGCTTTGGTTATAAAACTCCCTAAGATTTTGTGAGCTAGAATTTTTTTTACTCCCCTTTTCTTTGAAACAAGATGTTGTGACTTTGCCAAGAGTAAATGGATTTCCAACCTCAAAGGGGTCATGTTTGGTTCAAGAGTCAGAAATCATGAAGCTCAAAGGCCCAAATGCATTCTTCAAGATTTGGCAATAATGAACCCCAGGAGGATGGGATAAAATGATAATTCTAGGAGAAGCTGGGTGAGGGGTGACAGGAAGCATTCATTCTACCCTTTTGGCTCAATGCCCAAAAACCTCAGGATTTTTGTCCCTTAACTGGAAAATGGGACTATGAGACAGCACACTTCTATGAAGTACCAGCAAAATTGGATAGAGAGACAATTCCCATTTTGAACAAGTGCCTGAAAATTTAGAGCACTTTTCACAATCTTTCCTCTCACTTAGTTCTGCAACATCTTTGTGAGCTAGGAATAATCATCCCCATTTTCCAGAGGAACCAAATGAGTCTAAATAGAGATGAGGTGACATATTCAACCCCCTGACATTGAACTTATAGAAAAGTTAGGAATTCTCTTTAATTAACTCACATTGCATTAGTATGGGACAAATAAGAGAAGTAAGAGGTGGCAGCTTTCTGGGTGTGATGGCACACACCTGTAACCCTGACAATAATAGGTGGATCTTAAACAGAGGATTAGCATCATCAGATTTGTATTCTTAGACTACTCTGACTTTTATGTGGAAGATGGATGAGAGAGGAAAGACTGAAATCTTTCGTATGGGAGAAATAAGAGGCAGGAGAATCCCAAGTTCAAGGACAGCATCAGCAACAGCGAGATCCTGTCTCAAAAATGGTAGGAGTTGAGGATGTAGCTTACAAGTACAATGTCACTGAGCTCAATCTTCAATGACCCCTCCAAAACAACAAAAACAAAAACAAAACAATGTGACAACTTACCTTGGGTTGCTAACAGACAAGAAAGCATCAATAAAAAGGTTCCTGTCCAGGTAGTTCTTGAAGCCTCTTTTCTAAGAGTTGTCCCTTGTCCTATTGGAGCCCCATGGAAACTTTATTAATGCATCTTTTAAAGAATCTCTAACGTTTTACCACTGTTTTACAGTTTTCTGCGTATTTATCTTATAATATTCCTACTCATTATTCTTCAAACTTGACTGAAATATAAATATGTTAAAGACTTAAATGTGTGATACTAATTTTGGGACTGTGTGTAACTCAGTGTCAGGTACAGGATGGGGTAATCTCTTAATACATATAAAGAATAGATATATGTGTGGAGGGTGGATCTGTGAGCATGTACAGGCATGCATGGGTGTGAATGTTTTGGTATGGAGATACATGCATTTTAGAGGCATATGTATCTTGGTGGTGGTAAGTGATATTGATGTGTCTGTGTGTGCATTGGGAAGGTGTAATTCTGTCAGTGGTTTAGAAGTGAGATCTGTCTAAATTTTATTCTGGAACTACATAGGAAAGGAGATTGTGCTAGTCAAAATAATTCTTTGACAAAATCAGTAGCTTTATGGCTACTGCTCAGCCCTAAAGGTTATGAAGTTTATACCTAGAGGCATTTGAAAGTCTCTTCCGATAGTGTACCACAAATGAATGGTTCACAAAGCCAGGAATCAGAAAAAATGAAATCAGGACTGTTCACAATTGAAGACCTCAACTTCCCTTTTTTGTAACCTCTTGTGTCCTTTCTCTCCACAACCAGCCCCTAGGGCCCTCACATTAGGGCAGGTCTCTTTTGAACAAGGAAGATGTCTGTAAAGTAGGTTTGGGCAAGAGAACCAAGGCCTTCCTTCCAAACCGAAGACTCCCAGGTTCCTCTTGACTGTTGCTGACTTCCTGCTGCCACCATTCATAAAATCCAGGAGCATCGACAGATTTTCTAAAACCTGTGAACTTCATTATATACACCAACTGGTCTGGAAGATAGAATCCATTAAGCAGAAATTTCTCTTTTGATATCACTAAATCTATGAATGTATTTATATTGAACCTAGTTTTTACACCTTTCCTTCTATTACAATAAGGAGAGGGATTCTTCTCTTATCTAAGGCCAGGTTTTCTACCTACATTTTAGATCCCAAACCCTCTCATTTTATCAATGACATCATTTCAATTTCCATTCTTGCCCCCTCCACATATTCTTTTCCAGTGAATCATCCTGCAAACATGCTCTATTATCTCTCTTACAAAAGCATTCTTCCTTGATCTCACAGTCCCCTTTATCTACCTCTTTAGCTATTTTGATGTTCCACTTCATGAAACTTAAAAAAGTCATTTAGAAATACCATCCTTTGTCCATCTGTAAGTCACTCCAAACTGAATTCTGTTAAAAAATAACTATAAAGAATGAAATTGTGGCATTTGCTGCTAAATGAAATGGGAGAACATCATGCTAATTAAAACAAATCACACTCAGAAAGTTAATTGTTGATTTGTTTCTTTCTCATATGTGGTAGTTAGACAAAAATAAGGCAAAAAGGGGAAGTAATCTCATGAAAATAAAAGAGAGATCAGTGGAATTGAGGATCAGTGGATTGAGTGGGAGGGAGGAGGAACAGGAAAATGGAAGAATAGTGAAATACATCTGATAAAACTTTCCTGTGTACGTACATGAATATACCATAGTGAACTTCACCTTTCTGCTATCAAAATGCTTTAGTTTAAAAAATATATAAAGAAGAAAGAAAAAATGAAATTAGAGTACATGATGCAGAAGAGCTGAACAATTTTCTGTATTACCTAATCATATATTTAAGAACCCAGAAAACACTCCGAATGGGAACTCACAGAAGAGAGTTAAGCAAACAGGTAGAGTGTCTCCCTGCAGGGTAAGAGAGAAAATGAGAGGAAAAGAGACAGAGAGAGAGAGAGAGAGAGAGAGAGAGAGAGAGAGAGAGAGAGAGAGAGAGAGAGAGAGAATGCATGTGCAAGAGAGAGTGGAAGCCAGGAGGAGAGAGCATGAAAGCAAGGAGGAGAGAAAATGGCACAGAAGCTTCTCCTAAATATTGGAATTTCACGGGCTAACAAGAGACCAATGACTGAGAAGGAGACTTGCAGGCTGACTAATGGACCAATAACTAGCTGGGATGTTCACAGACTGACAAGCTAAGTTGTAAGATGGGAGGGGGAGAAATGGCTACAGCGTAAAGGGTGGGGGAGCAGCTTTATATTATAATATACTTCCATGTAATCCAGAAAATTTATTTACCATTCTGGTAGAAATAACTAGCCAAATGCAAAATGGGACCTTTCTGTAATGTTTTTATTTTTTTACTGCACTAGAACAGAGATTTTGAATATGCATTCTTCAAAAGTTTTTTGTTAAACACATTTATCCATTTTGTTAAATGTTTTTTATGTTTTGGGGAGATTGCATAGAATCCTGATTCTGTCAACTTAGTTTGACCAAATTATTCATCTCCCTTGGATATATTTTCTTCTGCTCCTATGAAGCAAAAATAGATCACTGTGAGAATGAAATTATGTAACACATGGAACACTTTACATATTGATAATAATAAATAAATGAAACCTGCACATGATAAATACTCTAAGATCATCAATGATATTCCTGTTGACAAGTCCCATGGATATTTTTCTGACATCAAATTTCCTCTTCCAACTTTTAAATGTTGATCACTTTATTTTCTAAAATTACATTGTGATAGAATACTTACTATGAAATTTAAGTTTATAATATATTATCATTTACTGTAAGTGCAATGTTGTCCAAAAGATCTCTGGAGCTTATTCATCTTGCTAGACTGAAACTTAACTTTATGCCTGTTGATTAGTAATTTCCTGTTTCTGCTCCTCCAACCCTGGTGACCACCATTCTATTCTTTGATTGTATGATTATTTTAGATAACTCAGATAAATGGAATCATGCAATATCTGTGGTACTGGTTTTTCATTTAGCATTATGTTCACAAGATTCATTCATACTGTTGCATATTTCAGAATTAATTTCTTCTCTACAGCGTGAATAGCATTACATTGTACATATACACCACCTTTTTAAGAGTCTATTCATCTGTAGATCAACATATTTTTTGTTTCCATATCCTGGCAATTTTGAATAGTACTGAAGTGAAATAGGAATGGTGTTATCTCTTTAAGATCCTGATTTCAATTATTTCAGATAAAAACACACATAAGTGAAAGTGGATTTTTTTTTAGTATCAGGGATTGAACCCAGGGACATTAAACCATTGACTCACATTCTCCAGTCCTTTTAATTTTTTTTTTCATTTTGGGGCAGGATCTTGCTAAATTGCTCAGGATCTCACTAAGTTGAGGAGGCTGACCTTGAACTTGCAATCCTCTTGCCTCAGCCTCCCAAGTCACTGTAATTACATGAGTCCACTTCTCTTGTTTCTTCATCTTCTATCCCCAGTTGATGCTTTCTAGTAACATGGTTTCAAGATTCATCTGTATTTGCAACTCACAAATACATATCTGCAAATTTAACACTTCCCTGAGCTCCAGATTTACATATTTAACTACCTACTTCTCACCTAAATATAGTTTTCTCAAAGACATCTCATATACAAACATGGCAAAATAGAACTCTCAATCCACTCCCTTATACCTGTTCTTCAAAATCTTCCTCATCACAGTACATAGCAGATATCCATCCATTTGCTTAAGCCAAAAAAGGTAATTTCATTCTTTAATGATCTCTTTTCCTCATCTCAAACATTCAGCCCATTAGAATGTTCTATTAATTTACCTGAAAACATAGAGTTCAAAGCAGTCCAATTCTCTGTGTATTCATCTTCATTATATCTTTGATCTGTATTACTTCAATGACTTTTATCCATCTTTAGTTTGACCAACTCCTCCCAAAAGTCCACTCTTAATATAGTAGATGTAAAACAGATATCAGACTTTTGGGTAAAACACTTCAAAATATCTAAGCAAATGAAAAGTAAAATCAAAATTCCTCATTTAGTACTACAAAGACCTCTATGGCCTGGGTTCTGACCTACTTCTTAAACCTCTTCTCATCCCACACTTTCACATTCACTGTGCTCCAGCCAATTTGTTCTCCTGACATTTCTGTTATCTCTATAAAACTTTTTACTTTGATATTTCCTATTCTTGGAATCCTATTCCTCCACACCTTAGCATGGTTGGCATCTTTTCATCCAAATATCCCAACTTTTCTCTACTCCTCAGAATAAGTCTTCCCTGAGTCATTTATTTCAACTCTCAACTCAGCTTCCACTGTGACTGCCTCTCACATCACTGTTTATTTTCTTAGCAGTACTATTGTAATATATGCATGCTTCAGTTTTAATATGTCCCTGATATGCTGATGCATTGTAAATTAATCTGTAAATTAATTTTGATATTTATATATTAATAGTATTTAGAAGTGAGGCCTTTGGAAGCATTTAGGATTATATGATGTCATGAGGGTTGGAACTCGATTATAGAACTGACGGATTTATAAGAAAAGTAAGAGACTGGAGCTAGCACACACTTGCTGTCTTACCATATGTTGTTTAGATATGAGGTGTTCCCCAAAATCTCATATGCGAGAAAGTGGAAGAATATCCAGAGATAAAATGATTAGATTTTAAGAGTGATAAGCTAATCAGTGGATGAATTCATTGATATGGATTACCTGCATGATAACTGCATGCAGGCAGGGTGTGACTGGAAGAAGCAGGTCATTTGGGGCATGCCTTTGAGATTAATATTTTGTCCCTGGTAAGCAGAGCTCCCTATCTACTTACTGGTTGTCGTGTCCTAAGCTGCTTTCTTCTACCCTGCCCTTCTGTCATTATGTTCTGTATTACCTTCTGGACCTATAGTGTTGACTGACAGTGAACTGAATCTCTGAACGTGAGCCAAAATAAACTTTTCTTCCTCTAAATTGTTCTTGTTGAGTCTTTTGGTCACAGACACGCAAAGCTAACTAAAACATTATGCCCTCTACCATGTTATCTTAGAGCAGGAAAGTCCTCAACAGAGGCCAGCACCATACTTTTGGATTTCTCAGTATCCAGAGCCACAAACTAAGTGAATTTCTGTTCTTTCTAAACTTGTAATTGACACAGAATAATTGTACATATTTGCGGGATACAATATACTGTTTTGATATATATAGACCTGTGCAATAATCAAATCATATCATATTTCAACACACATTTGTGCATCATGTTATGATCAAATAGCATAACCATCACCTCAAACATTTAACATTTTTGGGGGTAACATTCAAAGAGAAGATTCAAAATCCTCTCTTTCAGTTCTGTTGCTTATTTTTCCCTTTAAATATTTCATTATTAATAAAATAAAATATAAGTGACAAAGATGTGAGCAATATAAATGTACACATTACAAACAATATTTTAAATTATTTTCATTAATATATTATAGTTCTACACAATAGTGGGGTTCATTTTGACATAATCATATATGTGTCAAATATAATTTGCTTCATTTCAGTGCCTAGTTCTTTCTCTTTCCCTTCCTTCCTCCATACCCTTGTTCTCCTTCTGTTATACTGATCTTCTTTCTTTTTATTTATTTCTATTTTTACTGATACTTTATAGATACACATAAATTTAAATTCAGTGTGGTATGTTCATATGTGTACATAGCATAATTTGGTCAATTTCATTCCGTAATTTCTCTTTTCTTCCATCCATTCTCCTTCCCCTTCTATGCCCTTCTTATGCTCTCTTCTATTTTCGTGGGATATCCTTCCCCCTTTTTCTTATTTTGTTCTAATTTCCACATATGACAGAAAAAATTGAACCTTGACTTTCTGAATCTGGCTTATTTTATTTACCATGATGTTCTCCACTTGCATCCATTTCTCAGCAAATGCCATGATATTATTCATTTTTATGCCTGAGTAAAACTCTTTGTGTGTGTGCATGTGTGTGTGTGTGTGTATCACATTTTCTTTATGCATTTATCTGATGATGGACACCTCATCTCATTCCATAATTTTGCTCTTTTGAACAGAGCTGCTATAAACTTTTATGTACCTATACCATTATACTATGCTGATTTTAGTTCTTTTGGATAAGTACCAATGAGTGGTATAGCTGGGTAATATGGTGGTTCCATTCAGAGTCTTGAGGAATAATGCTTTCTAATGTGGTTGTACCAATTTGATGTCCCTCCAACAATGTATGAGTATACCCTTTTCTGCACATCCTCACCAACACTTATCCTTATTTGTATTTTTAATTTTCAACTAGAGCTTTATAGTCACACAAAGTAGTTGAGCTCATCCTGACAAACTTATACACACATGAAATTTGATTTTAATTTGTGATCTCTCACTTTGCCCTCCCCCTTTAACTCCCATATTCCCTCCCTTTCCCTATTGTCTTTCCTCTAGTCTACTAGATTTTCTTTTGCTCATTTACTTATATTTGATTCATTCTTGTAATATATTTATATATGCACATAACATGAACTTTAATATTTCATTCCACATTGCCTCTTTACTCATCCCTCCACTCTGACTCTTGGTCTCATTCTACATTACCTATCTTCCCTTTATCTTTATGATATCCTGTTGTTCTATCCCCCTTTCTTTTAATTTGCTCTAACTTTCACATAAGAGAAGAAACATTTGATTTTTGAGTTTGTGAGTTTGTCTTGTTTCTGTTTTAGTTAGTGTTTTCTGTTTCTTTTCTTTCCTTTTCTTTTCTTTTGCTGCTATGACTAAAAGACCTGACAAGAACAATTTTAGAGGGGGAAAATTTATTTTAGGAACTCATGGTTTAAGCAATCTCGGTCCATAGATGACTGACTCCCTTTCATGGAGCTTGAAGTGAGGCAAACCATCATGGTGGAAATGTATAATGAAAGGAAGCAGCTCACATGATGATCAGAAGGCAGAGAGAGAAACTCCACTTTCCAGATACAAAATAAATAACAAAAGTCACACCCCCAGTGCCCACCTCCTCCATCCGCACACTAAATGCCCTGTTACCACTCAATTAATTCCATCAGGGGATTAATTCACCGATTTTTTTAAGGCTCTCATAACCCAATCATTTCTCCTTTAAAGCTTACATTATCTCACATGTGAGCTCTTGGGGAAAACTCACATAATATTCACTTAGCATAATATTCTCAGTTCCATCCATTTACTGGAAAATGCCATTATTTCATTTTTTATGGCTAAGTGGAATTCCATCCTGTGTATGTGTGCATGTATATATACACACATACATATGTACTTTATACTACACACATACATATGTATACTACATGTATACTATATATAGTATACTATATAGTATATATATATGTAGTATACTTATGTATACTATATGTACGTACTATACAGTTATATATATATATACTTATGTATGTATATACATAAGTATACTTATGTTTACATATACATATATATTTGCACACACATATATATCACAAATCCTTAATCAGTTCATCTATTGGCAGCCTCCTTTGTTGATTCCATTATGTAGCTATTGTGAATTGTACTGTTATAAATGTTGAAGTGACTGTCTTCTCTAGTGAGCTCTAGAAGTTTTCTTTGGAGTAATTTTGGGAATTTAGGTATAGAATTATGTCATTGGCAAATGAGATATTTTAACTTCTTGTTTTCCTCTTTGTATCCCTTTGATTTCCTTTCTTGCCTGATCACTCTGGCTAATGTTTTGAGGACTACATGGAATAGGAGTGGTGAGAGTGGACGGCTTTTGCTTGTTTTTGATTTTAAAGGAAATACTTTAATTTTTCTTCATTCAGTATGATGTTGACTTTGTTTTCTTTTTTTATAAATTGTCTTTACAATGCTGAGGTAAATTTTTTCAATCTCTATCTTTTTCAGCATTTTTATCATAAATGGGTGCTGGATTTTATGAAAATATTTTTCTTCATCTATTGAAATTATGTGGTTTTTGTCATCAATTCTGTTTAATTGGTGAATTACATTTATTGATTTGTGTATGTTGAATTAAACTTGTATCCCTGGAATAAAACCCACTTCATCATGGTGTATTACCTTTTTGATTTATTTATTTATTTATTTTATTGTAAACAAATGGGATACATGTTGTTTCTCTGTCTGTACATGGCATAAAGGCATACCATTTGTGTAATCATAAATTTACATAGGGTAATGTTGTTTGATTCATTCTGCCATTTTTTCCCTTCCCCCCCACCCCTCCCACTCCTCCCCTCCATCTATACAGTCCTTCCTTCCTCCATTCCTGCCCCCCTCCCTAAACCCAACTCCTACCCCAACACTAACCCTTCCCACCGCCCATTATGTGTCATCATCCACTTATTAGCGATATCATTCTTCCTTTGGTTTTCTGAGATTGGCTTATCTCACTTAGCATGATATTCTCCAGTTTCATCCATTTGCCTGCAAATGCCATAATTTTATCATTCTTTATGGCTGAGTAATATTCCATTGTATATATATACCACATTTTCTTTATCCATTCATCAATTGAAGGACATCTAGGTTGCTTCCAAAATCTGGCTATTGTGAACTGAGCAGCTATGAACATTGATGTGGCTGTATCTATGTAATATGCTGATTTTAAGTCCTTTGGGTATAGGCCAAGGAGTGGGATAGCTGGGTCAAATGGTGGTTCCATTCCATGTTTTCTAAGGAATCTCCACACTGCTTTCCAGAGTGGCTGCACTAATTTGCAGCCCCACCAGGAATGTATGAGTGTACCTTTCTCCCCACATCCTCGCCAACACCTGTTGTTGCTTGTATTCTTGATAATGGCCATTCTAATTGGGGTGAGATGGAATCTTAGGGTGGTTTTGATTTGCATTTCTCCTATTGAACATTTTTCCATATGTTTGTTGATTGCTTGTATATCTTCTTCTGTGAAGTGTCTATTCATTTCTTTAGCCCATTTGTCAATTGGATTATTTACATTCTTGGTGTAGAGTTTTTTGAGTTCTTTATAGATTCTGGAGATTAGCGCTCTATCTGAAGTATGATTGGCAAAGATTGTCTCCCACTCTGTAGGCTCTTTCTTCGCATTGCTGATAGTTTCCTTTGCTGAGAGAAAGCTTTTTAGTTTGAATCTATCCCAGTTATTAATTCTTGCTTTTATTTCTTGTGCTATTGGAGTCCTGTTGAGGAAGTCTGGTCTTAAGCTGACATGTTGAAGCTCTGGACCTACTTTTTCTTCTATAAGATGCAAGGTCTCTGGTCTGATTCCGAGATCCTTAATCCATTTTGAGTTTAGTTTCGTGCATGGTGAGAGATATGGGTTTAGTTTCATTCTGTTGCATATGGATTTCCAATTCTCCCAGCACCATTTGTTGAAGAGGCTATCTTTTCTCCATTGCATATTTTTGGCCCCTTTGTCTAGTATGAGAAAATTGTATTTATTTGGGTTTGTGTCTGTGTCCTCTATTCTGTACCATTGATCCACCTTTCTATTTTGGTACCAATACCATGCCGTTTTTGTTACTATTGCTTTGTAATAGAGTTGAATATCTGGTATTGCGATACCCCCTGCTTCACTCTTTCTGCCAAGGCTTGCTTTAGCTATTCTGGGTTTTTTATTCTTCCAGATGAATTTCATAATTGCTTGCTCTATTTCTGTAAGGTACATCATTGGGATTTTAATTGGAATTGCATTGAATCTGTATAGCACTTTTGGTAGTATGGCCATTTTGACAATATTAATTCTTCCTATCCAAGAACATGGGAGATCTTTCCATCTTCTAAGGTTTTCTTTAATTTCTTTCTTTAGTGTTCTGTAGTTCTCATTGTAGAGATCTTTCACCTCTTTTGTGAGATTGATTCCCAAATACTTTATTTTTTTCGAAGCTATTGTGAATGGGGTAGTTTTCCTGATTTCTCTTTCTGAAGATTCATCGCTTATGTATAAAAATGCCTTAGATTTATGTGCATTGATCTTATATCCCACTATTTTACTGAATTCACTTATGAGATCTAAAAGTTTTCTGGTGGAATTTCCTGGTTCCTCTAAGTATACAATCATATCATCAGCAAATAGGGATAGTTTGAGTTCTTCTTTTCCTATTCGTATCCCTTTAATTTCTTTGGTCTGTCTAATTGCTCTGGCTAGAGTTTCAAGGACGATATTGAATAGAAGTGGTGAAAGAGGGCATCCCTGCCTTGTTCCAGTTTTTAGAGAAAATGCTTTCAGTTTTTCACCATTTAGAATGATATTAGCCATGGGTTTAGCGTAGATGGCCTTTACAATGTTAAGGAATGTTCCCACTATCCCTATTTTTTCTAGTGTTTTGAGCATGAAGGGGTGCTGTATTTTATCAAATGCTTTTTCTGCATCTATCGAAATAACCATGTGATTCTTGACTTTAAGTCTGTTGATATGGTGAATTACATTTATTGATTTCCGAATGTTGAACCAACCTTGCATCCCTGGGATGAAACCCACTTGATCATGGTGCACTATCTTTTTAATATGTTTTTGTATGCGATTTGCTAATATTTTGTTGAGAATTTTTGCGTCGATGTTCATTAAGGATATTGGTCTGAAATTTTCATTCCTTGATGTGTCTCTGTCTGGTTTAGGAATCAGGGTAATATTGGCTTCATAGAATGAGTTTGGGAGAGTTCCTTCCTCTTCTATTTTCTGGAATACTTTGAGAAGTATTGGAATGAGCTCTTCTTTAAAGGTTTTGTAGAACTCGGCTGAGAACCCATCTGGTCCTGGACTTTTCTTTGTCGGAAGGCTTTTGATGACTTCTTCAATTTCATTACTTGAAATTGGTCTATTTAAATTGTGTATGTCCTCCTTGTTCAGTTTAGGCAATTCATATGTCTCTAGAAACCTGTTGATGTCTTCGAAATTTTCTATTTTGTTGGAGTATAGATTTTCAAAATAGCTTCTAATTATGTTTTGTATTTCAGTCGTATCTGTTGTGATATTTCCTTGTTCATTCCGAATTTTAGTGATTTGGGTTTTCTCTCGTCTTCTCTTTGTTAGTGTGGCTAAAGGTTTATCAATTTTGTTTATTTTTTCAAAGAACCAACTATTTATTTTGTCAATTTTTTGTATTGTTTCTTTTGTTTCAATTTCATTGATTTCAGCTCTCAGTTTAACTATTTCCTGTCTTCTAATACTTTTGGTGTTGGTCTGTTCTTCTTTTTCTAGGGCTTTGAGCTGTAGTGTTAGGTCCTTTATTTTTTGAGTTTTACTTCTTTTATTAAATGTGCTCCATGAAATAAATCTTCCTCTAAGTACTGCTTTCATAGTGTCCCAGAGATTTTGATATGACGTTTCTTTGTTCTCGTTTAGCTCTAAGAATTTTTTAATTTCCTTCCTAATATCTTCTGTTATCCATTCATCATATAGTAGCATATTGTTTAATCTCCAGGTGTTGGAGTAGTTTCTGTTTTTTACTCTTTCATTTATTTCTAACTTCAATCCATTATGATCTGATAGAATACAAGGTAGTGTCTCTATCTTCTTGTATTTGCTGACATTAGCTTTGTGGCATAATATGTGGTCTATTTTAGAGAAGGATCCATGTGCTGCTGAGAAGAAAGTGTATTCGCTCTTGGTTGGATGGTATATTCTATAAATGTCTGTTAAGTCTAAATTATTGATTGTGTTATTGAGATCTATGGTTTCTTTGTTCAATTTTTGCTTGGAAGATCTGTCCAGTGGTGAAAGAGGCATGTTAAAATCACCTAGTATTATTGTGTTATGGTCTATTTGGTTTCTAAAATTGAGAAGGATTTGTTTGACATACATGGATGAGCCACTGTTTGGGGCATAGATGTTTATGATTGTTATATCTTGGTGATTTATGCTTCCCTTAAGCAGTATGAAATGTCCTTCTTTACCCCTTCTGACTAACATTGGCTTGAAGTCCACATTATCAGAAATGAGGATGGATACTCCAGCTTTTTTGCTGAGTCCATGTGAATGGTATGTTTTTCCCCATCCTTTCACCTTTAGTCTATGGTTATCTCTTTCTATGAGGTGAGTCTCTTGCAGGCAACATATTGTTGGATCTTTCTTTTTAATCCAATATGCCAGTCTATGTCTTTTGGTTGATGAATTCAGGCCATTAACATTCAGGGTTATTATTGAGATATGATTTGTATTCTTGGTCATTTGGTTCATATTTAAAATTCCTTTATTTGACAGTTCCTTTAGGATAATTCCTCCCTTTGCTGATTTGCTTCTTTGTTTTTTATTTCTTCCTCACGAAATATTTTGCTGAGAATGTTCTGTAATGCTGGCTTTCTTTTTGTAAATTCTTTTGCTTTTGTTTATCATGGAATGATTTTATTTCATCGTCAAATGTGAAGGTAAGTTTTGCTGGGTATAAGATTCTTGGTTGGCATCCATTTTCTTTCAGAGCTTGAAAAATGTTGTTCCAGGCCTTTCTAGCTTTTAGGGTCTGGATTGAAAAATCTGCTGATATCCGTATTGGCTTCCCCCTGAATGTAATTTGGTTCTTTTCTCTCACAGCCTTTAAAATTCTGTCTTTATTTTGTATGTTAGGTATTTTCATTATAATGTGCCTTGGTGTGGGTCTGTTGTAATTTTGTGTCTTTGGAGTCCCATAAGCCTCTTGGACTTGATTTTCCATTTCATTCTTCAGATTTGGGAAATTTTCTGATATTATTTCTTCAAATAGATTGTTCATTCCTTTGGTTTGTTTCTGTAAGCCTTCCTCAATCCCAATAATTCTCAAATTTGGCCTTTTCATGATATCCCATAGTTCTTGGAGTTTCTGTTCATGATTTCTCACCATCTTCTCTGTTTGTTCAACTTTGTTTTTAAGGTTAAATATTTTGTCTTCAATATCTGAGGTTCTGTCTTCCAGGTGTTCTATCCTATTGGTTATGCTTTCTATGGAGTTCTTAATTTGGTTTATTATTTCCTTCATTTCAAGGATTTCTGTTTGGTTTTTTTTCAATATCTCTAACTCTTTATTGAAATGATCTTTTGCTTCCTGAATTTGCTCTGTTAACTGTCGATTGGTGTGATCGTTCAATGCCTGCATTTGCTCTTTCATCTCATTGTTTGCTTCCCTAATCATTTTAATTATGTACATTCTGAACTCCCTTTCTGTCATTTCTTCTGCCATGCTGTCATTGGATTTTATTGATGTACCATCTAGATTTGTTTGGGGCATTTTCTTCCCTTGTTTTCTCATATTGTTCAGGAATCAGTGGGTCATTAAGATATTGCAGATTTCCTCTATCAACTTATAATGTCCCTGAAGATTGCTAGTATATCCCCTCTTATCCTTCAGTAGCCTGAAGTCTTGGAGGAGGTTGATAATGCAGAGCTCCACGAAGAAGCTGCCTCTCTAGGGGTGGTGACCCTCAGGTGGCGTATATTCCCTGCTAGTGGGCAGAGGTGCCTCCACTTGTTGACCAATGGTCATCCAATGGGGAACTAGACTGCGGGCTGAGGCAAGGCCTGTTTGTGCCTGTGTCTCTGGTTTTACCGTCCCTGTGGGAAAACCTCCCCCGGCCGGGAAGACTCACTTGGTGGGGATGTCTCGCTGGTCAGTTCCCCTCCTAGAGGTTCCCCTCAAACTACAACTACCGCCTGGGCTGGGCTGTCTTCCTCTGCAACAATTCCAGGGGCCTGTACCTACGTCCTGGGCCTGGGAGCCTCACCCTTCGCAGGCAAGTCTCCTTAGGCTGCCTCTCCCAGAGAATCTGCCTGCAGCCCTGGAAACTTCGCTCCGCCCCTAGGCGTGTCTCTGTGTGGCTCTTCCAGCAAGAAGCCACCTAGCTCCTGGGATCCTGCTCTGCACCAATCGCCTGGCTATGCAGCCCCTCCTCTGAGCCACCACCTGGAGCCCCGTACAATAGCTCCGAGACCCAGAGACCCGCCGGACACCTCCTCCTCTGGACAGCCACCTGGTTTCCGACACAGTCACTAGGAGTCCAAACAACTCACTTCGGGTCTCCTCCTCCTGCCAACCACCCGTAGCCCTAGGCAGTCACTCCAAGTCCAAGTGACCCGCCCTGTTCCTCCTCCTCCTCCTTGGGGTAGCCCCCCGGGTGTTCAGGAGCGGTGGCTCCGAGACCAAGTGATCCACCACGCTCCTCCTCCAGGCAGGCTACCGGTGTTCAGGAGCGGTCGCTTTTAGTCCAATCAACTCACCACTCACCTCCTCCTCTGGCAACTGCCTGTGGCTCTGATGCAGTCACTCCTAGACCAAGCGTCCCACCACTCTCCTCCTCCAGGCAGGCCACCGGTGTTCTGGAGCAGTTGTTCTGAGTTCATACAGCTCGCCACGCAGCTCCTCCTCTGGCAACTGCCTGTGGCTCTGATGCAGTCACTCCTGGACCAAGCGTCCCGCCGAGCTCCTCCTCTTCCTCCAGGCAGTCCCCTGGTGTTCAGGAGCGCTCGCTCTGAGTTCAAACAGCTCACCACGCAGCTCCTTCTCTGGCAACCCCCTGTGGTTCTGATGCAGTCACTCCTAGACCAAGCGACCCGCCGGGCTTCTCCTCTTCCTCCGGGCAACCCCCCAGTGTTCAGAAGCGGTCGTTCTGGGTCTAAATAACTCACCACGCAGCTCCTCCTCAGGCAGCTGCCCGGAGCCCCAGTGGTTGTCCGAGTCCAAGCGCTGTGCTGAGCCACCTCCTCTACGATGATCCCAGTTGTCCGTGTTTACCACTCCAGCAGGGGGAGGGGGTGTCTCGCCGAGCAACTCTACTTCACAAATTCCCTGCGTTCTGGGGCTACCGCCTCATCCGGGACGCCTCCCCAACGGGAGAGACTCACCCGGTGGCTTTGAGTTGGTCCCAAGTCTCTCACTATCTCCTCTTTTGAATCTTGCATCCTGTAGCAACGTGAAATGCAGCCACCCTCTAGTCCACTATCTTGGCCCCTCACAAATTGCAGTTTTAATGGTTTTGGTACATTTCCTGGTGCTCAAAAACCAGGCCTGCTCCCTGGGGATCTTCAGCACCCCCAGAGCAGAGCAACCAAGGACTACAGAAAATGAAAGTGAATCCTAGTACCGAATGGCAGAAATGGCCTTGATTTATTTTTGAATGCAGTTTGCTCACATTTTATTTAGGATTTTTCCATCTGTGTTCATCAGGGGTACTGGTCTGTAGTTTCCTTTCCTTGATGAGTCTTTGCCTGGTTTTGGTATCAGGGTTATACTGGTGTCATAAAATGAATTTGGGAGTGTTCTTTTCCTTTCAATTTCATGGAATAATTTGAGAAAGACTGGTGTAAGTTCTTCTGTAAAGATCTGGTGAAACTCAGCTGAGAATCCATGTGGTCCTTGGCTTTTCTGTTTTTGACAGATTTTATTTGTTGTTTTAATTTCATTACTACATTCAACATATTGATTTGACTTTATTTTGCCAAACAGGAAGTAAGAAATTTGTATTGTACTGGAAAATTTTGCAGTTTGAACCCAGTGAGGAGGGGTAAAAAGAAATTATTAAGTGGCATTGGTGACCCTGGTAGAACATAAAAGGTGAGAGATTGAGTGGGGAAGAAATGTACATGTTTGACATCTCCCACATACTAGATCTTTCCCCAAATTGTCCCTCAGTCATTAAGTCAGTAGTCCCTTACAAACATCATCTCTTATCTTGCCCAAAGTTAATTCAAAGTGGATCAGATACCTGGGAATTAGACCAGAAACTTTTCAACTGCTAGAAAAAAATTGTAGGCCAAGTACTTCAATGTGTTGGTACGGGACCAACTTCTTTAAAAAGACTCCTAAAGTGCACAAAATAAAACCCAAAATCAATAAGTGGAATGGAATCAAGTTAAAAAGTTTCTGCAGGTATTCAAGATGGCGGACGAGAGGGTGGCTGCATTTCATGTTGCTCCAGGACTCAGGATTCAAGAAGACGAGGTTTTGAGAGACTTGGAACCAACTCAAAGCTGCCGGGTGAGTCTCTCCCATTGGGGAGGCATCCCGGATGGGTCGGTAGTCCCAGACTGCAGGGAACTTTGTGAAGTAGAGTTGCCCAACGAGACACCCCTCCCCCTGCTGGAGCGATGAACTCAGACAACTGGGAGCATCCTAGAGGAGGGCTGCTCAGCACAACGCTTGCACTTGGATCGACTGCACCATGAATGAAGGCAGCTCCCCAGAGGAGGAGATGTGCAGCCGGTCGCTTGGACTTTGAGCGACTGCACTGGAACACCGGGTGGCTGCCCAGAGGAGGAGCACGCGGTGAGTTACTTGAACTCAGAGCAACAGCACTGCGGCTCAAGGTGGTGCTCAGAGGAGGGGTCACACAGCCAGACAATTAGGTGCAGAGCAAAGTCCCAGACCTAGGTGGCTTCTTGGTGGAAGAGCAGCACAGAGAAACTTAGAGGTGGAGTGAAGGTTCCAGGACTATGGGCAGCTTCTCTGAGGAGGGCCAGCCTAAAGAGACTCTTCAGCACAGGGTGAGGATCCCACGCCCAGGAGGTAGGTCCGGGCCCCTGAGAACGTTGCAGAGGAAGGCTGCCCAGTTCAGGCCATAGTTGTGGATTGAGGGGAGCCTCTAGGAGACAAATTGATCAGTGAGACCTCTCCGCTGGGTGAGTCTTCCCTGCTGGGTGAGGTTTTCCCACAAGGATGGTAAAATCAGAGACACAGACCAAAACAGGCCTTACCACAGCCCGTAGCCTAGTTCCCCTTTGGATGACCATTGGTCAACAAGTGGAAGCACCTCTGCCCGCTAGCAGGAAATATACCCCACCTGAAGGCCACAACCCCTAGAGAGACTGCTTCCTTGTGGAGTACCGCATTATCAACTTCCTAAAAGACTTCAGGCTACTGAAGGCTAAGAGGAGATATATTAGAAATCTTCAGGGACATTATAAGTCAACAGAGGAAATCTGCAATATCTTAGTGGTCCACTGATACCTGAACAATGTGAGAAAACAAGGGAAGAAAATGCCCCAAACAAATCTAGATGTTACATCAATAAAATCCAATGACAGCATGGCAGAAGAAATGACAGAAAGGGAGTTCAGAATGTACATAATTAAAATGACCAGGGAAGCAAATGATGAGATGAAAGAGCAAATGCAGGCATTGAATGATGAGAGGAAAGAGCAAATGCAGGCATTTAATGATCACAACAATCAACTCTTAAAAGAGCAAATACAGGAAGCAAAAGATCATTTCAATAAAGAGTTAGAGATATTGAAAAAAAACAAACAGAAATCCTTGAAATGAAGGAAACAATAAACCAAATTAGGAACTCCATAGAAAGCATAACCAATAGGATAGAACACCTGGAAGACAGAACCTCAGATATTGAAGACAAAATATTTAATCTTGAAAAGAAAATTGACCGAACAGAGAAGATGGTAAGAAATCATGAACAGAATCTGCAAGAACTATGGGATATCATGAAAAGGCCAAATTTGAGAATTATTGGGATTGAGGAAGGCACAGAGAAACAAATCAAAGGAATGAACAATTTATTCAATGAAATAATATCAGAAAATTTGCCAAATTTGAAGAATGAAATGGAAAATCAAGTACAAGAGGCTTATAGGACTCCAAAGACACAAAATTACAACAGACCAACACAAAGGCACATTAAAATGAAAATACCTAACATATAAAATAAAGACAGAATTTTAAAGACTGTGAGAGAAAACAACCAAATTACAATCAGGGGGAAACCAACGGATATCAGCAGAGTTTTCAATCCAAACCCTAAAAGCCAGAATGGGCTGGAACAACATTTTTCAAGCCCTGAAAGAAAATGGATGCCAACCAAGAATCTTATACCCAACAAACTTACCTTCAGATTTGACAATGAAATAAAATCCTTACTTGATAAACAAAAGCTAAAAGAATTTACAAAAAGAAAGCCAGCATTACAGAACATTCTCAGCAAAATATTCCTTGAGGAAGAGATGAAAAACAACAATGCAAATCAGCAAAGGGAGGAACCATCCTAAAGGAATTTTCAAATAGAGGAGTAATGAAGTGGTGTCAAAAAAAATGAGCCAAATGACCAGGAATACAAATCATATTTCAATAATAACCCTGAATATTAATGGCCTGAAATCATCAATCAAATGCCATAGACTGGCAGATTAGATTAAAAAGAAAGATCCAACAATATGTTACCAGCAAGAGACTCACCTCATAGAAAGAGATACCCATAGACCAAAGGTGAAAAGATGGGGAAAAACAAACCATGCACATGTACACACAAAAAAAGCCGTAGTATGCATCCTCATTTCACATAATGTGGACTTCAAGCCAAAGTTAGTCAGAAGGGATAAAGAAGGACATTTCATACTGCTCAAGGGAAGCATCAATCAGCAAGACATAACAATCATAAATATCCAGGCCCCAAACATTGGTTCATCCATGTACATCAAACAAATCCTTCTCAATTCCAGAAACCAAATAGACAAAAACACAATAATACTAGGCGATTTTAACACACCTCTCTCACCACTGGACAGATCCTCCAAACAAAAATTGAACAAAGAAACCATAGATCTCAATAACATAATCAATAAAATAGACTTAATGGATATTTACAGAATATACCATCCAACAAAGAGTGAATACTCTTTTTTCACAGCAGTACATGGATAATTCTCTAAAATAGACCATATATTATGCCACAAAGATAATGTTAGCAAATACAAGAAAATAGAGACAGTACCTTGTATTCTATCAGATCATAATAGATTGAAATTAGAAATAAAAGAAAGAGTAAAAACAGAAATTACTCCAACATCTGGAGATTAAATAATATGCAATTAAATGATGAATGGATAACAGAAGATATCAGGAAGGAAATAAAAAAATTCTTAAAGGTAAATTAGAACACAGAAACATCATATCAAAATCTCTGGGACACTATGAAAGCAGTACTTAGAGGAAAATTTATTTCATGGAGCGCATTCAATAAAAGAAGTAAAAATCAACAAATAAACGACCTAACACTATGGCTCAAAGCCCTAGAAAAAGAAGAACAGAGCAACACCAAAATTAATAGAAGACAGGAAATAATTAAAATCAGACCTGAAATCAACGAAATTGAAACAAAAGAAACAATCGAAAAAATTGACCAAATAAATAGCTGGTTCTCTGAAAAAATAGCCAGAATTGATAAACCCTTAGCCACACTATCAAAGAGAAGAGGAGAGAAAACCCAGAATGCTAAAATTCGGGATGAAGAAGGAAATATAACAACAGACACAAGTGAAATACAAAACATAATTAGAAGCTATTTTGAAAATCTATACTCCAACAAAATAGAAAATCTCAAAGTCATCAACAGGTTTCTAGAGACATATGAATTACCTAAACTGAACCAGTAGGACATACACAATTTAAATAGATCAATTTAAAGTAATGAAATAGAAGAAGTCATCAAAAGCCTACCAACAAAAAAAAGTCCAGGACCAGATGGGTTGTCAGCCGAGATTTACAAAACCTTTAAAAAGGGCTCATTCCAATACTTTTCAAAGGACTCCATGAAATAAAAGAGGAGGGAACCCACCCGAACTCATTCTATGAAGCCAGTATTACCCTGATAACTAAAGCAGACACAGACACTTCGAGGAAAGAAAATTTCAGACCAATAACCTTAATGAACATCGACGCAAAAATTCTCAACAAAATTTTAGCAAATCACATACAAAAATATATTAAAAAGTTAGTGTACCACGATCAAGTGGGTTTCATCCCAGGGATGCAAGGTTGGTTCAACATCCCGAAATCAATAATTGTAATTCACCATATCAACAGACTTAAAGTCAAGAATCACGTGATTATTTCAATAGATGCAGAAAAAGCATTTGATAAAATACAGCACCTCTTCATGCTTTGTGCATGTTTTGTACATTATAAAAAAAAGCGATAGTGGGAACATTCCTTAACATTGTAAAGGCTATCTATGCTGAGCCTATGGCTAATATCATTCCAAATGGTGAAAAAATGAAAGCATTCCCCCTAAAAACTGGAACAAGTAAGGGATGCCCCCTTTCACCACTTCTATTCAAAATGTCCTCAAAACTCTAGCCAGAGCAATTAGACAGACCAAAGAAATTAAAGGGATACGAACAGGAAAAGAAGAATGCAAACTATCCCTATTTGCTGATGACATGATTATATACTTAGAGGAACCAGGAAATTCTACCAGAAAACATTTAGAACACATAAGTGAATTCAGTAAAGTAGCAGGATATAAGATCAATGCTCATAAATCTAATGCCTTTTTATACATAACTGATGAATCTTCAGAAAGAGAAATTAGGAAAACTACCCCATTCACAATAGCCTCGAAAAAAATAAAATACTTGGGAATCAATCTCACAAAAGAGGTGAAAGACCTCTACAATGAGAACTACAGAACACTAAAGAAAGAAATTAAAGAAAACATTAGAAGATGGGAAGATCTTCCATATTCTTGGATAGGCAGAATTAATATTGTCAAAATGACCATACTACCAAAAGTGCTATAAAGATTCAATGCAATTCCAATTAAAATCCCATTGATGTACCTTACAGAAATAGAGCAAGCAATCATGAAATTCATCTGGAAGAATAAGAAACCCAGAATAGCTAAAGCAATCCTTAGCAGGAAGAGTGAAGCAGGGGTATCGCAATACCAGGACTTCAAATCTACTACAAAGCAATAGTAACATAAATGGCATGGTACTGGTATCAAAATAGACATGTAGATCAAAGGTACCGATTAGAAGACACAGACACAAACCCAAATATATACAATTTTCTCATACTAGACAAAGGGGCCAAAAATATGCAATGGAGAAAAGATAGCCTCTTCAACAAATGGTGCTGGGAAAATTGGAAATCCATATGCAACAGAATGAAACTAAACACATATTTTTCACCATGTATGAAACTCAACTCAAAAGAGATTAAGAACTTCAGAATCAGACCAGAGCCCCTTCATCTTATAGAAGAAATAGAACGTCCAAATCTTCAGCATGTCATCGTAGGATCAGACTTCCTCAACAGGACTCCCATAGCACAAGAAATAAAAGCAAGAATCAATAACTGGCATAGATTCAAACTAAAATGTTTTCTCTCAGCAAAGGAAACTATCGGTAATGTGAAGAAAGAGCATACAGAGTGGGAGAAAATCTTTGCCAATCATACTTTAGATAGAGCAGTAATCTCCAAAAGTATAAAGAACTCAAAAAACTCTACACCAAGAATACAAATAACCCAATCTAAAAATGGGCTAAGGAAAGGAACAGACACTTCACAGAAGAAGATCTACAAAAAATCAACATACATATGAAAAAATGTTCTACATCTCTAGTAATAAGAGAAATGCAAATCAAAACTCCCCTAAGATTCCATCTTACCCCAATTAGAATGGTGATTATCAAGAACAAAAGCAACAATAGGCATTGGTGAGGATGTGTGGAAAAAGGTACACTCATACAATGCTGGTGGGGTTGCAAATTAGTGCAGCCACTCTGGAAAGCAGTGTGGAAATCCCTTAGAAAACCTGGAATGGAACCACCATTTGACCCAGCTATCCCACTCCTTGGCCTATACCCAAAGGACTTAAAATCAGCATACTACAGAGATACAGCCACATCAATGTTCATAGCTGCTAAATTCACAATAGCCAGATTTTGGAAGCAATCTAGATGTCCTTCAATCGATGAATGGATAAAGAAAATGTGGTATATATATACAATGGAATATTACTCAGCCTTAAAGAACAATAAAACTATGGCCTTTGCAGGCAAATGGATGAAATTGGAGAATATCATGCTAAGTGAGATAAGCCAATCTCAAAAAGCCAAAGGACAAATGATCTTCCTGATCAGTGGATGATGACACATAGTGGGGGGTGGGAAGGAGATAAAAATGGAGGAAAGAGGAACTGTGTAGAGGGAAAAGAGGGGTGGGAGGGGTGGGGGGGAGGAAAAAATAACGGAATGAATCAAACACTATTTACCTATGTAAAAGCATGACTACACAAATGGTATGCCTTTACTTCGTGTACAAACAGAGAAACAAGAAGTATCCCATTTGTGTACAATAAAAATAAATTTAAAAAATTTCTGCACAACAAATTAAACAATTAAAAGCATGAAGAGAAAGCTTACACAGTGGGCGAAGGTTTATACTACCTGCTCCTTAGATAGGGCATTAATATTCAGAATACATAAAGAATTAAAAAGGAAACCCACTAAAGATATAGATAACCAGGGGTTTCAAGATGGTGGACTAGAGGGTGACTGCAATTCATGTTGCTCCGGGACTAAGGATTTAAGAAGAGGAGGTACTGAGAGACTCAGAACCAACTCAGAACCCCTGGGTGAGTCTCTCCCATTGGGGAGGCACCCCAGACAGGGCAGTATTCGTGGAATGCAGGGAACTTTCTGAAGTAGAGTTGCCCAATAAGACCTCTCCACTAGAGCCATGAACTCAGACAACTGAGAGCATTATAGAGGGGGGGACCCCAGCAAGAAGCTTGGGTGCTGATCGAAGGTCCCAGGACCATGGACAGCTTCACAGAGGAGCAGCCGCCCAGCGAGATGCTTCGGCAAAGGGTGAGGCTCCATGACCCAGGAAGTAGGACCGGACAACTGGGAACTTTTCAGAGGAGGGCAGCCCAGCCCAGGAGGTAGTTCTGGACAGAAGGGAACGTCTAGAAGGGGAGCTGACCAGAGAGACTTCCCCACCAGGTGAGTCTTTCCCGCTGGATTAGGCTTTTCAACTAGGGTGGTAGAACCAGAGATGGAGGTCCAGACCAGCCATGCCCCAGCCCACAGTTTAGCCCCCTTTGACTGACCACTGGTCAACAAGTGGAGTCACCTCTGCCCACCAGCAGGGAATATACCCCACCTGAAGGCCACCACCCCTATAGGGGCAGCTTTCTTGTGGAGTACCGCATTATCAAGTTCCTCCAAGACTTCAGGCTCCTGAAGGCAAGGAGGTGATATATTGGAAATCTACAGGGACACTATAAGTCAATAGAGGAAATCTGCAATATCCCAGAGTTCTACTGATACCTGAACAATATGAGAAAACAAGGGAAGAAAATATCCCAAAGAAACCTGGATGCTACATCAATAAAATCCAATGACAGCATGGCAGAAGAAATGTCAGAAAGGGAGTTCAGAACGTACATAATTAAAATGATCAGGGAAGCAAATAATGAGATGAAAGAGCAAATGCATGCTTTTAACAATCACACCAATCAACAGTTAAAAGAGCAAATATGGGAAGCAAAAGATCATTTTAATAACGAGTTAGAGATAATGAAATAAACAAACAGAAATCCTTGAAATGAACAGAATAATAAATCAAATTAAGAACTCCATAGGAAGCATAACCAATAGGATAGAACACCTGGAAGACAGAACCTCAGACACTGAAGACAAAATATTTAACCTTTAAAACAAAGTTGACCAAACAGAGAGGATGGTAAGAAATCATGAACAGAATCTACAAGAATTATGGGACATCATGAAAAGGCTAAATTTAAAAATTATTAGGATTGAGGAAGACACAGAGAAACAAACCAAAGGAATGAAAAATCTATTTAATGAAATAATATCAGAAAATTTCCCAAATCTGAAGAATGAAATGGAAAATCATGTACAAGAGGCTTAAAGGACTCCAAATACACAAAATTAAAACAGACCTACACCAAGGCACACACTAATGAAAATAACTAACATACAAAATAAAGACAGAATTTTAAATGTTGCAAGAGAAAAGAATTCAGGGGGAAACCAATACGGATATCAACAGATTTTTCAACCCAGAACCTAAAAGCTAGAAGGGGCTAGAACAACATTTTTCAAGCCCTGAAAGAAAATGGATGCCAACCAAGAATCTTATACCCAGAAAAACATACCTTCAGATTTCATGATGAAATAAAAATCTTCCATGATAAACAAAAGCTAAAAGAATTTACAAAAAGAAAACCAGCATTACAGAACATTCTCAGGAAAATATTCAGTGAGGAAGAGATGAAAAACAACAATGCAAATCAGCAAAGGGAGGACCTACCCTAAAGGAATAGCCAAATAAGAAGAAACCAAGTCGTGTCAAAAAAAGAAAAATGAGCCAAATGACCAGGAACACAAATCATATCTCAATAATAACTGTGAATGTTAATGGCCTGAACACATCAATCAAAAGACATAGACTGATAGATTGGATTAAAAAGAAAAATCCAACAATATGCTGCCTGCAAGACACTCATCTCATAGAAACAGATACCCACAGACTGAAGTTGAAAGGATAGGAAAAAATATACCATGCACATGGACACAGCAAAAAACCCGGAATATCTATCCTCATATCAGATAATGTGGACTTCAAGACAAAACTAGTCAGAAGGGATAAAGAAGGACATTCCATACTGCTTAAGGGAAGCATAAATCAGCAAGACATAACAATCATAAATATCTAGGACCCAAACATTGGCTCATTCATATACATCAAACAAATCCTTCTCAATTCCAGAAACCAAATAGACAAAAACACAATAATACTACGTGATTTTAACACACATCTTTCACCACTGGATAGATCTTCCAAACAAAAATTGAACAAAGAAACCATAGATCTCAGTAAAACAATCAATAATTTAGACTTAATGGACATTTATAGAATATACCATCCAACAAAGAGTGAATACACATTCTTCTCAGCAGCACATGGATCCTTCTCTAAAATAGACCATATTTTATGCCACAAAGCTAATGTTAGCAAATACAAGAAGATAGAGCTATTAACTTGTATTCTCTCAGAAAATAATGGATTAAAATTAGATAAATGACAGAATAGAAAACAGAAACTACTGTAATACCTGGAGATTAAACAATACAATGTAGTATGATGAATGGATAACAGAAGACATCAGGAGGGGAATAAAAAAATTCTTACAGCTAAACAAGAACAAAGATATATCAAAATCTCTTGGACACTATGAAAACAGTATGTAGAGGAAAATTTATTTCATGGAGCAAGTTCAAAAAAAAAAGAAGAAACATTCAACAAATAAATGACCTAACAATACAGCTCAAAACCCTAGAAAAAGAAGAGCAGACCAACACCAAAAGTAGTAGAAGACAGGAAATAGTTAAAATCAGAGCTGAAATCAATGAAATTGAAACAAATGAAACAATCAAATAATTGACAAAATAAATAGTTGGTTCTTTGAAAAAATAAACAGAATTGATAAATCCTTAGCCATGCTAACAAAGAGAAGGAGAGAGAAAACTCAAATTACTAAAATTCGGAAAGAACAAGGAAATATCACAACAGACAAGAGTGAAATACAAAACATAACTAGAAGCTATTTTGAAAATCTATACTCCAACAAAATAGAAAATCTCAAAGTCATCAACAGGTTTCTAGAGACATATGAATTACCTAATCTGAACCAGGAGGACATACACAATTTAAATAGATCAATTTCAAGTAATGAAATAGAAGAGGTCATCAAAAGCCTACCAACAAAGAAAAGTCCAGGACCACATGGATTCTCAGCCGAGTTCTACAAAACCTTTAAAGAAGAGCTCATTCCAATACTTCTCAAAGTATTTCATGAAATAGAAGAGGAGGGAACCCTCCCAAACTCATTGTGTGAAGCCAATATCACCCTGATTCCTAATCCAGATAGAGACACATGGAGGAATGAAAATTTCAGACCAATATACTTAATGAACATCGACGCAAAAATTCTCAACAAAATTTTAGCAAATCTCATACAAAAATATATTAAAAAGATAGTGCACCACAATCAAGTGGGTTTTATCCCAGGGATGCAAGGTTGGTTCAACATCCTGAAATCAATAAATGTCATTCACCATATGTCATTCACAATTAAAATCAAGAATCACATGATTATTTCGATACATGCAGAAAAAGCATTTAATAAAATACAACATACTTTCATGCTCAAAACACTAGAACAAAAAGGGATAGTGGGAACATTCCTTAACATTGTAAAGGCCATCTATGCTAAGCCCATTTGTCAATATTCTAAATGGTGAAAAACTGAAAGCATTCTCCCTACAAACTGGAACATGGCAGGGATGTCCTCTTTCACCACTTCTATTCAATATTGTCCTTGAAACTGTAGCCAGAGCAATTAGACAGACCAAAGAAATTAATGGACATAAATAAGAAAAGAAGAACTCGAATTATCCATATTTGCTGATGATATGATTATATATTTAGAGGAACCGGGAAATTTCACCAGAAAACTTTTAGAACTCATAATTGAATTCAGTAAAGTAGCAGGTTACAAGATCAATGCTTATAAATCACTTGCATTTTTATATATAAGTGATGAATCTTCAGAAAGAGAAGTTAGGAAAACTACCCCATTCACAATAGCTTCAAAAAAAAAAAAACACTTGGGAATCAATCTAACAAAAGAGGCGAACGACCTCTACAATGAGAATTACAGAACACTAAAGAAAGAAATTAAAGAAAACCTTAGAAGATAGAAATATCTTCCATGTTCTTCGATAGGCAGAATTAATATTGTCAAAATGGGCTTACGACCAAAAGTGTTATACAGATCCAGTGCAATTCCAATTGAAATCCCAATGACGTACCATACAAATATAGAGCAAGCAATGGTGAAATTCATCTTGAAGAATACGAAACCCAGAATAGCCAAGGCAATCTTTAGCAGGAAGAGTGAAGCAGGGAGCATCACAATACCAGAACTTCAACTATACTACAAAGCAATAGTAACAAAAATGGTGTGGTATTGGCAACCAAATAGACAGGTAGATCAATGGTAAAGAATAGAGGACACAGACACAAACCCAAATAAATACAGTTTTCTCATACTAGACAAAGGTGCAAAAAACATGCAATGGAGAAAATACAGCCTATTCAACAAATGGTGCTGGGAAAACTGTAAATCCATATGCAGCAGAATGAAACTAACCTGCACAAAACTCAACTCAAAATGGATCAAGGACCTTGGAATCAGACCAGAGACCCTGCATCTTATAGAAGAAAATGTAGGTCCAAATCTTCAACATGTTGGCTTAGGATCAGACTTCCTTAACAGTATGGGAACAGTATTCCCATAGCACAAGAAATAAAAGCAAGAATCAATAACTGGGATAGGTTCAAATTAAAAAGCTTTCTCTAAGCAAAGGAAACTATCAGTAATGTGAAGAGAGAGCCTGCAGAGTGGGAGAAAATCTTTGCCACTCATACTTCAGATAGAGCACTAATTTCCAGAATCTATAAAGAACTCAAAAAACTCTACACCAAGAATACAAAGAACCCAATCAACAAATGGGCTAAGGTAATATACAGACACTTCACAGAAGAAGATCTACAAGCAATCACCAGATACATGAAAAAAATGTTCAACATCTCTAGTTATAAGAGAAATGCAAATCAAAACTACCCTATGATTCCATCTTACCCCAACTGGAATGGCGATTATCAAGAATACTAGCAACAATAGGTGTTGGCGAGGATGTGGGGAAAAAGGTACACTCACTCATTGCTGGTGGGGCTGCAAATTAGTGCAGCCACTCTGGAAAGCAATGTGGAGATTCCTTAGAAAACCTGGAATGGAACCACCATTTGACCCCCCATCCCACTCCTTGGTCTATACCCAAAGGATTTAAAATAAGCATTCTACAGAGATACAGCCACATCAAGGTTAATAGCTGCTCAATTCACAATAGCCAGATTGTGGAAGCAACCTTGATGCCCTTCAATTGATGAATGGATAAAGAAACCGTGGTATATATATACAATCGCATATTACTTAGCCATAAACAATAATAAAAATTATGGCATTTGCAGGCTAATTGATGAATTTGGAGAATATCATGCTAAGTGATGTAAGTCAATCTCAAAAATCCAAAGAACAAATGATCTCCCTGATAAGCGGATGATGACACATAATGGGGGGTGTGAGGGGGGCAAGAATGGAGGAAGGAGGGACTATATAGAGGGAAAAGAGGGGTGGGAGGAGTGGGGGGAAGGAAATAAGTAACAGAATTACCGTATGTAAATGTATGATTACACAAATGGTATGCCTTTAATTCATGTACAGAGAAACAACATGTATCCCATTTGTTTACAATGAAAACAAATTTACAAAAGTTTAAAAAAAAGAAATAGATAACCAAATTACTAAATGGTGAAAAAATTAATCATATACTTTTCGATGAAGAAATATAAACAAACCACAAATATGTGAAATAATATTCATTATCTCTAAGATTAAGAGAACTTCAAATCAAAACTACATTGAGAATTTTTCTCACTCCTGTCAGAATGGCAGTTATCAAGAATACAAAGAAAATTAAGTGTTGGCAAGGATGTGGGGAAAGAGGTACACTCATACTTTGCTGGTGGAACTGCTACAAATGGAATTGCCATATGACTCAGCTAACTACACCTTCAGAATATATCCAAAAGATCTAAAATCAGAATCATAAGGGGATATGGCCATATCAATGTATATAGCAGCATAATTCACAATAGTTAAGCTATGGAACCAACCTAGGTGCCCTGCAGCAAATGAATGGATAAAGAAAATGTGGTATATATACACAATGGAGTTATACTGAGTCATAAAGTAGAATGAAATTCTGACATTTGCCAGTCAAATGATGGAACTAAAGACTATCATGGTAAATGAAGTAAGCTAGGCTCAGAAAATCAAGGGTTGAATATTTTCTGTGATATGCCAAAACTTGTCTAAAATAAGTGAAAAAAAAAAAGCAGGGGCATTCCCTTAAAATAGAAGATCAGTGGTGTAGATGAAGGGAATTGAGGGGGAGAAGAAGAATAGGATAAGGGAAGAACAGTGGTAATTTCACCTAACTTTCCAATGTACATATATGTATATACCACAGTGAATCCCACCATTATGTATTTCCACAAGACACTAATGAAAAAAAATCTGTAAATAATTAGAAGATAGATCAGTAGAGTATAAGGAAGGAAACAGGGGAAGGGAGGAGAGGGAGGGAAAGAAGAGGTACTGGAGTTTAAGTTAGAGGAAATTATATTCCATAATTTTATAGTTATGTCAAAATGAATCCTAATGTCAAGTGTAACTAAAAAGAACCAATAAAAATAGAGAGGTCAAGAATTTAAGAGTTGAAACGAGTATATTTGGCAAATGAATCTAATTGTACAAGTGTGTTGAATGATATTCTTAGTTTAAATACAATAGTGTGACTAACATATGACCTACACAAATTGAATCAGGAGGACACAGAAAATTTAAGTAGATCAATTTCAAACAAAGAAATTGAAGACATCATCAAAGCCTACCAAGGAAATCAAACCTAGGACCAAATGAATTCTCATCTGAGTTCTACCAGACTTTTAAGAAGAACTAACACCAATCCTCCTCAAATTACTCCAAGAAATGAAAAGGAAGTAACCCTTCCAAACTCGTTCTATGAAGCTAGTATCATCCTGACACCAAATCCCAATAAAGACACTTCAAGTAAAGAAAATTACAGACCAATATCCTTGGTGAACAGAGATGCAAAAATTCTCAATAAAATACTGACAAATCACATACAAAAACATATTTAAGACAGTGCACCATGATCAAGTGGGGTTCATCCAGAAACACAAGGTTGGTTCAACATATGGAAATCAATAAACATAATTCATCACATCAATAGACTTGACAGAATCATATGATTATCTCAATTGATGCAGAAAAATACTTGACAAAATATAGCATCCAATCATGTTTATAACACTAGAAAAACAAGGATAGTAGGAACATACCACAACATTATAAAAGTTATATATGCTTCATCCAATTCCAACGTCATTCTAAATAGAGAAAATTGAAAGAATTTGCTCTAAAAACTGGAACAAGACAGGGATGTCCTCTTTTACCACTTCTGTTCAACATAGTCCTAGAAACTCCAGCCAGAGCAATTAGACAGATGAAAGAAATTAAAGGGATACAAATATGAAAAGAAGAACTCAACTATACCTATTTGCACAAAACATGATTCTGTATTTAGGAACCCAAAAAATACAGTAAATAACTTCTGGAACTCAAAAACGATATCAGCAAAGTAGCAGGATATAAAATTAGCACCAATAACTCAGTTGCATTCGTATATATCAGTGATGGATAACTGAAAAAGAAATCAGAAAAACTATTCCATTCACATAGTATCAAAGTAAATAAAATGATTGGGAACCAATCTAACAAAAGAGGTAAAACACCTCTAAAATGAGAACTACAGAACACTAAATAAAGATATTGAAGAAGTCTTTAGAAAATGGAAAGATCTCCCATGTTATTGAATAGGAAGAAGTAATATTGTCACAATGGCCATACTACCAAAAGTTCTGTACAGATTTAAAGCAATTCCTATTAAAGCAATGATGTGCTTCATAGAAATAGAAAAAGCAGATATGAAATACATTTGGAAAAATAAGAGACCCAGAATAAGCAAAGCAATCCTCAGCATGTAAATTGAAGTAGGAGGCATCACAATATGAGACCTTAAATTATACTACAGAGTTATAGTAACAAAAATGATGTGATATTGGTGCAAAAACAGACATGATGACCAATGCTACAGAGTAGAAGGCACAGAGATAAACCCACATAAATACAGCTATCTCATACTAGGCAAAACCACGTACATTGGAGAAAAGAGAGTCTCTTCAACAAATGATGCTAGGAAAACTGGAAATCCACGTGTAATAAAATGAAATTAAGCCCCTATCTTTCACCCTGCACAATACTCATCTCTAAGTAAATCAAGGACCTAGGCATTAGACCAGAGACACAGTGCCTGCTAGAAGAAAAGTTGGGACCAAATCTCAATCAAGACGGCTTAGTAACAGAATTGTTAAACAAGACTCCTAAAGCATAAGAAGTAAAATCAAGAATCAATAAATGTGATTGTATAAAAATAAAAGCTTCTTTACAGCAAAGGAAACAATCAAAATCATGAATAAAGAGTCTACAGAATGGGAGAAAATCTTTGCCAACTGCAGCTCAGATAGAGCATTAATCTCCGGATATACAAAGAACTCTAAAACTTAACACCAAAAATCCCCAAATAAACTGTATCAATAAAGGGGCAAGGAGATACAAAATGATTGAATAGAGGCAGTCACATTCCTGACTGCTCTGTAATATGAAACCAAGAAAGCAGACAGTCAGCTTCTCAAGCAATTCAGAGGGTGGAGCATCACACTCCAGAAGACCCCACCTAAAACTGCTGAGAAGAGAAGCTGAGACTATTTTGGACTCCAACTGAACAAATATTTTAACTTTTCAACAAGAATTTTTCTTTGCCTTTTTTAAAAAAAATTCTTATTCACTGTTTTGTTGCTACCTTAATGTTACATGGACATTTATAGAGTTTCCTATTTTTTTCTCCTCATCTCTAGCAGTTTTGAAGCCAGTTATTTTGTATGGATTTGTTTTTTGTGAACTAGGATGTTTGATTAGTATATTTTAGTTTTGTTTTGTATTATTTTTATATTTAATTTTTTTAAAAATTTGCTATATGTGTATTTTCTCCTACCTGTCTCTTTCCCTTGATTATCTCTTTTCTTCTGCTAACAGCCAATATCTGTTGTTCTCGCTTTCACACATCCTTTAAACTTTTACTTCAGTGTTCTCTCCTCTTCTCTGATAATCATCACATCCTATATCACTTCTGTTCTCTCCCTGTGCACCATTCAAAACATAAACCATTTTGCAAACTTGCTGTTTTTATTATAGGTAATAACTGATCATATCATTTCTGTTTATTATGATAATTAACATTTTAGACATCACAGTAGGAACTATTTGGTTTAATTCTGTATATTGTTTGCATTGGTCATTGTTATTATTTGTCTCCCCCTATACAGTGAGGTACTGGAAAACTTCAGGGACACTATAAGACCACAGGGTAAAAACTCTACTGTTAGATGGTCAGACATGCAAACGACATGAAAAAGCAAGAGAACAAATCACACCAAGCAAACAAAGATACTCCAAGAACAGAATCCATCAACACCACGGTGGAAGAAATGTCAGAGAAGGAGGTTAGAATGCATATAGTTAAATTGATCTGCAAAATAAAGGATGATTAAGAAAGCAAATATAGGTAGCAAAAGATCACTTCAATAAAGAGGCAGAGCTTATGAAAGAAAAATACCAAATTTGTGAAATGAAGAAATCAATAAGCCAAGTTAAAAATTCAATAGAAAACATCACTGACAGACTTGACCACTTGGAAGACAAAACCTCAGACAATGAAGAAAAATTATATGTCTTGAAAATAAAGTTGGACAAGTAGTGAAGATGTTAAGAAACTATGAACAGAAGTTCCAAGAATTATGGGATAACATGAAAAGTAGAAATTTAAGATTTATCAGGATATATGAAGGTGTGGAGATTCAAACCAAAGGAATGAACAATCTTTTCAATGAAATAATATCAGATAATTCCCCATTTAAAGAATGAAACCCATATGTGCAAAATTACAAGAGGCACATATTAAAGCACATTATAATGAAAATGCCTAGCATACAGAATAAGGATAGAATTTTAAAAACTGTAAGAGAAAAATATCAGATTACATATGAGTGAAACCAATTCAGATCTCAGCAATTTTCTTAATCCAGACCCTCAAAGCTTGGAGGTCCTAGAACATTTACCAAGCTCTGAAAGAAAATGTATGCCAACCAAGAATCCTATATCCAGCACAATTAAGCTTCAGATTTGAAGTCAAAATAAAAACTTTCCATGATGATCAAAAATTAAAAGAATTCACAACCAGAAAGCCTGCACTTCAGAATATTCTCAATGGAATATTCCGTGAACATGAAATGAAGAAAAAAAAAGTGAAAAACAGCAGAGGGAGAAATTACACTAAAGGAATAGTCAATCAAAGAAAAAACTAATTCAAATGAAAAACTAGAAATAATCCAAAATGACCGGGAACACAAATCATACCTCAGTAATATCCTTGAATATTAATGACCAGAACTCATCAATCAAAAAATATAGACTGGCAGATTGGGTTAAAAAAAAACAAGACCCAAAAATATGCTGTCTTGAAGAGACTCACCTCATAGGCAAAGACACCCACAGACTGAAGGTGAAAAGATGGGGAAAAACATATCACTCACAGGGATCATGTAAACAAGCAGGGATTTCTACCTTCATATCAGATAAAGTGAACTTCAAGCCAAAATTAATAAGAGGAGACAAAGAAATAATTTCATTGCTTAAGGGAATTGTACATCAATAAGAGATAACAATCATAAATATTTATGCCCCCAAAATGGGGCATCTACATACATCAAAAAAACTCTTCTCAACTTCTCAAATAGACCACAATACAAGAACACTGGGTTTGAACATTTTTGTCCACATATATGAATACCAAAATAAATATATATGTAAAAATATACACGAAAATATTTAAATGGATGTGGATTTGTGTACAGTTATTTTTCTTTTAAGATGGTTATTTACAATTTTGTTAAGATAAGATATGATAATTTAACTGAATATATATGAAAATTTCTGGGTAGGATTTTAGTTGCCATTAGGGTGGGTATATATATATATATATCTGGGTTATGCCTATGGAAAAAAGTATATATATAAAATATCTGTGGGTTTTTATGTGAATTTATGAATTTATATCCCCAAATACATAGGTACATTCATGTAAAATGTTATGGTTTATGTGCGTGGAGGTTTCTCTGAGGTGTATTTGTAGGTATAGGACTAATGTAGAAAAATAGTGAGGGTTAGTTTAGGGATTGAACATTTTTATCCATATATATGAAAACAAATATGAATATATATGTTAAAATATACATGAAAATTTTTAAATGGTATAAATTTGCATATAGTTATTTCTCTTTTGAGAAGAATGTTTACAATTTGTTTTAGTTATAGTATATGATTATGCAACTGAATATATATGAAAATATATGAGCAAGAATTTGGTTGCCATTAGAGTATACTAATATATATATGAATAAACATATATAGGAATATAAATTTGAAAATATAAAAATATAAAATGGAAACCAATCTATGTAAACAATTTACAGATATTAAGTGTAATTTGATATGTTTTGACAATGTATATATTTGTGGTGTATATTTACCTTTAATAAAAATAGTGTTCAGAACAAAATAAAAAATAAAGTATCAGAAAAAAGATTATTTCAGGTAAACTCCAGAGAAACTGAAAGGATTCCTTATGGCAGAAAAGAAAGTGCACATTGAATTAATAATGTCAAAAGAGATTATAAAAATTAACTACAGTTTCATGACTCTTTGCAACTATGAGAATTGTGTTAAATGCCTGCATTTTCTTTCTTGTTTTGTTACATAGACAATACAAGTACATTAAAAATAAATAAATAAATGGGCAAAGAACTGAACAGACATTTCATTGAAGAAAAACTATGAATGGTCAACAAATATGTGAATAAAGTTCATCATCACTAGCAATTAGAGAAATGCAAATTAAAACTACACTGAGATTTCATCTCACTTCAGTCAGAATGGTGATTACCAAGAATATAAGTAAAAATAAATGTTGGTGAGGATATGGTGAAAAAGGTGTACTCATAGATTGCTGGTAGAACTGCATATTGGTGTGAACAATCTGGAAAGCAATATAGAGATTCCTCAGAAACTTGGAATGGAACCACCATTTGACCCAGATTTCCCAACTCCTCCATACCCAATGAACTTAAAATCAACATACTATAGTAATGTAGCGACATCAGTGTCATAGCAGCTCAATTCACAATCGCTAAGCTATGGAACAAACTAGGTGCCCTTCAACAGAAGAATGGATAAAGAAAATGTGGTAGATATACACAATGGAACATTACTCAGTCATAAAGAAGAATGCTATTATGGCATTTGATGGTAAACGGATGAAGTGTGAAAATATCATGTTAAGTGAATAAAAACCAATCCAAAAAACAAAGGCTGAATATTCTTTCTGATATGTGGATGCTGACTCACAATAGCTGGTGGGGAGGGAGGAGTGGAGGTCCACTAAATATGACAGGGGAAAATGGGGGACAGGGAGGGGTGATGGGAATGGGAAAGACAGAAAAATGAATGAATACATGACCAGTGTAACTCCACATCATATACAACCACAAGAATGGGAAGATATATTCCATGCATGTATGATATGTCAAAATGCTTTCTATTATCATGTATAACTAAAGAGACAAAAAATAATATTTAAAAAATATAAAAATATAAAAAGTAAGAAAAGGCATTGCTGTAACAAATACTTTAAAATGTGGAAGTGGCTTTGGAAGTGGGTACTGGATATATGTGGGATAATAAGTAGAATTGCATTCTACAAAAGACTACATTCCTATGAATAATCTCTTGTGGGTATTCTTGTGAGAGCTTAGAAAAAGAAGGCAAAAGTTTTAGAGAATGTCTCAATCTTCTTCACATATTCCTTAGTGATCATGAATAGAATTTTTATATATATATATATATATATATATATATATATATATTTTTAGTTGTAGGTGTACACAATACCTTTATTTTATTTTTGTGTGGTGCTGAGGATCAAACCCAGGGCCTCATGCATGCTAGGTGAGCGCACCACCACTGAGCCCCAGCCCCAGCCCCATGAATAGAATTTTGACAGAAATATTGATGATGATTATTCCAATGATGTCTCAGATGTAATTGAGGACCAGTTATTAGACAATGAAAGAAAGATCATCTTTGTGAAAAAGTGGCAAAGAACATGGCTGAATTGTGTTCATGTCATACAATTTTGTGGAAGATTCAACTAGTGAACAATGGAATTGTGTATTTGAGGAAATATCTAAGCAAAATGATAAAACAACAGCTTTGTTTTCTTGATGCCTTATAAAAAGTGTGAGAAGAGAGATAACTGAAAAATGGAATTCTTGATCAATAGTGAAGTAGAACTTAGACTTTTGAAAAATGTGTACCCTATTCATATTTTAAAATAGAAAGTCTGTGACCTTATTTATTAAAAAAATATGGATCACATCTTCACAGAAGTAAGAACTAGTCTCCAAGATGATGGATAGAAAACAGTGTTCTAAACAGAAGTCAAGACCTGTTGTTAAAGACAATGGGGGAATGATCCCAAGGACATTTTGGAGATCATCAAGGATACCCTTCAAGTTGCAGGACCAGAGTGCAAATGTCTGGTTTGAGAGGTAAGATTGAAAGGAATGTCATTACTTCTCAGTTCCACCTGACGTTATAGGTTGAACTCCCAGCACTTCACCACCATGATGCTCAGTCAGTTTAGGTGATTCTACAGTAGACCTGAGTGCATCGAATTCCATTTCAGGAAAATGTAATCGAGACTCCAACCTCTGAGAGCTACAGTGTTGACTGAAGCCAGAAAATACATGAGACTAGGGATATTTAAAGCTATAGGCCCAAACAAAGCCCAGTGGGTCTTGGAAGCAGGATCCCCATCCCAGGAGCCTGGAGGGCAGAGAATTGAGTCAAATAATATTTTTCTTGAGCTTTAAGATGTATCATATTTGTTGTACTGAATTTTGGACTTAATAGGGACCATCAATCCTTTATTCGTTCCTATATCCTTTTTTTGGAATGGGAGTGTCTATCATGTACCTGACATCTTTGTATGTTAGAAAGAAATAATTGGTTTGATTTCACAGACTCAAATCAGGAGGTAAATTTTCCTCAGGGTGAATAATCCTTTGAGTTTCACTCATATCTGATTTTGATTATATGTTAATCAAAATTATAGTTATAGTCTTGAATTTCAGACTTTTACATTGATGCTGGTATAAATTAGAACCTATGGAACTATTGGAATGGAATTAATGTATTTTTCATGTGAGAAAGTCATGCATTTGGGGGGCCATAATTTATGGTCTAAATGTTTTGAATCCTCATAATTGGAATTACTAACACTATAAAAGATATAACTGAGAGCTCGATTGACCCACCTATCATGTGAGGACACAGCAAAAATCACAGTCTAGTAAGCAAACATCACCAGACGCCAAATTTTCTGACATCTTGGTCTTGGACTTTCTCATCTTTGGAACTGTGATAAATTAATTTCTGTTGTTTATAAGTCACCCAGTGTATGGTAATTTCTTAACAGCTTAAACAGAGTGAGACAGAGTCCATAGACATTTGCCCACCTAATTCTAGAAAAAGACTTAGTTTTTGCAAGCTTCAGGGTAGGTACTCTAATTTCTGAATTCTTTCTTGTTGAATACTACGTCAGACTTACATGGATATCAAAACACATGCCTTGGTAATATAAAAAGAAGAAACTCTTTTTTTTTCTAGAAGATGAAGAGAAAACTCCAGTGAATTTTAGCATTCCTGTACAGAAGAGGCAGACTCAGAGAATCAGTCTCAGAATGACCCTTAGAGATCATCTGAACACATGACCTCATTGTAGAAAGAAAATTAAGTCAAAATAAGAAAAGCAACTTATTCACAGGGAGTTAGAGGGAACACAGAAAAAAATCTCTGGGTACTGAAGACTTAATGATTGCCTACTGCTTGGAGGAACCAGGTTTAAGTTGGAGGAGGCAAGTATGATGTTGGGCCTGAAGATAGCCAGAACACCAGAACACCAGAGTCTTAAACTTTTTATAGAGGTATTGCTACCTAGATAGGAAGAATCAAGGAAAGCACAAAATGAATCCATCTAATTTTCCATATTTTCAATAAGCATTAACAGAAACTTTAATGCCATTGTAATGCTATGTTGTGAAATGTGAGGCACAAATATAAACCAGACATAAATTCTGTCCACTGGGAGTTCATAATTCATAAGACCATATAAAATCTATACACAACAATGATGTCATGGAAAAGTAAGTAATCATACTTTAAAGTACTCTGAATTAAGTTTACACATATGGGGTGGTCAAAAAAGTCTTCAGAGTAGAGATGCCATTTTAATTGAGTCTTAATGGGTGAGTAGGGTTTTGACATGCATAAAAAAGCATTCCATTCAAAGGAAACAGCATTAAAAAAAGAAGGGAAGAAAATGGATTATGTTTGGCAGTTTGACTGAAGCATAGGATAATAATATGAAAATTAACAGCTACTGAATATCAGAGAAAACATTTGGTCTTTGGTTTTATATAACTAATTAGAACAAATTAAATTTTTTTTGTAAGGGGCTGAGATTGTTGCTCAGTGATAGAGCACTTGCCTCACGTGTGAGGCACTGAGTGTGATTCTCAGCCCCACATTAGATAAATAAATAAATAAATAGATAGATAAATAAAGATCTTGCATTCAACAACTAAAACATTGTAAAAATTAAAAAATAAATAAAAATAAATTGTTGGATTAACAAAGAAAAAAACCTAGTTAATTTCTCTATATTAGTTTGTTTAATACTCATGACAACCCTTTCAGACAGGTACTGTAGTTGCTTCTACTTTACAGATGAGGAAATTGAGGCTCAGATATAGTAAGTAACTTACTAGATGTCTCACAGGTAAACAGTGGTGAAATCTGAATCTGAACCAAGGAGGATAGTTCTATATATTATGTCTTTAACAAATGATAAAGGTCTGCACTTTACTTTGGGCTAGAGTGGCCAATGAGAGAGTGTTAAATAATGAATTGTACTGAACTAAATTAACATTTTTGTAATTTTCCCTGGTAACTAGATGAGGTTGTATTGGAGGCAGATTGGAAGCAAGTTGATCATTAAGAGTTTGCAGTAGGCCTGGGGAGATAGCTCAGTTTGTAGAGTGCTTGCCTTGCAAGCACAAGGCCCTGGGTTCGATCCCCAGCACTGCAAAAAAAAAAAAAAAAAAAAAAAAAAAAGAGTTTGCAGTAGTGTGGATAGCTTTAACCAGGCAAATGGAATAAAAGATGAAAAGAAATAGATGTGTTTGTGAGACAGTTGTAGATTCAATAGAGACTCATATTTTGAATGACAAATTGAAGATTAATACTGTAAGACTGGCACAGTTGAAGTCTACAAAGCCTCTGTACCTGAAGTCATTTTTACAGACTGTACTCTGCATTGTCTTCAGACATTTAGTCAAACAAATTGAGAATCTCAGGACAGATAGTGTTTGCACCCCTGATATTAGGGTTTTTCTCCATTTGTTTTCCTACATTCATTATATATACCCTTCAGTAGCTTGCTGAGTGCCCTGGGACTCTCACTACTACAGACTGCATTACTTAGGCTCCCCTGCTTTTCCACTTCTGTTTTGGAAAAAATCTATATATTATGTTATAGTACTAATATATTAAAGTTTGCTGTTATTTATTAAGCACTCAGTGTGTAGTCTAGTGTGATAATAGATGCTTTATATACAGTAACATTAATCACAGAAATTCTTGTAAGGTGTTATGGTTAGGATGTTAGGTATCCCCCAAAAGCTCATGTGTGAGAGAATGCAAAAAGGTTTTGAGGAAAAAGGATAGGGTTATAGCCTTAATCTAATCAGTGAACCCTAACCCTAACCCCTGATGGGACTAAGGGGTATATATTTTGTATCTGGAGAGTGGACTCTTTCTCTCTGTTTCCCAATCATCATGTGAGCTGCTTCCCTCTGCCACACTCTTCCACCATAATGTTCATCCTCACCTTGATCCCCAAGGAATGGAATCAGTTGTCTATGGATTAAGACCTCTGAAACCATGAACCCCTAAATAAACTTTTCCTCCTCTACAGTTCTGCTTGGGTCCTTTTAGTCACAGCAGTGAAAAATCTGACTAAAACATAAGGTAAATATTATTATTTATTTTACAGATATGTGAACTGAGTTTCAGATACATAATATTCCTATGTTCTCCCAGCTAGAAAGAGTTTAGTTTGACTAGACTCCTAAATTTCATGTGATAGAGACTTAATACCCAATACAACAGTGTCGAGAGTTTGGATCTTTGAAAGGTGATTGGTAATTGGTAATTGGGATTAATATTATCATGAAACTAGATTTATTATTGCAAATGTAATTTTGTGGTTGGAAAGGTGGAAGATACCTGTAATCCTAGAAACTTGGGAAGCTGATGCAGGAGGATTACAAGTTCAAGGTCAGTCTCAGCAACTTAGCAAGGCCCTAAACAACTTAATGAAATCTTATCTCAAAAACAATAATGGAAAGGGATGGGGATGTGGCTCAGTGGCAATGTATCTCTGGGTTCAATTCTCACCCCTCCCTGTAGGTTTGTTATAACAGTGATTTTTGGCCCTCAATTGTGTTCTTGCCCTCTTTTACTATATCACTTTTTACCATAGGATAACACAGAAACAAAGTTCTTGCCAGATTTGCCACCTTCATTTTGAACTTCCCAACTTCCAGAACTGTGAAGAATAAATTTATTTTTTTTAAAATCATCCAGTCTATGGTATTCTGTTGCAGCAAAGGAAAACAGACTATGGCAATGACTAAGTCATTATTTAAATCAACTTTAAATTACTCTTTAAACCCACACACTTTCTACCACCTTGCATAGCAATTTACAGTTATGTAGGTATGAATGACAACATAAATCTGAGCCAACAATTCTGAACTTCAGTTCTGGAACTGCTGAATGAGATCAAAAAAGTCATTTAAACACTGTAAGTTTCATTTGCCTCATCTAAAAGTAAAAATGGTACTTGATATTTAATGGGTTCTATTTAGCTAAGGATCAACAAAAACAAAATACATACAAGTCTTATGCAAAGCACAAGGCATAAAACATCCTTTAAATTAAGATAACTAGGAAGTGGTGCAGAGTGACTCTGAGTTCCTGGCCCTAAGCAGCCTTCTATGGGTTTGGAGTCTGGTGATTTTCTACTTTTTTTCTTATATCCTTGTGTATTATTCACCTTTTTGTCACTGTAACCATAATACATAAGAACAACTTAGAGGAGGAAAAGTTTATTTTGGTTCACAGTTTTAGAGATTGGCTGACACCATTGCTCTGGGCCACAGGTGAGGCAGAATATCATGGTGGAAGTGTGTGGTGGAGGAAAGCCAATCAGCTCATGGCAACCAGGAAGCAGAGAGAGTGAAAAGATCCAGAGACAATATATAGTCCCCAAGGGCACAGCCCCAGTTACCTACTTATTTTAGCCATGCCTCACCTGCCTGCCCTTACCACTTAGTAATCTATTTACATTATCACTCCATCAAATGAGTTAATGCAGTGATCAGGTTACAGCTCTCATAATCTGATCATTTCACTTCTGAACTTGCTACATTGATAAAAAGTGATTTTTTTGAGAGGTAGCTCCTATCCAAACCACAACACCTTAGAACATATAAGTAAAAGCAGCTTGGTCAAGTTGGAGTGAGGACTCCAGATACTTTGTAGTTGTCATTGGAATATCTGAACATATTGCATTGTACTTTGAAGCCCAATAGAGGACTTAAAATAAAATTTCTGAGTTAAGAACAGAAAATGAAGTAGAAAATAAAATATCAGAATGCAGTACATATGGAAGGTATAGATATAAAAATTTTGTTTCTCTTCTATGCATGTGTGTGTGTGTGTGTGTGTGTGTGTGTGGGTGTGTGAATGTTAGCTCAAATGTATAGTGTATATTATATTTATAGGGTATAAGCATTTGAAAGTAACTTTTCTTGGGAACTCCACTGATTTAAGTTTGTAAACCATGTCTTAATAGATGAAGGAAGAGTAGTATATAAGCAGCTATAACAAAAAGTGAATCACTACAAATTTAATATAATGACCTAGTGTAAGTCTTTCAAAGCACACAAGAGAGTGTCATTTGGCCTGGAGACAGGTTTGATCTGGACCTTTAGAAATAAGTAGAGACATCCTGGAAAAAAGTGGTCAGGGGTGGAAGATGGGGGAAACATTCCTCCTATCAGGATGAAATGATATAAGATTAGACAGGGTATGTGGAACAGGTGGTGGATCTCATGAGGAATCACATAATTTATCTGTGATATCCCACTTGGAACCTAAGGCAACACAGAAATGTTCCTATCACAGCAGCCCATAGAAAACGTTTCTTTCCCCATGTACCTGTGTGCTTCTCTGACCTTGTAAGAGGAGTGTGAGTGCTGAGGGGACAGTCCTGTCTTCAGAATCCTCATACCATCCCTTGTCAGTGATAACAGGCCTTTCCAGTAGGTACAAAGGCAGAGTAGGACATTTCAAGGACTCAGACTTAAACTGCAATGACTGCATTACTTAAACCACAATGGTTGCTTTACTGAAATCCAGTGATTGCTTTACTTTCCTTGTGTAAATGGGGCCTTGTTGCTGAAGAGGTTTTGAAGTCATGGATATGAAGATAGTGACAAACTCCTGTGGGGTGACCTGGATATCTCCAGTCTCAAGAACCAGGAGATACAGACTCTAGGGGATTTGGCAAACCACAGATTTTAGAGTTGATTTCTGGTTAATTTATCCTATTTCTCTGAATCTGAGGTTCATCAAATGTATGTGTATACTAAGAGCTATCATTTATTCATTTTTTAAAAAAATTTATTTGTTCTAATTTGTTGTACATGAAGTAGAATGCATTTATACATTTTGATATATCATATATAAATGGAGTATAATCTCTCATTTTTCTGATTATCCATATTGTAGGATCACATGGGTCATCCAGTCATACATGCACAAGATGTAGTAATATGCTTCACTCTACTATCATTCCTACTCCCACACCCCTTCCCCGTTTCACTCCTCTCTACCTAATATAAAGTAACTCTATTCTTTTCTATCCGCCTGCCGCTTATTGTGAATTGCATTTGCATATCAGAGAAAACATTTGGCCTTTGGGTTTTTGGGTTTGGCTTATTTCACTTTGCATGATATTATCTAACTCCATACATTTACAAGCAAATGTCAGAGTTACATTCTTCTTTAAAACTGAGTAATATTCCATTATATATATGTGTGTATATATATATATATATATATATGTATGTGTACACATACATTTTCTTTATCTATTCATCCACATTTTCTTTATCTATTCATTCGTTGCCTTCAACATCTAGGTTGGTTCCATATTTTAGCTGTGATGAATTGAGCTGCTATAAATATTGATGTGACTTCATCACTGTAATATACTGATTTTAAGTCCTTTGGGTAGTGGGATAACTGAGTCAAATGGTGGTTCCATTCCAAGTTGTCTGAGAAATCTCCATGTTACTTTCCATAATGGTTGCACGAATTTGCATTCCCACCAGCAATGTATGAATGTGCCTTTTACCCCACATCCTCAGCAAACATTTATTATTGCTTGTATTCTTGATAATTGCCATTCTGTTTGGAGTGAGATGAAGCCATAGAGTTGTTTTGATTTGCATTTCTCTAATTGTCAGAGATGTTAGACCTTTTTTCATATATTTGTTGATTGACTGTATATCTTCTTCTGAGAAGTGTCTGTTGAGTTCCTTAGCCCATTTAGTGATTGGGTTATTTGGATTTTTGGTGTTAAGTTTTTTGAGTTCATTGTATATCCTAGAGATTAATGTTTTATCTGAGGTGCATGTGGCAAATAGTTTATCCTCATCTGTAGGCTCTCTCTTCACAATATTAATTGTTTCTTTTGCAGAGAAGAAGCTTTTTAGTTTGAGCTCATCCCATTTATTGATTCTTAATTTTACTTCTTGCACTTCAGGGGTCTTTTTAAGGAAGTCAGATCCTAGGCTGACATGATGAAGATTTTTTTCTAGTAGTCTCAGGGTCTCTGTTATAATGCCTAAGTCTTTGATTCATTGTGAGTTGAGTTTCATGCACGGTGAGAGACAGGGGTTTAATTTCATTTTGTTACACGTGGCTTTCCATTTTTCCCAGTATCATTTGTTAAATAGAATATCTTTTGTGCATTGAATGTTTTTGACACCTTTGTCTACTATGAGATAACTGTATTTATGTGGGTTTGTCTCTGCATCTTCTATTCTGTACCATTGGTCTACATTTCTGTTTTGGTGCTAATACCATGCTGTTTTTATTAGTATAGCTCCACAGTATAGTTTGAGATCTGGTATTGTGATGCCTCCTGCTTAACTTTTCTTCCTAAGGATTTCTTTGGCAATTCTTGGTCTCTTATTTTTCCAAGTGAATTTCATGATTGCTTTTTCTAGTTCATTGAGATTTTAATAGGAATTGCATTAAATTTGTATAACACTTTGGATAGTATGCCATTTTGACAATATTAATCCTGCCTATCCAGGAGAATGGGAGACCTTTCCATCTTCTAAGGTCTTCTTCAATTTCTTTCTTTAGTGTTCTGTAGCTTTCGTTGTAGAGGTCTTTCACCTGATTTGTTAGATTCAGTCCCAAGTATTTTATTTCTTTTTGAGATGATTTTGAATGTGGTAGTGTTCTTTATTTCTCTTTCAGTGGATTCATTGTTGATGTATAGGAATGCATTTGATTTATGGGTATTGATTTTATATCCAGCTACTTTGCTGAATTCATTTATTAGTTCTAGAGAATTTTTGGTGGAATTTTTTGGATCTTCCAAATATAGAATCATAACATCAACAAATAGTGATAGTTTGAATTATTTACTTATTTATAATCCTTTAATTTCTTTCATCTGTCTAATAGCTCTGGCTCCAGTTTCAAGGACAATGTTGAATAAAAGTGGTCAAAGAGGGCATCCATTTCTTGTTTCAATTTTAGAGGGAATGCTTTCACTTAATCTCCATTTAGAATTATGTTGGCCTTGGGTTTAGCATATATGGCTTTTATGACATTGAGATATGTTCCTACTATCATTAGGTTTTCTAGTGTTTTGAACATGAAGTTGTGCAGTATTTTGTCAAATGCTTTTTCTGCATCTATTGTGATGATCATACTATTCTTGTTTTTAAGTTTATTGATATGGTGAATTACATTTATTGATTTCTGTGTGTTGAACCAACCCTGCATCCCTGGGATGAACCCCACTTGATTGTGGAACACTATTTTTTAAATATATTTTTGTATGCAAGCTGCCAGAATTTTATTGAGAATTTTTGCATCTTTGTTCTTCAGGGATATTGGTCTGAAGTTTTGTTTCCCTTATGTGTCTTTATCTGGGTTTAGCTTCAGGGTGATATTAGCCTCACAGAATGAGTTATGAAGGGTTCCCTCCTTTTCTATTTCATGTAATAATTTGAGGAGTATTGATGTTAACTCTTCTTTGAAGGGCTTATAGAACTCAGCTGAGAATCCATCTGGTCCTGTGCTTTTCATAATTGGTAGACTTTTAATGGTGTTTTATATTTCATTACTTGAAATTGTTCTGTTTAAATCATGGAGGACCTCATGATTCAGTTTAGGTAAGTCATATGTCTCTAGAAATTTGTAAATGTCTTCAATATTTTCTATTTTTTTGGAGTATAAATTTTCATGATAGTTTCTAATTATGTTTTGTATTTCTGTGTCTGTTGTGATATTTCCTTTTTCTTTAAGTATTTTAGTAATTTGGTTTTCTCTCTTTTTCACTACATTAGTGTGACTATGGGTTTATCAATTTTATTGATTTTTTTCAAAGAACCATCTTTTTGTTTTGCCAATTTTTTCAATTGTTTCTTTTCTTTCAATTTCATTGACTTCAGCTCCAATTTTAATTAGTTCCTTTCTTCTACTCTTTTTGGTGTTGATTTGTTCTTTTTCTAAGGCTTTGAGATGTAACGTTAGGTCACTTATTTGTTGATTTTTTATTCTCTTAATAAATGAGTTCAATGCAATAAATTATCCTCTTAGGAATGCCTTCACAGTGTTCCAGAGATTTTGGGATGTTGTGTCTGCATTCTCATTTATCTCTAAGTACAATTTTTTTTCATTTCATCCTTGATTTCTTCTACTAGCCATTCATCATTCACTAGTGTATTGTTTAGTCTCCATGTGTTGGAGTAGTTTTTATTTTTTTAGTTTAATGTTGATTTCTAATTTCAGTCCATAATGGTCTGATAGAATGCAGGGCATTGTCTCCATTTTTTTTGTATTTACTGAGTTGCTTTGTGGCATAAGATATGGTCTATTTTAGAGAAGGATCCATGTGCTGCCAAGAAAAAAATGTGATCTTTTCTCTTGCTTACTCTCTCCTACTCACTTTCTTTCTCTCTCCTCCTTACTTTTCCACTCTCTCTAGTGCACGCCCTTTCTCTTTTTCCTTTCATTTTCTCTCTTACCCTGCAGGGAGACATTTTGTTTGCTTAATAAACTCCCTTATGTGATTTTCCATGTCCAGTGTGGTTTTTGTGGGTTTCTTACATTGGTGCCGTGACTTGGGTGGGATCTTCCACTGTCTCTTAAGCAAGTGGAACCCCAGATGCCCCAGTGCCCCCCAGACACAGCCTGACCTTCCATTCTGCCGCATGCTCTGCTCTGCTCCGCATCCTTCACCAGACTTCAGATTGGTGAGTTCCCTTAGGCAGGTTCCTCTAGACTGACTTAAACACACCTCCGCCAACCTGAGAAGCTACCGTTGAGTGTCCAGGGCTCTCAAGGCGGCTGAGGGGTGGGGGTACCCCCAGTCACAACTTTTATAGTTACGGCTGGCCTCCTCAGTCAGTCTCATCTGCCAGGTGTGTTCCTGATTTTATGGTGGAGATTCTCTCTCAGGGTTGAGGCTCATCTTCTCGCTCATGCTCGCACTCGAAAGCCCTGATATCAGGTTCTCAACACTCCTCGGCTTTTGCCTGGCCCACATTGGTGCTTGTGGGACAACACAATCAATGTGCTGCCTCCTCATCTCCAGCCAACTACTCTGGCCTCAGGAAAGCCTAGCCACAGACTCAGCTGTATCAGTCTCCACCACGGGATCTGGGTCCTCCATTCCTGCAGATTCAACCCTGGGAATGCTTCGCCTGACACCCAGCTTAAAGCCTTCAAAACTTGATGATATTTGGCCACAAGTACTCTTTAGATAATCAATCCAAAATGGTCACATAATGGCACACAGCTTCTTTGAGCAAGCAGGCAGATGGAAAGGGATTCCTTATCTTTAAGACTCTTCTTTCTTGCTTCTTTGCTCTTCCTGCAGGCTCATGCGCCTCCAGTCCCTGCTTCTCTGACTCCCCCTGCTTCTCCATCTCCTTTACCCCATCTGTTTCTGCTTCCATTCCCCAGCCCAGCCCAAATAGTCCTCCTGCCACGAGGTCCTGCATACACCAGTGTGGAGGGAGAAACCAGCCCAACAATCAGTGGCGTGTCCCAGTAAGAAGTGTGATATAGCAGCCCCATTCCTCAAAAGTTGTGGGAGATAATGTTTCACAGTTTTCTGCATCCAAACCTGAATTGATTACTAACCAGGAAAAAGGGTTAAAATGCCCTAGGCATCAAGTTTCTGCCAGAACCTGTTAGCTCCTTTCAGATCTCAGTCAAGGCTTACATTGAAATATAAATGGAGAAAGCCAGAAAGTGCAGTGGGAGACCAGTCTCAAACCCAAGGGAAAAAATAAGTGTCCATTTTAAATTTCTCCTGGGCTGCAACTCAGAATACTTTTTCTCTCCCTTTCACCTCTTCTCTCTGCCTTTCTCCTTCTCACTCTCTCATGCAATAATTAATGGCCATTATCATTTTTCCTCTAGGACTTTTGTTTTCCTTAAATGCTATATTTTTGAGCTCACAATTTTGATTCTACATACCTAGATTAATGATTTTTGATCAGTTCTTTTTATCCAACTATGGAGTTAATTTTGAACATCTGTTACATTGCAATGGAGATAAACATTACAAGGCCTTTGCTTTTGTGTTAAATATAAGTGCGCATAAAATTAAAATTTAAAAAAATGGATCCTAATACTTTTAATTCACATGATTTTAAAAGGTTCAATTTAAATTGGGTAAACTAATAGAAGCAAAATGTCTTTAAAATTAACTCTCAAGTCTCCAGGTGGTCAAACTCATAAAATGTTGATGCTTATAAAATGTCTAACATCAATTTTTCTAGGACTTTTCTTCAACAGGAATGTGATGGCAAATATCATTGGTACACTTGTCTGATATCTTGGTTTTTTTACACTTGTGTGATATCTTGTTTTTTTTTTTTTACAATACGATGAGTGAATTAGAGTTGACATGTATGGGATTACTCAAACGTGTTTGTTAGAGATATCTGATTAATTTACAACGTTATTCCATGGAGTAACATACTTAAACATTATTCTTTGTATTTTAAATGTGTTCATATTTTCCAGGTATACAAGCCTTTAACGCAGAAAATTTATCAAGCTGCTATTCTCCAAATTAACCTTGTCTGTAATGGTAATTTTAAACTTATCATTTAATGTTCTATTATAGGATCTGTCATCAATAGGGTACATGTAAAATTTGTTACACTGAGATAAAAAATTTAAATGTAAATGTATTTCTAAAAGTTAGTGAAGTATTTCTAAAAGTTGTTTAAAGGTTAATATCATGAACATGAAAGCATTTTGCCCCTTTGTCACACAAAAGGAAAGTTAAAAGCTCTCTCAGTCTTTCTTTAATTCATGTTTTAGATATAATGTTAAATTGTGTTAACTAATGTTCATATAGACTCAGCAGTCAATATATGTAAACTTCTTAAAATGACATTTAAGAAAGAGTGTAATGCACAATAGCAAAAATGGGACAACAGTGACTGAGATTGGGGTCTCTGACCTCATGACTATGGCATGCCTGGTGCCTGGGAGTGCTCCTGTGCAGGGGCACAAGATGCCTAACTGCTGTGGCAGCACCCTCCCTGGGGAGGCTCTATATAGGAGTCCTATCAGATCTGACATTGATCTCAGGCACACGGCTCTTGGGCAGGAAGGAATTCTTTAGCTAGATAACCAGTGTTTCATCAGCTCCCTTCTCTGGTTCCTGCCCACCTTACAGTAGCTTTGGACAGTAGACTTCCTTGAGAGCTACACAGAGCTCCTAACATTGCACTTTGCAGCTGTGAAAAAAGTTACATAGATATCCTAGTCTCTGTAACTTGCCTGAAAACAAAGAATAATGCTTACATACATATAAAAAGATTGCTGACATAACTCTTTATATCTGCATTTCCATCACAGAACAGAGTTCCATCTGATCTCGGCTTAATCTTCAAAATCTGTGTTTCTAAACGTTTATTTTCTAATACTCCTTTGCCCCTCACTGCATGCTGGTCATGGCAAAAGAGGAAATAATTAGCTTTAGTATTAGAACATTTTACCTAAGATTTGTGAAAAGCCCCACCTTACCTGAGATAAGGCTCTGCCTCACAACCCTGCTGCACGTTAGAATGGCTCCAAAGTAAGCCAGACTTAACTCATTTAAAGTTGTGTTCAAAAGTTTGATGTTTGTTGTAAAGATTACTGTGATCTCAAACAGGGGATATAATGAATAACTCAGCCAAACTTCAAGATAGCTATTGCACAAACTGAATGTTTTACTCTTGGTGATTCCATATTTTCCTTGTAAACTCTAACTGTTGCCTGATTAATATTTTACAGAAGTACTGCTTCAAGAACAAACACTGTAAATTAACTTGAAATAAATAGTAAGCCATCACATATAGGACAAATAATGTAGATCCCAATTAGATAAAAAGGGGTAAATAAATGTAAAGTCATAGATGTTGAAATTAAAGCCCAGCACTCTTACTTTATGACTGGTGAGACTGGCTTGCTGGATGTTAAGATCAAACTTAGAGATTGAGATTAAATACAGAGGCCAAGAAAAGCCAGTATTTGGGTCTTGCCCTCAGTCGTCCTGAATCCAGGGAACAAGAGGACTTCTCTAAGGAGTTTTGAAACTCTGGGTCATATGACCTCCCAATCAGGGAGATTGATGAAGCCACTAGAGGATGAAAAGCCAATCAGTGCTCCTGCTGCAGAGGAGGGTCAAGGATAAAGGGAGACATCCCTGGTGCTTTCAAGGGAAGCCACTTCATTGAGAACACCCTGCCTAATGGACAGCACTAAACCTAAGGCTCTCAAGTTCTCTATGAGTGACCCCTGTGGGAACTCAGCTGACTCTTTAACAGACAGGAACAGGTCACTTTGACCAGCTTGATCTTAGACACCTAGAAAAACAGTTAAAACCAAAATAGTCATTCTTGGGCATTTCAAAGAAATAATAGTTAAATGTAACTTAAGGTGTACACTTGTGTTAACCCACTAGAATAAAGACTAAAAGCTACAAAAGAGATTCTTAGGCAAATGTTCCTGATAACTATCAAAAGAAACTGCCAGAGTCAGAAAATTTTAGTCAGTTTAAGGCCTACAGACCTTCCTAAGCTACACAGGTAGGCTTAATCTATGTTTGCTAGTATTATCATCTAATCTTAAGCAACAGAAGTATAGAGATCTCTACTAAACACAGGTTATACCAATAAAGGGATATTTTACAAAAATCAGATGACATTAAGTAGCTTAACTATATTTTCTGAGGACATCAATGACATTAAGAGTTAAATGTTGTGTTTACATTCTTGATAACCTGGACAATGTTAAAGTTCCCAGATAAAGGCCTTGTCCTCTCCAGCCTTTGCTAGGCCTTGTTATGGGAACAACTTCTCAGTTCTTCCACCCCCTGGTGAGGACATTCATTGGCATGTTCCAGATTCTGCAACATTTATCTTGTACTAATCTCATTTTAGTACTCATGTCTTTGTTCTTCTCTCATACAAGCACTCATCCCCAGATGCCTTTACAACCTGCTCCTCCCCAGCCAGGCTTCTACCATAGACCCCTTAATTAACCCGATTTCTAAAAAGGGAACTCCAAACTGCTTGCCCCATGCTGCCCCCTTCCAACTCAAAGAAGGCAGAGTGGTCATCGCCCCCCTTTTCCTAAAGCAGTTCCTAAAATTAGAGGAGTGAATGAAGCCAGAATTGGAGACAGGCAGTTAGTGTAGAAATAGGGGATCAGTCAAATCGAGGAAATGAATTCCATGAAAAGCATCTGCCTCTCCAAGTCTGGAAGTTGAAGACTGCCCCTGGGAGAATGGACTTTGTACATCTCACCTGCAAAACCAGCCCTAGTCACTTAAGGCAGGGAGGAGAGATAAGGTGGGAAAGAACTGGAGAACAAAATATTTTCTTATAAAAACAGAAATGGGGAAATGTAATACAAAGCTGCTCCCCCGCCCTTCCATTGCATCAAAACCTAACTTGTCAGTGTGAAACCTGCTCTCCCCGCCCTTTCCGCTGCAGCCATTTCCCTGCCTCCCAACTACTTGTCAGTCTGTGAACATCCTAGCTAGCTATTGGTTCATCAGTCAGCTTGCAAGTATCCTTCTCCATTATTGGTTCCCTGTTGGCCCAGCGGAATTCAACTGCTTAGGGATAGCACCCCCACCATCTTTTCTCTTGCTTTCTCTCTCCTACTCAACTTACTTTCTCTCTCCTCACTTTTCCACTCTCTCTAGCACGTGTCCTTTCTCTTTTCCTCTCATTTTCTCTCTTACCCTGCAGGGACACTTTGTTTGCTTAATGAGCTCCCTTAAGTGAAAAAAAAAAAAAAAAGAAAAATGTGTATTCACTCACTGAAGATGAAATAGTCTATATATGTCTGTTAAGTGCAAATTATTGATTGTATTATTTAGTTCTATGGTTTATTTAGTTTTTGTTTAGAATATCTGTCCAGTAGTGAGAGAGGTGTGTTAAAGTCACCAAGTATTATTGTGTTGTGGTCTATTTGACTCTTGAAATTGAGAAGAGTTTGTTGGATATACATAGATACTACATTGTTTGGAGCATAAATAGTTATAACTGTTATGCCTTGCTGCTGTATAATTCCCTTCAGTAGAATTAAATGACCTTCTTTATCCCTCCTGAGTAATTTTGACTTGAAGTTCACTTTATTTGATATGAGGATGGAAACCCTTGTTTGTTTACACAATCCCTATGAGTAATACTTTTTCCCATCCTTTCACCTTCTGTCTGTGGATGTCTTTGCCCATGAGGTGAATCTCTTGGATACGGCATATTGTTGGATCTTGTTTTTTAATTCAATCTGAAAGTCTTTGTCTTTTGATTGATAAGTTTAGTCCATTAATATTCAAGATTATTACTGAGATATGATTTGCATTCCTAGTCATCTTGGTTTATTTCTGGCTTTTAATTTGATTTTTTTTCTCCTTTGACTATGCATTTTGACTAGTTCCTCCCTTTGCTGGTTTTCACATTTTTTCACTTCATCCTCATGGAATGTTCTGTAATGCAGGCTTTCTAATTGTGGATACTTTTAACTTTTGTTTATCATGGAAAGTTATTTCATCTTCAAATCTAAAACTTAATTTTGCTGGATCTGAAATTCTTGTTTGGTATCCATTTTCTTTCATAGCTTGAAATATGTTGTTCCATGATTTCCTAGCTTTGAGGATCTGGGTTGAGAATTCAGTTGAGATCCAAACTGGTTTTCCCTTATACCTGATTTGCTTTTTTTCTCTCATGGTCTTTAAGATTTTATTCTTATTCAGTATTTTATTCATTTTCATTAAAATGTGTCTTTGTGTGAGTCTGCTGTAGTTTTGTACATTTGGGGTCCTTTAAACCTCCTGTATTTGATTTTTCCATTTCATTGTTTAGGTTTGGGGAATTTTCTGATATTATGTCATTGAAAACATTGTGCATTCCTTTTGTTTGTATCTCTGCTCCTTCTTCTATCTTAATAGCTCTTAAATTTGATTGTTTCATGTTATTCCATAATTCTTAGAAGTCCTGTTCATGGATTCTTACCTTCTTTGCATGGTCAACTTTATTTTCATATTAAATATTTTGTCTTCCTTTTCTGAGGTTCTGTCTTCCTAATGGTCTAGTCCATTGGTGATGCTTTCCATAGAATTTATAATTTGATTTATTGATTTCTTAATTTTAAGAATTTCTTCTTGTTTTTTCACAATCTCTAACTCTTTAATGATCTTTCATTTCCTGAATTTTCTCTTTGATTTCACTCTTTATACCCTCCTTTACTTCACAGATCAGATTAATTATGTACATTATAAACTCCTTCTTGGACATTTCTTCTACTGTGTTGTCAGTGGCTTCTATTATTGGGATATCTTTGTTTGTGCCATTTTGTTCTCATGTTTTTTCATGTTACTTGTGTGTTTTCCCATCTAGTTGTATGAATCTGAGGCAATACAGATTCTACCCTGTAGACTTATAATGTCACTGAAGATTTCCAGTATCCCACTTTTAAAAGAAGACCAATGTCATCAACATCCAGTGCAAACAATATTCACATTCAAATCTAATAACTCCCAGCATGGCATTCACTATAAATAGCAATGATGAGTTCAATCACTGACCAGAAAAAAAAGAAAATTTGTCAAACAGATTTACAATCTCAAATAGTGGACAAAGAAAGAACAGAAACAGTGCAGGACATGATATTCATGAGGGAGAAAGAGAAAAGTCAGAAGCAAAAATCTGCAGGAAGTGTTGAAGAGGAACCAACAGAGATCAGAGTTTAGGTGGAGAAAAGGTAGAAAGGGAATCTAGGAAGACAGATAAGCAAGAGGAAGAATACATATAATGAGAAGAAAAAATTAAAAATAGAAGAATATAAAGAATATGCCACAGAACTGCAAAATACCATGCATCACCATCTTCAACAAAATGATGCACGAAAAATACCCTGCTCCAAATATGGTGGAGAAAGATGCTAGAGAAGAAAACATAAAAATAAAATAAATCTCAGTGGAAAACTGAACAACTCTGTCAGTATCCAAAATCTTCTCAGCCCTGTCTCTGACTTCCCACAAGACTGCCTGGCCCAGAAAGACCCTGGCATACCCAGTCACTATCTCACCAATCTGGGCCTCAGATGTCCTGGGTTCAGTCAGTTGCAATCTCAAGAGTTCAAAGCCACTGGAATTTGGAGAAAGAATACCAGGGATGAGCAAATCTGAGAGACAGTGACTAGATGGCAGCAACCCACACTCCCAGGAGGAAGATGCCAGGTGCAGCCAAACCCATAGGAATCCCAATACTGAACCTCCAGGTCCTGGCTGGTGTCCCCAGACAGGGGCAGCTGTTTACCAAGATGGCAGTGGCAACCAACTCACTGGTACCCCAAACAAACCTCCCAGTACCCCCCCCAAAAAAAAAACCCAGGCTCTGACTGTCATCTCAAAATGGATGTGACTATGTGCAACCAAACCTGGAGTATCCCTGGCAGTGGACCTCTGGGCAATTGTGGAAGTGGTAGTACCAGGAGTTAGTGGCAGCATGCAGGGTGTCAGCAGTAGCTGGAGAATTTGGTGGCATTGGCAGTAGATGGGGGGTGTAAGCAGCAGCAGTGGTGGCAGTGTTGACTGTGGCTGCAGCTTTAGCAGCACCCAGAGAGAAGACCACCAGTTGACCTCCAGGGAGTGGCAGTGGCTTTGGTGGCAGTGGTGTCAGCAGTAGCAACAGTGTCAGCAGCAGTGTAAATGGCAGCTGAACTTTGAAGGCAGCATCAAGGGCAGCAGACCTCCAGGAATAGAAAAGGCAATAATGAAATTCACTTGGAAGAATAAGAAACCCAAAATAGACAAAACAATTCTTAGCAAGAAGAGTTAAGCAGGAGGCATCACAATACCAGACCTCAAACTATACTACAGAGTTATAGTAACAAAATGGCATGATATTGGCACCAAAATAAACATGTCAACCAATAGTACACAATAGAATATACAGAGACAAACACACATAAATACAGTTGTCCCACACTAGACAAAGGTGCCAAAATTATTCACTGGAGACAAGATAGGTTTTTCAACAAATACTGCTAGAACAAATGGAAAGTCACATGTAACAAAATGGAATTAAACTCCTACACATATCCTGCAGGAAACTCAACTCAAAGTGGACAAAGGACCTAGGAATTAGAGCAGAGACACTGTACCTAATAGAAGAATATGTAGGCTCAAATCTTCATCATGTTGGCCTAGGATTTGATTTCCTTAACAAGACTCCTAAAGGGCAGGAAATAAAATCAAGAATCAATAAATGGGATGGACTCAAACTAAAAAGCTGCTTCTCAGCAAAGGAATCAGTAATGTGATGAGAGAGCCTATGGAATGGAAGAAAATCTTTACCACATGCATCTCAGATAAAGCATTAATCTCTAGGATATATGAAGAACTCAGAAAACTTAACACCAAAAAATCAAATAACCCAATCAACAAGTGGGCTAAGGAACTGAACAGACACTTCACTGAGGAAGACATACAGTAGATCAACAAATAGGTGAAAAAATGTTCAAGATCTCTAGCAATAAGAGAAATGCAAATCAAAACTATTCTAAGATTTTATCTCACTCCAGTCAGAATGGCAATTATCAAGAAAATAAGCAACAATAAGTGCTGGTGTGGATGTGAGGGAAAAGGAACAGTCATACACTGCTGGTGGGACTGCAAATTTGTGCTACCACTCTGGAAAGCAGTACGGAGATTCCTCAGAAAACTTGGAATGCAAACACAATTTGCCCCAGCTATCCCACTCCTCAATCTATACACAAAGGATTTAAACCCAGTATGTTACAGTGACACAGTCACATCAATATTTATAGCAACTCAATTCACAATCACTGAACTGTGAAACCAACCTAGATGCCTTTAAATACATGAATGAATAAAAAAAATCTTTGGTATACATACACAGTGGAATAGTAATCACTCTTAAAGAAGAGTGAAATTATGGCATTAGCAGATAAATGAATGGAGTTGGATAATATCACGCAAAGTGAAATAAGTCATTCCCCAAAAACCAAAGGCCAAATGTTTTCTCTGATATGTGGATGCTGATCCATCATGTGGTGTGGGGGGAGGGAAGAATAGAGCAACTTTAAATGGGGCAGAGTGGAGTGAGGGAACGTGATGGGGTATGAGGAAGGGAAAGATAGTGGAATGAGAAGGACATTATTTCCCTATGTACATGTAAGATTACATGAACGGTGTGATCCTGCATTGTGTATAACCAGAGAAATGAAAAGTTGTGCTCCATTTGTGTGCAATGAGTCAAATGCATTCTGCTGTCATGTGTAACTAATTGAAGCAGCACACACACTTCAGACAGAGCACTCATCTCCAAAGTTTATAAAGAACATAAAATCTTTATACCAAAAATACAAAGAACCTAATCAATAAATGGGCAAAGGAAATGGGCAGACACTTCACAGAAGAAGATATAAAGGTGATCAACAAATATAAGAGAAAGTGCTCATCATTCTTAGTAGTTTGAGAAATGCAAATTAAAACCACCCTAAGATTTCATCTAACACCAATTAGAATGGCAGTAGTAATAACAATAATAAGTGTTGGCATGGATGTGGGGAAAAAGGCACACTCATATATTGCTGGTGGAGTTGCAAACTGGTGCAGTCACTCTGAAAAGCAGTATGGAGATTCCTCAGAAAACTTAGAATGGACCCACCATTTGACACAGCTATTCCACTTCTTGGTTTATACCCAAAGGACTTAAAATCAGCATACTACAGTGACTCAGTCACATCAATGTTCATAGCAGTTCAATTCACAATAGCTAGATTGTGGAACCAACCTAGATGCCCTTCAATTGATGAATGGATAAAGAATCTGTGGTATATATACACAATGGAATATTTCTCAGCTATAAAGAAGAATAAAAATTATGGCATTTGCTGGTAAATGGATGAAGTTGGAGAATATCATGCTAAGTGAAATAGGCCAAGCCCAAAAAACCAAAGGCCAAAATGTTTTCTCTAAGTACATGACGATATATAATGAGGGGGGGGTGATGGGAAGAAGAAAAGAATGAAGGAACTTTGGATGGTGTAGAGGAAAATGGGGTGGAAGGGGGTGGAGGACAAAAAAATCGTAGAATGAAACATACAGTATTACCCTATATACATGTATGATTATGTGAATAGTGTGAATCTACATTGTGTACAATCATGGAAATGAAAAGTTGTACTCCATTTGTGTACAATGAATCAAAATGCAGTCTGTAAAAATTAAAAAAAATTAATAAAAAATACAAACTAGGGCTGGTGTTGTGGATTAGTGGTTGAGTGCCCCTGAGTTCAATCCCCAGTAGCAAAAAAAAAAAAAAAGTAAAGAATAAAATGTTTTCTCTCATGTACAGAAACCAGACCACAATAAGTAACAAAAAAGGAGTGTTTGCCAGATTCTCAAAGATAGAGGGAAGATCAGTGGAGAAGAAGATGGAGATTGAGGGGAAGGGAGGTGGGACAGAAAAGAGAAAATGAGGAATGAATTTGACAAAATTATACCATGTACATGTGTAAATATATCACAGTGAAATCTGCCTTCATGTGTATCTCTAAATCATTAATTAAAAATAAATATCAAAATGCATAAATGCATTCTACTGTCATGTACAACTAATTAGAACAAAATAAAATAATTAAAAATAAGTAAATAAATAAATAAATGAAAAGTAAATAAAATGAAGACCAGTAGTGTAGAAGAAACACAATAAGGGGATGAAGGAAGGCACGAAAAGAGGAGGCACCAGAAGGTGAAATGGAACAAATCAAATTCCATTCATGTTTCATTATGTCAAAATGACACCAACTATTATATATAGCTATAATGCACTAATATAAACATTTTAAATGTAAAACTAAATAATATAAATGAAATAGAATATATGAAGAGATGAATAATAAATGATGAAATTGAAGCAGTACTAAGAATTCTACTCTCAATGAAAATTCCATGACCTGAAGGTGTCTCTGCTGAATTCTACATTATTTCTAGTAATACTTTATAAGTTTCATTCTCTTTTTATTCTATTTTATTTATCAAGTGATTACATATCTTGTGCCTGCTTTTATTATTATTCCACAGGTCCCTTAGTATCTGTTCATTTTTTCAGAATATTTCCTCTCCATTAAGATTGAGTATCTTCACTTGATCTTTCTTCAGGTTAACCAGTTTGACTCTCCATTGTCTTCTTCCCACTATTAGCCAGTTCAGAAATATTTTTAATTCTCTTATTGTGTTTACTTTTAGTTCTTTAATCTGTATGTGGATCTTGAGCATAGTGTGCTCAAGATTATTCCTTGTTTCCTCATTCCTATTTCTATACTGCAAGTTTCTATATTTTCATTGTTTCAAGAGAATTTGTAATTGTGTGTTGTGAAATTTGTAATATTTTTGTTGTGGCAGGTTTACAATCCTTGCTAAAACTGAAAAGTGAAGCAGGAGGCATCACAATACCAGACCTTAAATTATACTTCAGAGTTATAGTAACAAAAACAGAATGGAAGTAGCACAAAAACAGATATGAAGACCAATGTAACATAGTAGTAGACACAGAGACAAATGCACACACACACACACACACACACACACACACATGCAGACTTATCTTATACTAGAGAAAGGTGCCATACACATTGCGGCAAAGATAACCTCTTCAACAAATGGTGCTGGGAAAAATGGAAATCTATATGTAGTAGAATGAAATTGAACCCCTATCTCTCCTATGCACATACTGAACTCAAAGTGGATCAAGAACATTGACATTAGACCAGAGAGCCTACATCTACTAAAATAAATAGTAGGCCCAACTCCCATTATATTAGCTTAGGAACCAACTTCTTCAACAAGATTCTTAAAGCACAAGAAGTAAAATCAAGAATCAATGAATGTGATGGTATCAAATTAAAAAGCTTCTTCACAGCAAAGAAACAATCAACAGCATGAGGAGTGAGCCTAGAGAATGGGAGAAAATTGTTCCCACTTACATCTCAAATGGAAAATTAATTTCCAGGATATACAAAGAACTCAAAAAACTTAACAACATAAAAACTAATAACCCTATAAATAAATGGGCAAAGGAAGTGAATGGACACTTCACAGATGAAGAAGTACAAATGGTCAACAAATATATGAAAAAATGTTCAACATTTCTAGTAAATAGAGAAACACAGATTTAAACTGAAGTGAGATTTCATCTCACTCCAGTCAGAATGGAAGTTATCAAGAATATGAGTAACATTAAATGTTGGTAAGGATGTGGGGAAAAGGTTACACTTATACATTGATGGTGGGACTACAAAATGATGGAATCTCTCTGGAAAGCAGTATGGAGATTCCTCAGAAAACTTGGAATGGAACCACCATTTGACCCACTTATCCCACTCCTCAGTTTATACTGAAAGAACTTAAAATCAGCATAATGTAGGGACATGTCCACATCAACATTTATAGCAGCTCAATTCATAATAGTTAAGCTATGGAACCAACCTAGATACCCTTCAACAGATGAATAGATGAAGAAAATGTATTACTCAGCCATGAAGAATAATGAAATTATGAATTTGCTGGTAAATGGATGGAACTGGAGACTATGCTAAGTGAAATAAGCTAATCTCCCTAAAATCATAACCCAGATATTCTCTCTGATATGTGTATGGTAACACAGAATAGGGGGGGTGGAAAGCAAGAATAGAAGTTTATTGGATTGGACAAAGGGGAATGAAGTTAATGGAGGGGGGATGGGATTAGGAAAAACAGTAGAATAAATAAGACATAACTTTCCTATGTTCATGTATGAATACATAATCAGTGAAACTCCATGTCATGTATAAGCACAAGGATGGTATGTATGTATAATTCCATGTATGTATAATATGTCTAATAAAAATATCCTTGCTAAATAATTTCAACATTTACTTCATCTTTGTGTTAGTATCAGTGGGTTGTATTTTTTTTATTCAAATTGTGGTTTTCTTCATTACTTTATGACATTATTTTTAATTGCATTTTGGCCATTATTTTAGGACACTCTAGGTCCTGTTTAAATCTTTTGTGTTAGCAGGCAGTAGCTGTTTAGGTTCTGGTCTGACCATTGTTTATGATTTCAATGGTAGCTTAACTTTCAGAGCCTTTGCATGATATTTTGTTGATAGGTTTATTTTGATTCCCTTATTTCTGACAAAGGGTGTCAGAATGTGTTCTCACAGACAGCATTTGTTGCTTCACTTTGGGGAAAAAATGTCAGGGACAGGAATCTGCAGAAACAAAGAGACTTATATTGCTGCTGGGCCTTTATTTTTATTGTATTTCATTTTTGGTAGGGAATCTCAGACTCTGAATGTCAGATAGTATTTTCCAGACTGCACGTTTTTGGTGGCAGGGTTCCTTTTTCTAGATGCCAGGATGCTCTGGTAAGGCCTGTAGGGAACAGAGCCATCTTAGTCTGGGCTCCACTTATGGCAGGGTGGGAATGAGGAGTTTGCCAATTTCTCACTCCACACTTTATCCTCAGGAGTTTTTGATATGCAGTCATGACTAATGACCCTTAGGCTATGATTCCTGAGACTCTTCCATTTGTGATTATCTGAAAGTTTATGAAGGGAACCTTGACATTAATAGAGGTCCTAGAAAATTAGAAGAAGACTTTAAGTGTGATTACCTTATTTCCCTGTGTTTAGGAGCAAACAGCAGGAAATCACAGGCTCCCATGTGATGGAATCTGTGACTTTGTGATGTGCACTGTAGACTGAGAATGGTCCTACATATATCATAAGACATAATATTTATACTGCTTTGAAAGCTGTTATGAGATTGAATTAAGATCAACGGATATAAAAGTGCTCTGTAAAATGTTCACAACTGAAGAAATATCAAATTGCAAAACAGGAATATTAAATTCTATATTAGAGAGTGGTGATGAGAATGTAGTTGAGTCATAAAGATGTAGTAGGCAGGAATTGGAATCATGTAGATGGCATAACTGGATTGTTGGCACATATCACACAATAGTAAGTGAGGTGTCTACCATGCATTTATACCTCAATTAATAATGTCCTCAGATTTAGGAATTCCTAAATGTCTCCCTTGGAATGTCAAATGGATGCTAAAAGCAATAAATTTGCCAATTGTATATGGAAACAGAGGTAAAGAAATTCTGTAAATTTATGTAATGTTCCTAAAGCTGCTATTGACAAAATTGGAATTATTTTCCAAATCAAACCAAAATATGTAAAATTCTTGGACATGTGCATATTCATGGACTAATGAAAGGGTCTTAACAAAGGATAGTCAACTTAGGTTTGGAAACACTCTTCCTCATATTACCTCCATTCTCTAGCACCATCACTTTTTGTTCTTTGGCCCAAGGTTTATTACTGATCATCATTTTCTTTAGTTTCCAGGACACCACATACTCCTCATATTGCTCCTGCTTCTTTCCCCATTGGTTCTCAGTTTACTTTTGTTGGTTCCTTTTCATTATCCCAACCTCTAAATGGAAAAGTATCCCAGGATTCAGTTCTCACATCTTATCTTTTTGTCTATGCTCCCTTTATTAAAGAACCACCCCTTGAAATTTTAAAATGGCAATCTCATTTCCTCCTATATAGAGTTCTGAGGGCTCTTAAATAATACCCAAAATCACATAGCTAAGAAACAAGACTTGGAGGTTTAACCTGAAATGCCTGAGGTTAAATGAAGTTCAGGAATGATTGTTGGGCAAAAACTCAGGTCACTTTCACAAAATGCTGTTGTAGAATGATATAAGGGCAAGTAGCCAGTGCTGGCTCATTTTTATCCTTCCTTGTATGGGGTTAGGCCTGGGCAGCCCCAGTTTTCCTAGAAATGTTTATCAGATTTTATCTTCCTTAAACTGAAATGTTCTCACAATTGCTGATCATCTCACCAAGTCATATATCCCAGAATTTTTGAAAATATTGTCTATTCCCCCTGCCATCAACTGTACCTATTGAAATGTCAGACATTTTCTGAAATTTTTTTGATGCATCGACTATCAGATGCTTCTAGTTTATGTTGTTTTCCTATGAGTTCAGCACTTCCTCAGATTCGTAGAACACCTGAACCAAAAGTGTCCTGAGACTGAGCCATTTGATAGGCAAAAGTACGAAGATACTTGTTCAGGGTCATTGAATGTGATAGTGTCACGCCACCCAGAACAGAAACAAGGTTCTTTAATTCCCAGTGAAATTATCATAACCAGTTAAATATTAATCAAAATATTAGTGGCACAGCCTCTTATCAACTTTTCTTTCTATCTTCTGCCCACCTTCTAACCCCCCAGGATCCTGTGACTTCTGCCATTTGCCAGTGTTTTTATGAGAAAGGAAAAGATTATAATTAGCTCACTATGTATGGGTCAAGAAAGGGGTCACTTTCTGGTCAGTAGGCCTTTCAGGCTACTGGGCCAAGCCCATTGCTAACTCTCAGAAGTCCCTGGGACACTCTGACCTTACTGTGATCACACTTAGCTCAGTAGGACATTTAGACTGACATTTGCAGGATTGAGGAATGTAGTCTCTCAGTTCAGATGGCTATGAGAAAGCCTGGGGGAAAATAAAGTGGGCAGAGGAATAATAATTTGTAAATGTTAGAATACCTATTATGTGCCAGGTCATGTGAGAGTTGTATTAAATATATTTAGCTTGTTAATTTTTCCCTAAACCTAAGTATTATTAATATCTCAATAAAGATAATGAGCTCCCAATTTACTCAATTTAGATTTACTGATCTAATCAAACCTGATTTACTCAAAGTTACATAGCTAGTAAATGCCAATGTTGGGACTAAATTTCAAAAGACTGATCACAATTTGCATGCAGTTTTCTAGTAGTAAGTGCAACAATTGATAGATTTTTGTACTATATATCAGATGCTATGCTCATCTTTTGGGTGTAGTATTTAAATAATTGCCACACATCTGAGTTATTATTACTCCCATTTTACATGACAGAAAATGGAGGTTCAGAAAATATAGGAAATTTGATTAAGGTCATATATGTCGCAAGCCATCGAGTCAGTATTTCAAACCAGTTTATCTCTGATTTCATAGCATGCAATTCTCCACCAAGCTGCCTTTCATAGATTGGGAGATAATACAGAGAGGATGAATGAGACTTTCCAAAGGGAGGTCTTCTTGATGGCTTTAAAGGCAACTTATAAATCTTACATATTCAATCTGTGATAATATAATTCTAGGAGGAAAGGATAAATTTAAGGAGTATGGTTAGGTTGCTATAGTGTTTGAATCCCAGTAAAGAGTTCAGCCCTCCACCTTTAACCTACATCCTAAAAGTATTTGGATGCCATCACATTGATATTGTTTGGAAAACTGAAGGTGCTCTGACAGATGTTAAACTGAGCTGGCAAATCTTAGGAAAATAAAGATCAACCCCTGCCTTTGAGAGCTATGCTCCATTATTCTTCCAAGGGCCTGGAATAAATTGTCCTAAAACTTGGTGGTTTTCCACAACTTATATTGAATGGATTCTTTTCAGTATGTATAAAGCATAGGATAAGTCTAAATCAGACAGATGTTAACTGTGCTCTTCCTCTCTTAGATTGAACATGAAGAAGCAAGAGTTGAGTCCATGCTACATTTCTATGGACTTCTATCCTTCTGGTAAGTATGACCTTTTAAAATTTTGTAGAAATCTTTTGGTTTCAGTATGAACCTCTGTGAAAGTATTGGTGATGAATTCCTGGCCTCATTATTAGTTTCAGGTTTTGGGCCTTATATTTTCACATATGTGCCCTAGAAGCTTGGGATAGTTTCCAGCCCCAAATCATGCCCACAAAGTGTTAAATAAACGAATAAAATCGAATTCACAAAGACGTTTCATGTCCTTTGTCTGGTAGGCAGGGCAGAATAAAAAAAAAGTTCAAGGCTTGGCGAAGTCTACAAAGTCGGCTAATCTAATCCTTGACCCAATTTCTCTAACACATCTTTACCCAATCTATCTTTTAAGCATTGCCTACACACTTCCAGTTACAAGAGCACGTGAATACAGAACTCACTTAAAATTGTTTTTCTTGTGCTCAGTGAACTACATTTCTATATATCTTCTACCCCTGTGTTTTATTTAACTCTGTTCCCTGGGCCCTCAAAGACCCAGTCTTTTCCTCCATCTTCCCTATCATAAGATCTGAGCTCCTGTGCATTTAATGATTCCACATAAAATCTGGACCCTTGCCTATTCTTCATGCTATTTGCCTCTCCTCTATGCCCACTCAATTTTTTCCATGTCAGTTGAGGAATATGGACAGAATTGAACACAGAACACTTGACAATACAGAATTAAGAAGAATGCATCTCTTCTCTTTTGAAAAGTATAATATTTATTTATAAAGCCTAAAGCAAAACTTCTCTCTCTCCGTTTATAATTTCTTCCTTTCTTTATTTTGTTTTGGAAGTAATTTCACCTTCTTCTCAGGGATATGCAAACAATGACCTCTGGGTCAAATGTGGCTCACTGCCATTTTGTTATAAATGAAATTATGTTGGAACATAATCAGGTCCTCTTTTTTACGTATTGTCTGTATCTGTTTTAATACTACAATGGCAGAACTGAGTAGTTAACACAAGAACTATACGTCTTACAACATCTAATATATTTACTATCTGGTACTACAGAAAAGTTTGAAGACCCCTATACTTGATTTAAAATAGGTTTCTTGATAATCACTCTATTACTCATTGGTATTAAGAAAAATAAAACTCTAAACAATTTGCTCAAATTCACTTGATTGAGCATGAACCGAGATGGGTTTTGAACCCAGGTCTGTTTAGTTCACTGTCCAGTGGTTTTTCACCACATGTTCTTCTAAGCACTCACCAGAGCTGCTTCAAGATGGGACCTGCTGGGTTGTTATGGCTCCCTGATTTCTTGATATACTAGTTGGGTTTTTACTATGAGCCAGTTCAACTCCACCCAGCTCAGGATAACTCAGCTAAGCCACTCCCTTGATCCTTCCATGATAACCATGCCAGTGGGTGCTGGGATCTCAGTCTCCTTGGCCCATGACCATGATAGGCATTCTAGACAAAAACCATTTGGGATATTTTGCATATTGGGATATTGAAATTGGTCTGGATGAATCTCAGGACACACTTAGGCAAGCAGAGAGCACTATCCAGTTTGTGCCATGTTCTAGGAGTAGAAACCACTAGTGGTCTGACCAATGGGGTGTTATGTCAGTTACTACTCTTTATGTCCTTCAAGCTGGCAATCTTTCTAAGAGAAAAATAGAGAACAGAGAGAGAGAGAGAGAGACTTTATCACCAAGAACAAACTGCCTTTGATTCATCCATTTCCTTATTAATTTTGCTTTTTGTAGCTGATCACTCATTTGGAAAATTTTCTGTTTCTGTAAGAACTGCACACAGCTGCCTAGACATTCTTGCCCATTCTCTGAGAGGTCCTGGATGAGTGTCAAGAATGGGGCCCAGCCATGGACACTCCTACTCAAGGACATATAGGCAAGTAAAAGGGCAAGGGCCAAAGCAGCCAGTGCCAGCCACTATGAGACTTTCCCTCTTTCTTGTCTCTACCCAACATTATCCACAAAAGCACTCATCCATGACAAGCAGAAATACACAGTAAGATTAGGAACAAGGCATTATAGGTAAACATCTACCACCTGATCTTTGGTATTGAGAACAACAGAACTAACTAGTCCCTTAGAAACAATCTTGTCCAACCATCATTTTAAAATTGGAAAGTTAATGCTCAGAGAAGGTAAATGATACACCCAAGGTCACATATAATGTCAAATCACATGCAATAATTATTGTAATATTTAAGCTAAACCCACCTTTATAGGTTATTTTTCTAAATCTTCATTTTTAGATGAGAATACTGAGGTACAATTGTCTCTAATTAGTGTAACACTATACCTATTGGTATTTGGCATAAAGTAAGAATTCAAAAGTGTTTACTGAAATAGACATAAATCATAAGAAAGAATCTTTGACACTATGTTTTCTATGTTATAGGTGAGTAAACCAATGCCCAGGAGGAAAAGCTATTCCCTAAATCCCAGTAGGAATTAGAACTGGGAGTACAACCCAGCCATCTTAAAGTTAAGTAATATATCCAAGGTCCCCCAGGTAATATATGATTTTGCAAAATGAGTTCATTTTACCCTGAAGAAAATCTGCATTCATGCCTGCCTTCTTTCCTTCCTTCTTTCTTTCTTCTTTCCCATCTTTTTTCTTCTTTCTCTAGCATTTTATGAACCCCTGTCATGCATAAAGGGATACAGTAATACATAAGACACAGTTTTCACAAACAAAATGCTCATGTCCTCTAGAAGAAGGAGATGTTAGTAAGCATTTACAGAATACCTAATTCAGAATTGAAGAACAGTGGACAATTTCTCAGAAGGACTGGCAATTGAAATGGCTCTGATGAGACAGTAGGAATTTACCAGGAATATATGGTAGGAAAGAACATTTTATATGGATTAAATAGTATTTGTAAAGTCATGACATGTTTGGAGAAGGCTGAATAGTAAAGCATCACTGATATAAGAGACTATATACAAAGTTTTTTAAGGGAATTTTGAGGAGTAGAAAAATGAGAAAGTGAAATTACTATGTGCCTTTAAAAACACTAAGATCATTGAGTGTAGCCTGAAGGTCAACAGAAAATGTTTTAAAATAGAGAATTGATGTGGTCAGTTTTGTGACATTAACTGATCATTATGCAGAAGTTTGGGCCTCTTTGGACCTCTGTCATAAGATATCTTTGACCATACTTTCATGTATTTTTCTGCAGTACCACATCCTTAGAACCTTCTGGGAGCTTAGTAGGCATTGAATTCAATATTCTTATTCTGTTTTTAAAGAATTCACTGGCACCCAGATATTTGTCTCTTCTTAGATTCTCTTCCTATAATAATTTCTTCCTCTCTTCTCAGTCTTGAAGGTCTGGCACAGTAGAGCAAGTTACAAGGAATACATACCAGAAAGGAAAAGAATGCCTGGTTCTAGTGCTATGTCAGTACTAACAGATGTAGCCATGGAGGGTCAGTGGCAAAGAATAACTTCACAGAGGACAAAGTCTGGGGTGATGGAAAATAATGTATGAAAGCAGTTCTTTCAAAGAGGAGAACTTATGTCTAACCAAGGAAGTAATTCCACTATCAGGACAGGGATGCTTACCCAGCAAGCTTCATTTATCATTTCTGAGTGATGTCTGTTGTACATTTCTTATGCTTTCATTTCCTGAAGGAAAATTTTTTAAGGTCTTTCTGTCTCTACTTCATCATTGTATTTAGGGTATTGGCAAGGACAGATAATTTCTAATTTAGTCAACAGATCACTGGATCATGGGGAATTATAGTTGAAATTGATTGGGATGATTATTAAGTTCCCAAGAAGTCCTGAATTTGATGTGGATGCAGTAACTGGATGGAACTTTGAGTTATCTCTCTTGGGGAAGAGATGAATATGTTCCATGTGGGTATAGGACTGTATATGAGTAGCAAGGGTGTGACTGTGGAATAGTCTACTGGTTTCCCAACATATCTTTCTTTGTTCTTTAAGGAAACAAACATTGAATTTTAAATGAGCCCATGACCACTACGTTTTCTAATTTTCCTGGGACATTATTATATCTGTTTTCAGAAAAGAAAAGAACAAGTGATCTAACAAAGTAATTTAGCTATTAAATGGCTGACCTGGGATCCAGGTGAAGATATACCTGATTGTTTCCCTTATTCTCATCAGTTTTTATTCACTGTCATAATAATAGGGGGTTTGGGGGTGAGATAGATAAAGTTAATCAAATCCTATGGGGATTTCTCTTTATAATATTCTTAATACTTCTGCCAAGTCCAAATGGCTTAACTTCTTTCTTTCCCAGATGGTGGTTCTCAGTTATGTGCTCTCTCAGAATTAAAGGACAGACAGAACTCATATGTTCCTGCATAGATAGGAATTCTGAGGCCCAGAGAGAGGGAGTACTGACCTAAGGTCTCAAGACAGTTTTGACAGAATGAAAGCCATAACAATATCTGATGGCACAGCCTGGTTCACTTTACTTTCCACTTTAGTTGCCACTCTTAGAATTGTTAGAACTGAAAAGGGGCTTCAAACCATTAAGTTTGGGATTCTGAAACCTGTATATACATGGAACTGGTAGATGTCATAAATTATTTTTCTCAGGTAATCTTTTGAAAGTCTGGGTTAAGCAAGTATTCTAGCCAAAATTAAATAGGTTTTCTTCCAGACAATGCCATATTGCCTTAGGCAAGTTGCTTAACCTCTCTGTTTCCAAATTCCAAAATGAGGCTAATAAAGTATCTGCATTGCTTTGTTTTTGGTAAGATTCAATGAGCTAACATTTAAAATGTATTTATAAATTAAAATATATAATGATATAAAATTAAGTTGTAGTATTTTCTTATAATGAAATACTACATGATGATGAAGAAGGACAGGTACTGGTATACACAATAACATGGATGAATCTTGCACAAAAAATATTGTGTTAATGAAGTCAGAAACAAAGTGTACAAAATGTTTAATTCCTTTTGAGATATTTTCAAAAACAAGTAAAACTAATCTATAGTGACAAGATGAAATAGTGGTTACTGCTGGGATGGGGTAGAAGATATTACTGGAAGGGTGCTCAAAGGAGCTTCCAGGATATTCACAATATTCTGTTTCTTGAAATAGGTATTGATTACATGGTTGTGCTCACTTTGTGAACATTTTTAAAGAGATACTCTCAAGATTTGTGTACACTTTGTATATCACACTTCAAAAAACTATTTTAAAGTAATATATTGGCATTTTCTAATAGAGAGTTATTGTGCCCAACACTTGACCACAGAACCACTATTGAGAATTAGGTACATGAAGTGAGACAAAAGTTAAGGCAATCAATGTTACAACTTTGAAGGAAGTCTACATTGAGGGAGAAGGTAGACACATGCTTTTTATCAAATTTTGGGCATGCATGTAAGTATTATCAAGCAAAGCTCAATCCAAGTGTGAAGGGGAAAATATTAACTTTAGGCTTGGGCAGGATTAACAATGCTGTCAAGAAAGAAAACATTGCATATGAATTTAGTAGGATGAAAAGGTTAAATTCTATAAATGGATGGTTATCCAATGGGGAGTTGGGAATGGGTAGATATGGACCCAGATACATGGCTAGTGGTACATGAGTTCTTTTCTGCATCAAACCATACGTGAATTTTTGAGGACACAACAGTGAAAGAAAAAAGTTAGTAAAATCCCAGTTGCTAACCCCAAAGATCTGACCCCATGGAATTGAATAAAGAGATAGAAACTATAAGCCCATGGATTTGAGAAAGAAAAATAGATGCCTTTGGGATCCAGATTTGGAGGGCATCTTCTCCAATTGTATGTAATAAAAAGGCTTTCTGCTTTCTGAAAGATGATAATATCTAATTTGACTACTTCTTACCATTATCATGGTTACCACCTGGATCCTGTGTCTCCTATCTTGTTTCTGTGTTTCTACTCTAAGCCTCTAATAAATTCATTCTCAATGCAGCAACTAGAGGAACCATGTTAAACTGTCAGAGCATGTCACTTGTCCACTTGAAACCTTGGCATGATTTCTCATCTTACACAGAGTAAAAGTCAAAGTCCTCACACTCTCATACACAGACCTGCATGATCCTTACACCTGTTCCCTCTTCAACCTCATCTACTACTCCTTGTCATTATTACTGGTTGTTTCTTCAACATAAAAATTGAATTCCTACATTAAGCCTTTAGAAATTGTATATTACCTCTGCTTAGAATACACTTTCCTTAGATATCTATAAGGACTTATTTGCTCAATTTATTCAGATGTTCATTGAAATTCCATTTTATCAAGGTCTTCCCTGAAAACGTCACCTAAAATTGCCTCTTTACCATATATACAAAATTTCTTTTCACTACTATATATGTATTTCTAATAACATATATTTAGTCTTTTTATATTTTCAGGTATGTATTCCTCTATGTGGATTTTAAGCTCTGTGGTAGATTTTCCTAAGTTCACTATCGTATCTCTAGGTATATAGTAGGTATTCAGTAATTATCTGTCAAAAGAAAGAAATAATGAATGAATTTTAGACATGATAAGTTTGTTGAAGATGGTCAGTCCTGAGAAGGAACTGAAAAATGCATCTGAAGTAGCAGAAGCAGCATTTACAAAAATCCAGAGATAAAAGAGAATACTAGGTGAAACACAGATAGTTCAGTCTGTCTGGGGCACACTAATTTGAAAACAATAGAAGGTAGCAATGAGACAAGAGACATATCTTGGAGGGAATTGCAAACCACATTAAATAGTGTAGTCTTAATCCTAAGGGCAGTGTTGAACCACTACCAGATTTTAAGCAATAAAGAGAAAAATAGAGGTTGGCCCTTGGCAGGACCCCTTATCCTTTGACTGCTTTCCACCTTTAAAAGATGAGGACATTAATTTCTGTTAGCAAAATTCTATAAGCAAATTATTGAATAGATGAAATGAAATTCAAGACTCAGTTTCCTCAACTTAATTAGAGGGATCCAATATCTACCTATGACATCATCATGGGCATTTAAAACAAGGAAAGTGGAGATCCAAGATGGTGGAATAGAGGGTGACTCCATCTCCCGTTGCTCCAGAACTCAGGATTCAAGAAGGGGAGGTATTGAGAGACTCAAACCAACATAGAGCCATGGGGTGAATCTATCCCATGGGGAGAAGCTTGGCCCGTGCAGCAGGCCTGGACAGGGGCAGCTTCTTGGACCAGCGCAGGGCAGCAAGAGACTTCCCAAAGGAGCTCTGCTCCCTCCGGCGGCAGGCACAATCCACAGCCAGCTTCTTGGAGCAGGCCCACCCGGTGAGAGCTTTTCCTGCACAGAGTCAACCCCAAGACCAAGACCCAGCAGGGGGCACTGGCCCGCAGGCGGCTTCTGGGACCAGGGCAGGACAGGGAGAGACTTTATCTCAGCAGCCTGGCTCCCTCAGGCAGGGGCAGGCCCTGTCTATAGCCAGCATCTAGGAGCAGGATGGCCCAGTGAGAGGATTTTCACGCAGAATCAGTCTTCAGCCCTGGACACAGTAGCAGGCCAGGGGCAGCTTTCTTCGGAAGCACTGCATTATGAAGTTCTTCCAAGACTTCAGGCTACTGAAGGGTGGGAGGTGATATACTGGAAATCTACAGGGACACTATAAACCAATAGAGGAAATCTGCAATATCTCAGAGTCCCATTGACAACTGATCAATATAGAAAACAAGGGAAGAAAATGTCCCAAACAAACCTAGATACTATATCAAAAAAACCAATGACAGCACAGGAGAAGAATGTCAGAAAGGGAATTCAGAATGTGCATAATTAAAGCAATCAGGGAAGCAAACGAGGAGATGAAAGAGCAAATGCAGGCATTGAAGGTAGAGATGAATGAGCAAATGCAGGCATTAAATGATCACACCAATCAACAGTTAAAAGAGCAAATACGGGAAGCCAGAGATCATTTCAATAAAGAGTTAGAGATACTGAAAAAAACGAAACAGAAATCCTTGAAATGAAGAAAACAATAAACCAAGTTAAAAACTCCATAGAAGCATAACCAGTATGATAGAACACCTGGAAAACAGAACCTCAGACATTGAAGACAAAATATTTAATCTTGAAAAGAAAATTGACCAAACAGAGAAGATGGTAAGAAATCATGAATGGAATCTATAAGAGTTATGGGATATCATGAAAAGGCCAAATTTAAGAATTATTGGGATTGAAGAAGGCACAGAGACACAAATCAAAGGAATGAACAATCTATTCAATAAAATAATATCAGAAAATTTCCCAAATCTGAAGAATCAAATAGAAAACCAGGTACAAGAGGCTTATAGAACTCCAAATATACAAAACAACAACAGACCCACAACAAGGCACATTATTATGAAAATACCTAACATACAAAATAAAGACAGAATTTTAAAGGCTGTGAGAGAAAACAATCAAATTACATTCGGGGGAAACCAATAAGAATATCATCAACAGATTTTTCAATCCAGACCCTAAAGGCTAGAAGGGCCTGGAACATTTACCAAGCCCTGAAAGAAAATGGATGCCAACCCAGAATCTTATACCCAGCAAAACTTACTTTCAGATTTGACGATGAAATAAAATCCTTCCATGACAAACAAAACCTAAATTATTTACAAAAAGAAAGCCAGCATTACAGAACATTCTCAGCAAATATTCCATGAGGAAGACATGAAAAACAATGATACAAATCAGCAATGGGAGGATCTAGCCTAAAGGAATAGCCAAATAAAGGAGAAACCAAATTATGTCAAAAAAAACAAAAATGATTCAAATGACTGGGAATACAAATCATACCACAATAATAACCCTGAATGTTAATGGCCTGAACTCATCAATCAAAAGACATAGACTGGCAGATTGGATTACAAATAAAAATCCAACATATGCTGCCTGCAAGACACTCATCTCATATAAAGAGATACCCATAGACTAAAGGTGAAAGGATGGGAAAAAATATACCATGCACATGGACACAGAAAAAGCGGGACTATCCATCCTCATTTCAGATAATGTGGACTTCAAGCCAAAACTAGTCAGAAGGGATAAAGAAGTACATTCCATACTACTTAAGGGAAGCATAAATCAGCAAAACAAAATAATCAAAAATATCTATGCCCCAAACACTGGCTCATCGAAGTACATCAAACAAATCCTTCTCAATTCCACAAATCAAATAAACCACAACACAATACTACTAAGCGATTTTAACACACCTCTATCACCACTGGATAGATCTTCCAAACAAAAATTGAATAAAGAAATCATAGATCTCAATAACACAACCAACAATATGGATATAACGGACATATATAGAATATATCATCCAACAAAGATGGAATAAACTTTCTTCTCAGCAGCACATGGGTCCTGCTCTAAAATAGACCATATTTATGCCACAAAGCTACTGTTAGCAAATACAAGAAGATAGAGATACTACCATGTGTTCTATGACATCATAATGGATTGAAATTCGAAATAAATGAAGAGTAAAAACAGAAACTTCTCCAAAACCTGGAGATTAAATAATACACTATTATATGATGAATGAATAACAGAAGACATCAGGAAGGAAATAAAAAAATTCTTAGAAGTAAACGAGAACAAAGACACATCATATCAAAATCTCTGGGACACTATGAAAGCAGTACTTAGAGGAAGATTTATTTCAAGGAGCACATTCAACAAAAGAAGTAAAAATCAATAAATAAACAACTTAACACTACAGCTCAAAGCCCTAGAAAAAGAAGAACAGAGCAACACCAAAATTAGTAGAAGACAGGAAATAGTAAAAATCAGAGCCGAAATCGATGAAATTGAAATAAAAGAAAAATTGAAAACATGAACAAAATAAAGAGTTTGTTCTTTGAAAAAAATAAACAAAATTGATAAACACTTACCCACACTAACGAAAAGAAAGATAGAGAAAAATCAAATTACTAAAATTCGGAATGAATAAGGAAATATCACTACAGACACGAGTGAAATCCAAAACATAATTAGAAGCTATTTTGGAATCTCTACTCCAACAAACAGAAAACCTCGAAGACATCAGCAAGTTTCTAGAGATATATGAATTACTTAAACTGAACCAGGAGGACATACACAACTTAAATAAATCAATTTCAAGCAATGAAATAGAAGAGGTCATCAAAAGCCTACCAACAAAGAAAAGTCCGGGACCACATGGGTTCTCAGTCGAGTTCTACAAAACCTTTAGAGAAGTGCTCACTCCAATACTCCTCAAAGTATTCCATGAAATAGAAGAGGAGGGAACCCTCCCAAACTCATTCAATGAAGGCAATATCACCGTGATACCTAAACCAGACAGAGACACATTGAGGAAAGAAAATTTCAGACCAATATCCTTGATGAACATCGACGCAAAAATTCTCAACAAAAACTGTAGCAAATCGCATACAAGAATGTATTAAAAAGATAGTGCACCACGATCAAATGGGTTTTATCCCAGGGATGCAAGGTTGGTTCAACATCCCAAAATCAACAAATGTCATTCACCATATCAACAGACTTAAAGTTAAGAATCACATGATTATTTTGATAGATACAGTAAAAACATTCAATAAAATACAGCATCCCTTCATGGTCAATACACTAGAAAAAATAGGGATAGTGGGAACATTCCTTAACATTGTAAAGGCCATCTACGCTAAGCCCATGGCCAATATCATTCTAAATGGTGAAAAACTGAAAGCATTCCCCCTAAAATCTGGAACAAGGCAGGGATGCCCTCTTTCACCACTTCTATTCAATATCATCCTTGAAACTCTAGCCAGAGCAATTAGACAAACCAAAGAAATTAAAGGGATATGAATAGGAAAAGAAGAACTGAAACTATCCCTGTTTGTTGATGGCATGATTATATATTTAGAGGAACCAGGAAATTCCACCAGAAAACTTTCAGAACTCATAAGTGAATTCAGTAAAGTAGGAGGTTACAAGATCAATGCTCATAAATCCAATGTATTTTTATACATAAGTGATGAATCTTCAGAAAGAGAAATTAGGAAAACTACCCCATTCACAATAGCCTTGAAAAAAATAGAATACTTTGGAATCAATCTCACAAAGGAAGTGAAAGCCCTCTACAATGAGAACTATAGAACACTAAAGAAAGAAATTGAAGAAAACCTTAGAAGATGGGAAGATCTCCCATGTTCTAGGATAGGTAGAATTAATCCTGTCAAAATGGCCATACTACCAAAAGTGGTATACAGATTCAATGCAATTCCAATTAAAATCCCAATGATGTACCTTCCAGAAATAGAGCAAGCAATTATGAAATTCATTTGGAAGAATAAGAAACCCAGAAGAGCTCAAGAAATCCTTTGGAGAAAGAGCAAAGCAGGGGGTATCGCAATACCAGATCTTCAACTCTACTACAAACAATAGTAACAAAAACGACATGGTATTGGTACAAAAATAGACAGGAAGATCAATGGTACAGAATAGAGGACATGGACACAAACCCAAATAAATACAATTTTCTCATACTAGACAAAAGGGGCCAAATATATGCACTGGAGAAAAGATAGCCTCTTCCACAAATGGTGCTGGGAAAACTGGAAATCGAAATGGAACAAGAATGAAATTAAACCCCTATCTCTCACCCTGCACAAAACTCAACTCAAAATGGATCAAGGACCTCAGAATCAGACCAGAGACCTTCATCCTATAGAAGACAAAGTAGGTCCAAATCTTCAACATGTCAACTTAGGATCAGACTTCCTTAACAGGACTCCCATAGCACAAAAAAATAAAAGAAAGAATGAACATCTGGGATAGATTCAAACTAAAAAACTTTCTCTCAGCAAAGGAAACTATTAGTAATGTGAAGAGAGAGGACAGAATGGGAGAAAATCTTTGCTACTCTTCCTTCAGATAGAGCGCTAATTTCCAGAATATATAAAGAACTCAAAAAACTACGCCAAGAATACAAATAAAATCAACAAATGGTCTAAGGAAATGAACAGACACTTCACAGAAGATGTACAAGCAATGAACAGATATATGGAAATATGTTCAACATCTCTAATAATAAGAGAAATGCAAATCAAAACTACCCTAAGATTCCATCTCACCCCAATTAGGATGGCAATTATCAAGAACACAAGGAACAATAGGTGTTGGCGAGGATGTGGGGGAAAAGGTACACTCATACATTGCTGGTGGAGTTGCAAATTAGTGCAGCCACTCTGGAAAGCACTATGGAGATTCCTCAGAAAGCTTGGAATGGAAACACCATTTGACCCAGCTCTTTCACTCCTTGGCCTATACCCAAAGGATTTAAAATCAGCATACTACAGAGATACAGCCACATCAATGTTCACAGCTGCTCATTCACAATAGCCAGATTGTGGAAGCAACCTAGATGTTCTTCAATTGATGTATGTATAAAGAATCTGTGGTATATATATATACAATGGAATATTACTCAGCCTTAAAGAACAATAAAATTACGGCCTTTGCAGGGAAATGGATGAAATTGGAAAATATCATGCTAAGTGAGATAAGCCAATCTCAAAAAACCAAAGGATGAATGATCTTGCTGATAAGCGGATGATGACGCATAATGGGGGGTGGGAGGGGTTAGTGTTAGGGTTAGCGTTAGGGTTAGGTTTAGGGTTAGGGAGGGGGTCAAAAATGGAGGAATGAAGGACTGTATAGAAGGAAAAGAGGGGTGAAAGGGGTGGGGTGAAAGCGAAAAAAATAACAGAATGAATCAAATAGCATTACCCTATGTAGATTTATGATTACACAAATGGTATGCCTTTACTTCATGTTCAGACAGAGAAATAACATGTATCCCATTTATTTACAATAAAAAAAATAAAAATAAAATAAGTAAAGCTCCTAATCCAATGTAAGCCATATATTAGATGCTTAACAAATGCTTATTGACTAGGAACTCTTCCTGCCAGTTTGTGTGTATGTGTGTGTGCGCACACCTGTGTGTGTGTTTGTGAAATAGTACAGTGTCACCAATAGAAGTAACTCAAAAGTTCTGTAATCAAACATACCTGGGCCCAAATTTCAGCTTTGCCATTTCCTCATTGTTTGGTTTCTATAAGTCACTTCTCTTCTGTAACCCTTAACCTGTCTCTCTTAGAAAAGGCTGTTAATACCTAACAACACCTAATTGAAGAGCTGAGTTCATACCATTTTATGTCCATTGAGTGTCTGAGCAGGGAGCAGTCCTGATGGGACAATGATGAGAAAACTTATTCCATACAAGGTAAAGACATATGTCATATCTCCTGATTGCTAAGATATCATCACAGGCAGCTGCACCCGCAGCCACACTTCAGCACATCCATCCTGAAAGTACAGCAACTAAACATAAGTTTCTAACACAAAAAGATTTAGTTGATTTTCTTTTCTGCTGTGACAAAAAGACCTGTCAAGAACAATTTTAGAGGAAAAGAAGTTTATTTGGCACTCACAGTTTCAGCCATAGATGGCCTGCTCCATTGCTGTGGTCTCAAAATGAGGCAGACCATCATGGCAGAGGAAAGCAGCTCAGGACACAATATCAAGGAAGCCGAGAGAGACTAAGCTCAATTCACAAAATATATGCTCCAAAGGCACAACCCTAATGATCCGTGTTCTCTAGCCACATCCTTGCAGTTACCACCCAGTTACTTCCTATCAGAGGACTAAAGCACTGATCAGGTTAAATCTCTAATAACCCAATCATTTCACCTCTGAATATTTTTACAATGTCTCACACATGAGTTTTGGTGGACATTTCATATCTAAACCAAAACAAACAAACAAAAAAAAGCATGAGATTCTAAAAACGGTTCCCATGAAAAAATTCCCAAGAGAATTCAAGTTATTAGTCATAATTAGTGATAAATTTTGGAGTCACTCGTAGACATATATTTAGTCATTTGTGATCAAAACTAAACATAACTTGTCAGAATTATCTAAAACTTTTAAAAACACAAATGTTTGGACTGTACCCACAGAAATACCAATTTTATTGATCTGTCATTTTGCCTGGGCATCCATATTTCTTCTCCTCTGCCCCCAACTCCTATGAGACAAACATTATATAGGGCAAAAAACCAATGTTCAAAGACATATGTTAGACTAGATATGATCTCATTGAATCTTTAAAACAAATTTTTATTTTTATTTTTTGATACCAGAGATTGAACCACTGAACTACATCCTCATCTCTGTTTTTAATATTTTAAGACAGAGTATCACTAAGTTGCATAAGACCTCACTATGTGGCTGAGGCTGCACTTGAATTTGAAGTTCTCCTGTCTCAGTCTCCAGAATTGCTGTGTCCACAGGCATATGCCACATTACTCAGCTATAACACTTTTAGTGTAAGTTTGTATATCCAATTTTATGGATGAGGGTACTCAGGAAGGCTGAAATGAATTTTACGATGTCACAGAGAGAGAATGTGGCAGATATGGAATTCAAACTCAGTTGTGTCTGAATTCAAGTCCACTAGGTACCTGTTTAAATTCTCATGAACCCATCAGAAGGGAATGTAGGGCTCTACGAGAGCTATTTGAAGTGGGTCTCATGAATTGAGAAGTTCCCTGTATCACAAAATCTCATAAACAGCAATATAGCATAGTCATTGAGAGGATAGCTGCAGAAGCTAATATTTTCCTGGGTTCAGGACTTCGTTCTCTTTCTTAGTAATTATATGAGAAGGCTAAATAACCTGTTTCAGCTGATGTAACTGAAATTATAATGATGCCTACTGCACAAAATTGTAATGAATATTAAATGGCTTAATCTTTATAATGGGTTTAGAACAGTGCTGGTGTAGAATAGGTGCTATATAAAATTTAGGAAAATAATTAAAATTAGAAATATATATTCCAAAGTCACTTCATACTTCAACTACTGAAACCTCTGATGATATAGTTTGGATTAATTTAAGAAATATAAAAATTGACATATTCCACTTTAATAAATACTTCCACAGTCAAAGATTATATCTGGCAAGGCAACCAAGAAAGCAATGTCACTTTAGCTGTCCCAACATTGTCAAGGAGAAGTGAGCAGACACAAAAGGAGTAAGGGCAGTTCTGTGTGGGAGAGAAGGCAGAAAGTAGAACCACTGAGCTTGGAAAGATCCAAGTCTGATTCAGTCACTCAGATAAATGAATGACAGTACTCCATATCACTGATCCATTAACCCAAGGCAAAGATTCCCATTTTTACCACTTTTACTCAACATTATATTGGAAATTGTAACTCTGTGCAAAAATAAGAAACAATGAAAATGTCATAAAATTAAGAAAGAAAAAATTAAATTTTTTGTGTTAAATGACATGATTCCTTACACAGAAAATCATAAGGAATATAAAACACTACTAAAAGAGGTGGCAAGTAAATTAGCAAGGTTGTGGAGTATAAAATTTTGTTTAAAACTGATTGTAACCAATACATATTGATTAGAATGACCAAACTCCAATATTAAAAACATCAAATGTTGGAAAGTATAGTAAGCAGTGGAGATTTTTATGTATTAATTGTGACAATCCAAACTCTTATAGTCACTTTGTAGGACAAATGGATTATTTCTTATAAAATTTGCCATACAATCTAGAAATCATGTTCCTTGACATTTACCTAAAGGTGTTGCAAATGTTCATGCATGCAAAAAAAACTGTACATGAATGATTATAGCAGCTTTATTCACAAATTTCAAAACTGGAAGCAACCAATATGACCTCACGTAGGTTATGGATAAATAAAGAGGTTCATTTGAACAATGGAACATTGCTCAATGATAAAATGAAATGAGTTTCAAGACATGGAAAGACATGAAGGAAATTTAGATGAATACCATTAAGTGGAAGAAGGCAAACTGAGAAGGCAACAAGCCATTTTATTCTAACATTCTTGAAAAGATAAAACCCTAAAACGATCAGTGTTTTCCAAGGGTTTTTGAATGGGAGGGATGAATAGACAGAGTATGTAAGATCTTTAGGGCAGTGTAAATACTCTGTATGGTACTATAATGGTGGATGCATTTGTTTAAACTTATAAAAGGCACAACACTAAGAGTGAACCATAATGTACACTCTGGAGTCTGGGTTATAATGATTTGTCAATGTAGGTTCATCAATTATCACAATATGCTGCATTCTGGTAGGAGACATTGATATTGGGAAAGGTTATGCATGTGTGAAGGCAGGGGTATATGAGAACTCGCTTTACTTCTGCTCAATTTTTCTGTAAACTTAACACTACTCTAAAAATAAAATACAATTTAAAGGTGAAAGTAAAAGAATGAAACAATCAGAATAATTTATCACAAAGTTTTTGTTATCTAAGGGAAGAGAAGTAGGATAAAAGAATTGTAATCACAAATAAAAAAAAACATTGGTATTATTTATAATAACAACTGACTTTTATTGCTAAAGATAGTCACCTAGCATGTAGTGAGCTCTACATAAACAATAATTTATTGTTGTGGTTGATATTTCTTCATCATCTTTACAGGTGGTAGAAATGTCTCAGAAATGTGCATGGACTTGTTCAAGGCCATACATGTATAACCATTGAATTGGAGAACAAGAGTTGGAAACCAGGACCTCTGAATCATTCCAAACTTCTATTTTTACTACCATATCATTTTGCTATAGTACTTTAAAGACATTGAAGTGGTTCAAATGTAAAACCAGAATTTCCAAAACTGTAATATACTACAAGATTTTCTTAGATATTCTGTGAGAAAAAAATATGTTTCTTGACCAAATAAGCTTTGAAGTACTTGGTTAAACATTAACATGTTCCTTAAAGAGTCCTCAGAAGTATTAAAATGTATTCATTTTTCTGCATTTCCATGGAAAGACTAGAACATTCAAGCTTCCCAAACATATTTTACTGTAAAACCCTCTGTTCATGGAAAATATTTTGGCACTTTGTGTCACCCAATGGTCACTTGAATAAAATCTGTGAAATGTTGCTCCAAACAAATGTCTCAGATTTGCAAAGAGAACTTCTACAAGGCTTTTCCAAGTGAAAATTGCATTCCTCAACTGGTAGGCATGATGGAGGTTGGCAGGAAATGAGTGCTAAAATCTTCAGACCAAATCTACAAATCCAAAAAAGAGCCAATTAGGTTCAAAAGCCAATGGACACTTCAGAAGTTGGATCACCAGATCCAAGAAAGAGTAATTAGGAAATAATGTCAAATGAAAACAAGTAAGGAATTCAAAGTCCACAACAGTCATTGGTTGCAAGGATTAGGAAGATAAGCAGGCCCAGATATGGGACAAGAATATTTCTGGAACAAATACAACCAAATTTATATAATTGTTTCAATTCAGTTTTATATTCAAGGTTTGTCAGAAATCAATTGTCTTCACTGAGAGAGATGTCTAAGATTAAATATGGTATTCAAAATGCAATAAGAAAGATTCAGAAATATTTAACTAATTGGTTAAGATAGGCCAATCTAGAGCTAATAAACAAATTCATCAAAATACCAGGATAAAAAATCAGCATAAAAATCAATAGATTTTTTCCACATTAATATGAATCCATTGAGAAAGACAAAAATAAAAAAACCCAATTCCATTCACAGTAGCTTCAAAAAATAAAATGAAAGTATCTAGGTGTAAATCTAACCATGGTGGTAAAAGGCTCTACAATGAAAATTATAGAACACCAAAGAAATATATTTAAGAAAACACTAGAAGATGGAAAGAACTCTTATGTCCATGCATAGGGCAAATTGATATTATTAAAATGGCTGTATTGCCAAAATTGATCGACAAATTCAATGCAATTCCTATCAAAATACCAATGAAATTCTTTACAGATGTAGAAAAATAATCCTAAAATTCATATGAATGAACAAAAGATACAGAATAACCAGTCATCTTGAGCAAAAAGAGCAATGATGGATGTCTTAATAATACAGGATTTCTAATTATGTTTGTGAATCATAGTAATAAAATGACAAGGTACTTTCATGAAAGCAGACACGTAGACCAATGGAACATAATAGCAGATACAGAAACCAACTTATTCAGTTATAGTTATCTGGTAATTAAAAATGTGCCAAAACCATATATTGGAGAAAAACCAACCTCTTTAACAAAAGGTGTTAGGAAAACTAGATATACATATGTAGAAAATGGAACTAAATCCTATCTCTCAGTTTATACAAAAGTCAACTCAAAATGGATCAAAGAACAAAATATTAGATCAGAATATATTTGAAGAAACCATAGGGGAAACAGTTCAACATAAAGACGTGGGCTAAGCCTTCTTCAATAGGATCCATAAAGCTCAAGAAATAAGAGAAAAAAATCAATGGATGGGATAGCATTAAATTAAAATAAAAACTTCTGAACAGTAAGGGAAATAATTAACATAGTGAAGAGAGAACTGACAGAATGGAAAAAAGATTTGCCAGTTACTCTTCTGAAAGTATTAAAATCCAGACTACACAAAGAATAATAAAACAAAACATGAACAAAGCAAATATCAATTAATGGGCAAATGAAGTGAACAGACATTTCTCTGAAGAAGTACAAATGGGAAAAACTGTATGAAAAAGATTTAGTATCTTTAGTCATCAGGGAAATGCCACTCAAAACTACACTGAGTGTGTGTGTGGTGTTGCATGCCTGTAATCCCACAACTCAGGAGGCTGAGGCGGGAGGATTGTAAGTTCAAGAGCAGCCTCAACAATTTATTGAGGCCCTAAACAACTTAGGGAAACCCTGACTCAAAATGAAAAATAAAAAGGGCTGGGATTGTGGCTCAGTGATAAAATGCCCCTGGATTAACCCCAGTAACAAAACAGAACAAAAACAACAAAAACAAAACAAAAACAAAAACAGGACAAAACAAAACAAAGGAGCCCAACTAAACAAAAAACAGAAAAAAAGAAACTAAACTGAGATTCCATCTCACTTTACTTAGAATGACAATCATCAAGAATCCAAATAACAGGGCTGGGGATATAACTCAGTTGGTAGAGTGCTTGCTTTGCAAGCATAAGGCCCTGGTGGGTTCAAATCCCTAGCACCGCAAAAAAAAAAAAAAAAAGAATCCAAATAACAGTAAATGTTGGTGAGGGTATGGGGGGGAAAGACCTCTTATGCACTGTTGGTAAGAATGTAGATAAGCACAGTCACTACTGAAATCAGTATGGAGGTTCCTCAAAAGCTAAAATAGAACTATCTTGTGATTCAACTATACTATTCCTTGGAATGTATCCAAAGGTACTAAAGTCAGTAAATTTAGAGATACATACATAAACATGTTTATTGCAGCACAATTCACAAGAGCCAAACCATGGAACTGGCCTATGTGTCCATCAAAGTATGACTTGAAAAAGAAAATGTGGTATACATAAACAATGATGTTTTATTCAGATATAAAGAAAAAGAAAATGATGTCATTTTCAGGAAAATGGATAGAACTGGAGACCATAATTTTGAGCAATACAAACAAGACTCTAAAGTAAAAGTGTCATATGTTTTCTTTCATATGTGGAAGCTGGAGGGAAAGAAAGACAAGAGTAAAAGGAACACCATGAAAGTAGAAGAGAGTTCATTAGTGTAGAGAGAGGGCATGATTTTGAGGAGTGAAATTGATCAAAATGTGTTTTATATGTGCATGAGTATGCCACAATGTAACGCGCCATATGTATAATTGAAATGCACCAATAAAAAAGAATACCAAATGAAATTGAAAGACATCCTGTTTATGAATTAGAAGAATCAATTTTGTCTCTATCAAAATGCCAATGACATTCTTCACAGAACTAGAAAAAGCAGTTCTAAAATTTATTTGAAACTGCAAACTAATTTTCAACAAAGCTGCTAAGAACATGCATTAAAAACTGACCATCTTTTCAATAATTGGCACTGGGAAAATTGGATATCCACATGCAGAAAAATGAAACTAGACCCTATTTTCACCAGCTACAATGAACTACTTGAAATGGATTAAATAATTAAAAGTATGATGAAACTATGAAATAACTCAAAGAAAATTAAGAGTAAATGATGCAGGATCTTAGAGTGGGCAAGAATGTTTTGAGTAAGACTTCCCCAAAACGCAGGAAACAAAAGCAAAAATAGACAAATGGGATTACGTTAAACTTAAATAGCTCCTGCACCACAAAGGAAACAATTAGAGTGAAGAGGTGAAGAGACAACCTAGAGAATGATAGAGAATATTTGAAAAATATTCATCTGACAAGCAGTTGATATACAAATAAATAAGGAAATAAAAAAATTCAGTAGCAAAATAGAAATACAAACAACTAATCTAATTCTCGCACAAATGTATGAACCACACTTCTATCATGTTATATTTGTTCACTATAGCATGAAAGAATTATCCTTCCATTTAGTTTTCTTCTCATTACTGTCTCTTGACCTGCCTTATGAATATCTGCTTAACCAGATCTTTCTTTCTTCAACATCTCTTCTTAATCTTACCATAGATTTTAACTCCAGAATATCTCCTTGATTTGTGTCTTTACTTATGTTGTCCCAATGCTAGTGTGGTTTGAATTCCCCCTCATGAAATGATAACTTTTACTCATTCCTCAAGTGGTCTCCATGTCCTTTGTGAAACTCCTTCACCACTCTTGTTCTCCTTCCACTTCCACTGATCTGGATTTCCTTTAACATGGTCCCATACTACTGTATGCTTATCTTAATTTTGCACTTGTAAAACTGTATGGAGTATAGCTCTTAATGTGTCCATCTTAATCACTGTAATTTCTTCTTCACTACAATTAGAGAAGGGATACAGACGTATGCATGAATGGCTTGAAACAGCATGGAAACCTTCTTCTACTCATGTCTCATGGTATGGCATGTCTGTAGCCTAGCTTTACTTTTTAAAAAAATTAGTCAACACTGTGCATCTCAAAGACTATCAACTTTCTTTTGTATGGGGAAAGAGGGTAATAAATTTCGTAGTTAGAACATTGTATTCATCAGAATTGCAAAGAGGTCAGCGTAGGCAGATTGGCCTACTCCCAGAGAGAGGAGAAATTACAGTGAAGATGACATAAATAGGTTTCCCAAGAGGCTGTGACAAGTAGGGAAGGTCACAATAAAGATATATAAATCTGTTGGAAAAGGACCAAACCAACATAGCATGCATGATATAGGAGTGGAGATGAGTAATTTCAGGTGCATCATTTCATCCATATATTAAAACATAAATATAGAATATTCAAAGCATTTCCTTATAAGTATATATTTTATATTTATATAAATATCTATAAAATATTATGTATACTCATATAAATAGAATATTCAAAGCATTTCCTTATAAGTATATATTTTATATTTATATAAATATCTATAAAATATTATGTATACTCATATAAATAGAATATTCAAAGCATTTCCTTATAAGTATATATTTTATATTTATATAAATATCTATAAAATATTATGTATACTCATATAAATATACAGTACTTAAGACATTCTTACATATAATATTTAAGAGATATTCTCATTATTTTGTGAAAACCCATCATTGATTTCAATTGGTCTGCCTATTTTCAAAGTGCCTCTAGAAACCATATTTTAAGATGAATCATTACAAACTCTCCAAATTTAGTGAAATTCTAGAGAGCAGTATCTTTTCTTAAATGTAGTTGTAAACAACAAAGGATTAAAATTTCTTTTTGCTTATGTAGACTTAATCATCACATCAATTATATAAGGATGCTTTAGTATCTCACCACAGTAGGAATGGCTGTAAAGAAAAAAAAGAGCAAATAAAAACATGCTAGCAAATATGTGAAAAGGTGAATTTTTCTACACTCTTAGTGGGAATACAAATTCGTACAACTATTATGAAAAACAGTCTGGAGATTATTCAAAAGCGAGAAAGATCACAGCCATTTGATTGAACTATACCACTTCCAGTGGGTATGTATGCAAAGGAAATGAGATAAGCATACCAAAGAGATACCTGTACTCCCATGTTCATTGCTAACTATTCATAGTACTAAAGATAAGGAATTAACCAATGTATCAATCAATAGATGAATGGATAAAGAAAATATGGTATACATACAATATATAAAATATGCAATATTATTCAGCCATAAAAGAAGGAAATTCTGTTATTTGCAGTAACATAGATGGAACTTGAAGACATTAAATTAAATGAAATAAGTCAGGTGCATAAAGACAAATATCACGAATCTCACTCATTTGTTGAAACAAAAAAGTTAATCTCATAGAAATAGAGCAAAATTTTATTCAATACAAATCAGGAAATGGAGGGAAGATGGAAGAGAGAGTTCAGATAATGAGTACCAAAATACAACCAAATAAGAAAAATTAGTTTTTGTTGTTCTATAGCACTGTAGGGTACATATAGTCTACAAGGAAATATGATGTATTTCCAAACAACTACAAAATAAGGGTCTGAAATTTCCAATGCATAAAAATAATAAATGTATAAGGAGATGAAAATGACAATTACCCATATATGATAATTACTCATGTTATACATGTATAAAATTATCATATGGAACCCCTTAAATATGTACAAATGTTATGTGCTGATTAAAAAAGTGAAAAATCCTTTTCTTGGTCTTTTTATTTTACCATTGAAGTAATTCACGCTCAGAAATGTGAAAGGACAGGGTTCAAACCCTGGCACTTTTGAATACTGTACACATGATTTTTCAGTGCCAACATGCTATATCTTTGAGCATGTGTGCCAGTTTTTGTCTTCTATTTCACAGTATGCTCACATAGATTGTTCAAAGTTCAACTAGTTCAAAATTCTATGCAGGGGGTTGGGGTTGTGGCTCAGTGGTAGAATGCTTGCCTCGAATGAGTGAGGCAGTGTGTTCCATTCTCAGCCCACATATAAATAAATGAACAAAATAAAGGACTATCAACATCTAATTTTTTTTAAATTCTACTCAACTCTTTTTCAATGATGTCCTCACAAGTAAGGTTTGTTTCATCAAAATTTTGGTTGGCATCTAACAATATTAGGACTACCAATATTGGAACTCTTGTCTTGACTGCTTTTGCCTTTTTTAAATGACTGGGAATGATTGACCCTAAAGGGATATCTCTTCTTCTTTTCTGATTTGGAATGTACTACTTTTACCTTGTGGGGTATTTAGAGGCCTTTTTTCTTTCTTTCACAAGATCTAACTCCTGTATCTGTTCCATGCTGATTTGTACCATAGTATCCCCATCCCTACCCTCAAGTATTACAGAAATGTCTCAAATGCAAGACAGATTAGCTCACACTTCTTAGCATGTAAGACTTTTCATTATTTGATCCAAGATTATCTGTCTAGTCTTATCTCCCACCACTCTTACCCTCCCACACCTCCTACCCTACAGTCAAACCGATCTCACTTGCATCAGTCAGCATTCCATCACTGTGACAACATACCTGAAAAAAAAAAAACAAACAGCTTAATGAAAGGAGAGAGTTATTTTGGTTTCAGAGTTATCAATACATGATTGCTTGACCTCATCATTTCAGGCTTATGGTGAGACAGAATATTAAAACAGATGGACATGGGGTAACACAGCTGCTTATATCATGGCAACCAGAAAGCATAGCAGGAGTAGAAAAGGAGGGTGGGAAGGGAGGAAAGGGCAGAGACAAGATACACCCTTCCAGGACACATCCCCAGTGGTCTACTTCCTCTAAGTAGGTCCCATGTTATATAGTTCCACCATGTCTCAATAGTCCACTCAATTATGAGCACATCAATGGATCAATCCATTGATGAGATCAGAGCCAATGTATTCCAATCACTTTCCAAGTACCCCACCTCTGAACATTGCCACACTGTTAACCAGGCCTTCAACACATAAGCCTTCGTGTACATTTCAGATTCAAATTATAACATCATTCTTCTTATAATGTGCCAAGTATTCCCAAGTCTCTGCCAAGAATTTGTTCCTTTTTTACTCAAGCAAACTGCGACTCATCATTAAGAACTCAGTTGTAAGATGGATACCCCTATTTCCAGCCTCGCTTACTACAATCCATGTATTATAGGTTTACAATTCCTTACTTGCCACTATTGGGGCCAAAAGTATTTCAAAATTTGGATGGTTTTGGATTTTAGAAATGTATGGTGTATTCACTATCTATTACACAATGTGCCAATTGTGGTCTGGAGAAGCATCACATATTCAAACATTTTAATATATCAGTAGCAAAGCATAAAAAGTAACATGAATTAGGATAAATAATCTTATATCAGATCAGACTGATCTATTGAAAGTAGCCAGATATACTATTCTTTACTTTTAAAGAGTTTAATTTTGTGATTGTGAATGTAGAAATATATTACTCCACTTGTTAACTCCACAGATATAAAATGACTTAATGGCAAGAAATATATTAATAGAATGTTCCATTTTAATAGAATGTACTTGTTTAGTAGTGCAAAGGAGAGAACCTGTATTATTTCTTAACAGTTTTCAAAAAATGCATTTGAAAACTCCAAACTGCATTGTCAACTCGTAAAAAAAGGAAATTTGTGGGTTTATATCATATATGATATAAACTAGATTATTATTAATGAAAAAGCACTAGAATTATTTCCATCAAATAGACAGAAATGCAATGTGTCTTCTTAGCTTGCTTTATTAGAAAATAATCTATTTTCTTTCTTAGTTAGATTCATGCTACTGTAACAGAAATCTTTTGACTCATAGTTCTGGAGGCTGGAAATTCCCAGAACATGGCTCCAACATCTGGTGAGGGGCTTTATGTTGCATCATCACATGGCAGAATGCAGAAAGACAAGGGCATGAGAGAGAGAGAGAGAGAGAGAGAGAGAGAGCGAGCACACAAGTGCATCCTTTTAGTTCTTTCATCAGAAACCCACCTGAATAATAACTTTCTCACTTCTTTGATAACAACATTAACGCATTCATAAGCGCTGGGGTCCCAGCTCTCAACATTGTTGCACTGGGGATTAAGTTTCCAATACATGAACTTCATGGGACACATTCAAACCTTAGCAGTTTTTGCAGATATATGCATTTGTACTTCTGAAAAAATAAATTACTATAAACTATTCAAAACAATAAGATAATTTATTAAGATGAATTGCTAAAAATGTATTAGATAAAATTTAAAAATTCTGTACATAACAAGAAAATATGATACAATAATATTTTATTTATAATTGTAAACAGAAAAGGTAAAATTCTTAGGAATAAACACAAATGTGTATTATCTATACACAGAAAAATAAAGAGTTCTAAATGAAAATATAAGGAAATGAAAAGAGACTACGGTATCTTTGTAAAAAAGTTTAATAGAGCAGTGTGATTAACTGACAAAGATGTTGGAAAGACTTTTAAAAATGCTAATAAATTTTATATGCAAAGGAGCCAGAAAAATACTAAACAAAAAGAGTAATATGGTGGATAGGAACAGTGTGGGAGAGAGAACAGTATTAATTCAGTCCTATCAGATATTTGTAAACTTATAAAGATTAAACTGGGGGCTGAGTTTGGGACTCAGTGGTAAAGTACTTGCCTAGCATGTGTAAGGCACTGGGTTTGATTCTTAGCATCACAAATAAAATAAAATAAAGGTACATCAACACAAAAAAAATATATATGTGTGTATATATATATATATATATTTTTTTTAAAGATTAAACTGATTTGGTTCTAAATAGGAAATAGGGAACCAAATCAGTAATATAAAAGAGAGAGTCCTTAAATAAGACAAAACATGTTTTGGAAACCTAATAGTATAAAGGTAGCATTTCTGATCAGTGGTGGAAGAGTGTTAATGAATGATCTTGAAAACTGAAAAAAAAATTCCTCATTACTTATACCAAGGTAAATCTCAGATGAATTAAATACAAATGTATCAAATATATGAACATAAAAAGCCCATAAAATTCTTTGAGAGGACATTTATAATTTTATAATTTATAAATTATTAAGTATAATTTTAGAGTGGTGTAGAACTTTCTAACACAAAACACATTATCTATATATGAAATAATTGATATCATTTACCATATTAAAATAGTTATTTAAAAATCTCTTTCTGTGTGGCAAAATATTCAAAGTTTAAAATGATAAATTAGGGAAATAGAAATGATGGAATTCATGAAATAGAGATAGTATTTGCTATTATACAAAAACTCAGGCATCAATAGAAAATAGTAATACATTTGAGTTAGTTTTCCATTACTGTGACAAAATAACTATAAACAAAACAGCTTAAAGGATGAAAAGATTTATTTTGGCACATGATTGCAGAGGCTTCAGTCAATTCTTAACTGCTTCATTGTTTCTGGGCCTTATGGTGGAAGGTCATGGTTGAACAAAGCTGCTCACTTCATGGTAACCTGGAAGTAGAGAGAGAGGTGGGGAGGAAAGGACAGGTATGTTCCTCCAAGGCATTACTGAATTCCCACCTCTTCCAACTGGGACCCACCTCCTAAAGTCTCTACCCTTTCCCAATAGCATTACCAGCTGGGGAACCACGTTTTCATCACATGAGACTTTGGGGGACATTCCAGATCCAAACTAAAACACAATTCAACAACTGCAAAAAAAAAAAAAAAGAAAAAGAAAAATAGGTAAAAAGTAAGAACAGAAGGATCATGAAAAGGAAATCGAATTAGCCTTTAAACATTGAAAAAGATGCTCTAATGTTTATAATTTAAGGTACTAGTTGAAACAAGAATATATGGTTTTTACATCACATATTGGCAAAAACAAAAATATAATAATATTCAGTGCTGGCAAGGGTATGAAGAAAACTTGTACTCTTCTGCCCCTGGAGCTCTTTAGACTTGGGTAATCTCTTGTCAGGGAGGGATAAAAGAGTTTTATTTAGTGATGGAATCCAACATTTACTTAGCACTTTATGACTTACACGTTTGCTTTATGACTTTACAAGTGTGATCATTATAATAATCATTATACCACATGAGAGAACCAAGATCTATAAAATTTATAGTGTCTTAGTTATTGATGGAGCCAAATAATTGAATTCATATTTCATGACACAGAAGTCAGTGTTCTTTTTATTGATCCAGGCTAGAAGGTACATTGTGTGGATATTTGAGGAACTTTCAAATCTAAATCCTATCCATTCATCCAAAAAGCATTTACTGAGCATCTTATATGTATCAGGCACAGTGACCAAAACAAATTCCCAAGCCTCAGAAAGCCTACATTCTAGGAGGAAAGAAACAATAAATTTATGAATATAAATTATGTAAGTTGGTGATAAATGTGATTGAGAAAAATAAAGTAGGACAAGATAACAAGTGCTAGTGGATGGTGTATTTCAATCTTGATTAGACAAAATAGATAGGATGTATAAAGTAACTTTTGAGTAAATAGCTGAAGAAAGTGGGGTTGTGAGCCATGTGGATATCTGAGAGAAGACCCTGACCCTCCCTGATGTGAGAGCATTTCTGGTGTGTTTGAAGAACATCAAGAAAAACAAAATCAGTAACTGTAGAGGAGTAGGTAAAAGGGAAAGAAGCAGGGTATAACTTCAGAGAAGATGCTGAGGGAGAGAGTATAGACATATGGTTTTGCTCTGAATGAGATGAGACATTATTGGTGGGTTTATCTTCCTCAAGTAATATGTAAGCAAAAAGGGTCATCATGTTGGTGACTTTTGAGAACTCTATGCAGTCTATTCAGTTACCAGAACCAACCACAACTTAACTTTTCACCTCCCAGCATGCCTCATTACCTCTCTTCCAGTGATTGCCAGGCCCTGACTCCCAGGAGCAGCTTATCTGGCCCTTTTGCTCTCATGAAACAGAGCTCCCCACCTGGTAAGACTTGTAGTCTACTTGGCAGGGACAATGGCTCAAGCAGGTGGCAGCAATCTGATTGCAAGAACAGAATTCCAGAGAAACAAGCTGGTGAAAGAAAAGGATTACCATTTGGCTCATAAACTAGAGTCTTTATGAGGGAAAAGGTGCTAATCTCCATCCCACCTTGTGTTAAGGGACTGCAGATGAAGATAATACTTTTGCTGGAGAGCTGCCAGTGTACAGCAAAAGCAAAGATGTCCACTGAAGAGGCTGGGGTTTGCTGTAAGCACCCTGCTTTAAGGGGAGGCTGGCAGGATAAGAACAAATAATGCATTGGGACCAGTGGGTACAAGTGTCATTTGACCCTGTTTGCATATTAATTTTATCCTATTTGTGTCTATCCACTTAGCAAATTCCAGATTGCTGGTGATTAGTTGTTCTGGGAGATGTAAAGAACTGATCCCACTGCCGGGCACAGTGGGAGTTTGCTCAAATTATTGCTACTATCACTTTCATTGTTACAGCTGAACGTAATCAGTGAGAAATGAAGTAGAACTATAGATTTTCAAGTTTATGTGTTGTTGTTGTCTTGATGGTGGTGTTCTCTTTAAATGTTATTATTACAAAGTACCCCAAATAAATACATGAAAATAAAATGGTATTTTTAATGTCACTGACATATTTTATAAGTTAAAATTTAAAATGTTGACTTATTGAAAAATTAAACAAATAAGAAGAAAAGGCTGTTTTATGAAGAATAAAGTGAGATTATAACAATTTGATTATATGTGGTGTTAACATTATAATTTTTAAATAGTGGAAAACATTTTTAAAAATAATTCTAAACCAAGTATTTGTAAAGCTCTTGAAATACCTCTATTGTATATAAAGCTTTAATGAACACAAGTTGAAAACCACAGATGTGGAACAGGACTTAAAATTATACTCCTCACATACTTAGGCTTTGGAGGAGAAATAATCACAGGGCATCTCTGGATTGAAAGGCAGGTAGGTGATGTTCCACATTCAATCCTCCACATTGCTTCAACTGGAGCAGTTCTATTTTTGTTTGTTTTATGTACCAGACTTCAACTAAAGTGGATTCTATCACTGTTAAAGGCAAAATGGCATTTCATTTTGCTTGGGGATTGGGAAGCCCAGGATGGAGACTCCATTACAAAGCAAGTTTCATGGGATTAAAGAAGATTTAAATGACTGCCTTTGTGCAGCCTATTCATTATATAAGTTAAGAAACTCAATTTATGGAACTTGCATGAGCCAAGGTCACATAATGCTTCAGGGCCAGAACCCAGATTAGAGCAGTCCTTAGCTCATAATTTTGCAAAGCCCCCATCTTAGGATAAAAATCAGAATCTGCCCCCTTTATTCTGTCATTACTTCTCTGGTTTCTCCTACTAGTCTCTTCATTAGTCTGCTACTCCAACAACCTACTGTCTGTTAGATGAAAACAATGAGAATGCTATGAACTTAGTCAAGAAAGTTCTTTCTGTCTGAAAATCTCTTCCTACAGACAGCCTTATGGCTTAGTTTTCCCCCGACCTTCAAGAGTTTGTTTAATTGGTAACTACTCAGACCTAACCTAACTATTTTATACAGCACACTGACTGCACATTCATAATTCCAGATGTCCTTTACCACCCCTATATTTTCCCTTTTCAATATAATTTAATCATCTTCAATTATATGATATAACTTATTATTTGGGTTTTCTGCTTATTGTCTTTTTTTTGGGAATGTGAACTCCATAAAGGCATATTTTTTTGCTGTTTTGTCCTCTTCTGTATCCTAAGTATCTAGAACAGTGCTTGACACAAAGTAATCCCCAAATAAATATTTGTAGTTCAAATGAAGATATATTATCATTGCTTACGATATTACCTAAAGTTTCTCTTCTATCTTGTGTTCCTCTCTTTTCTGCACAATATCTCCCTATTCTCTGGCACTTACTGAGTTTTGAACATTGCTAAATACATAGCATTCACCTATATAGACAGGCTATGAAGTCTCCATCCCATTTTTGGCTTTAATCATATGTGACTTGGATGCAGGATTGTAAATAGGTAACATGGACTGGAAATGAGGTCTACTATGAACTTCCTATCTAAAAACAACCCAGAAACCCTCCATCTTTTCTCTAGAAGTCAGAAGTATACTTTACTAAGTAAATTAGTAGGAATAAATGCCATTACTCTTTAGAAGGAAAAATTCTTTACCCTCAAAAGTTGCCATTAGATGAGATCCAAGATGGTGGACTAGAGGGTGACTGCATCTCCCAATGCTCCAGAACTCAGGATTCAAGAAGGGGAGGTACTGAGAGACTCGGACCAACATAGAGTCATGGGGTGAGAATCTCTCACAGGGTGATGCGTGGACCCGGCGGCAGGCACGGACAGGGGTATCTTCTCAGAGCAGGACAGGGCAGTGAGAGTCTTCCCCAAGCAACCCTGCTCCCTCTGGCGGCAGGCACCATCCACAGACAGCTTCTAGGAGCAGGCCCACCCAGTGAGAGCTCTTCTGCACAGAGTCAACCCCAAGCCCTGAACCCAGCTGCGGGTCCCGGCCTGTAGGCGGCTTCTTGGACCAAGGCAGGACAGGGAGAGGCTGTCCCCAAGCATCTGGGCTCCATCAGGCAGGGGCAGGCCCAGTCTATAGCCAGCTTCTAGGAGCAGGATGACCCAGTGAGAGGATTTCCACACAGAACCAGCCCCCAGCCCTGGACCCAGTAGTGGGCTAGGGGCAGCTTTCTTTGGAAGCACTGTATTTTCAAGTTCTTCTAAGAATACAGGCTACTGAAGACTGAGAGGTGATATAATGGAAATCTACAGGGACACTATAAGCCAATAGACGAAATCTGCAATATCTCAGAGTCCCACTGATATCTGACCAATATGAGGAAACAAGGGAAAAAAATGTCCCAAACAAACCTAGATACTATATCAAAAAACCCCAATGACAGCACAGCAGAAGAAATGTCAGAAAGGGAATTCAAAATGTATATAATTAAAACAATCAGGGAAGCAAACGAGGAGATGAAAGAGCAAATGCAGGCATTGAAGGTAGAGATGAAAGAACAAATGCAGGCATTAAATGATCTCACCAATCAACAGTTAAAAGACCAAATACAGGAAGCCAGAGATCATTTCAATAAAGAGTTAGAGATACTGAAAAAAAAAACAAACAGAAATACTTGAAATGAAGGAAACAATAAACCAAGTTAAAAACTCCATAGAAAGCATAACCAATAGGATAGAACACCTGGAAGACAGAACCTCAGACATTGAAGACAAAATATTTAATCTTGAAAACAAAGTTGGCCAAACAGAGAAGACGGTAAGAAATCATGAACAGAATCTACAAGAATTATGGGATATCATGAAAAGGCCAAATTTAAGAATTATTTGGATTGAGGAAGGCACAGAGAAACAAACCAAAGGAATGAACAATCTATTCAATGAAATAATATCAGAAAATTTCCTAAATCTGAAGAATGAAATGGAAAACCAAGTACAATAGGCTTATGGGACTCCAAATATACAAAATTACAACAGACCCACAACAAGGCACATTATTATGAAAATACCTAACATACAAAATAAAGACAGACTTTTAAAGGCTGTGAGAGAAAAGAATCAAATTACATTCTGGAGGAAACCAATAAGAATATCAGCAGATTTTTTCTATTCAGACCCTAAAAGCTAGAAGGGCCTGGAACAATATTTACCAAGCCCTGAAAGAAAACAGATGCCAACCCAGAATCTTATACCCAGCAAAACTTACTTTCAGATTTGACGATGAAATAAAATCCTTCCATGATAAACAAAAGCTAAAATTATTTACAAAAAGAAAGCCAGCATTACAGAACATTCTCAGCAAAATATTCCATGAGGAAGACATGAAAAACAATGATGCAAATCAGCAAGGGGAGGATCTAGCCTAAAGGAATAGCCAAATAAAGGAGAAACCAAATCATGTCAAAAAACAAAAATGATTCAAATGACTGGGAATACAAATCATACCACAATAATAACCCTGAATGTAAATGGCCTGAACTCATCAATCAAAAGACATAGACTGGCAGATTGGATTAAAAATAAAAATCCAACAATATGCTGCCTGCAAGAGACTCATCTCATAGAAAGAGATACCCACAGACTAAAGGTGAAAGGATGGGAAAAACATACCATGCACATGGACTCAGCAAAAAAGTTGGACTATCTATCCTCATATCAGGAATGGGGACTTCAAGCCAAAGGTACTCAGAAGTGATAAAGAAGGACATTCTATACTGCTTAAGGGAAGCATAAATCAGCAAGACATAACAATCATAAATATCTATGCCCCGAACATTAGCTCATCCATGTACGTCAAAAAAGTCCTTCTCAATTCCAGAAATCAAATAGACCACAACACAATACTACTAGGCGATTTTAACACAACTCTTGTACCACTGGATTGATTTTTCCCAACAAAAATTGAACAAAGAAACCATAGATCTCAATAACACAATCAACAATTTAGACTTAACTGACATATATAGAATATACCATCCAAAAAAGTTCGAATACACTTTCTTCTCAGCAGCACATGGATCCTTCTCTAAAATAGACTATATATTATGCCACAAAGCTACTGTTAGCAAATACAAGAAGATAGGGACACTTCCTTGTATTCTATCAGATCATAATGGATTGAAATTAGAAATAAATGACAGAATAAAAACCAGAAACTTCTCCAATACCTGGAGATTAAATAATACGCTATTATATGATGAATGGATAACAGAAGACATCTGGAGGGAAATAAAAAATTCTTAGCAGTAAATGAGAATGAAGATACATCATATCAAAATCTCTGGGACACTATGAAAGCAGTACTTAGAGGAACACTTATTTCAAGGATCGCATTCAACAAAAGAAGTAAAAATTAAAAAATAAATGACTTAACACTACAGCTCAAAGCCCTAGAAAAAGAACAGAGCAACACCAAAAGTAGTAGAAGACAGGAAATAGTTAAAATCAGAGCCGAAATCAATGAAATTGAAATAAAAGAAACAATCGGAAAAATTAACAAAATAAAGAGTTTGTTCTTTGAAGAAATAAACAAAATTGATAAACACTTAGCCACACTAACAAAGAGAAAGAGAGAGAAAACTCAAATTACTAAAATTCGGAATGAACAAGGAAATATCACTACAGACACGAGTGAAATCCAAAACATAATTAGAAGCTCTTTTGAGAATCTCTATTCCAACAAACAGAAAACCTCGAAGACATCAACAAGTTTCTAGAGATATATGAATTACCTAAACTGAACCAGGAGGACATACACAACTTAAATAAATCAATTTCAAGCAATGAAATAGAAAAGGTCATCAAAAGCCTACCAACAAAGAAAAGTTCGGAACCACATGGGTTCTCAGCCGAGTTCTACAAAACCTTTAAAGAAGAGCTCACTCCAATACTCCTCAAAGAATTCCATGAAATAGAAGAGGAGGGAACCCTCCCAAACTCATTCTATGAAGCCAATATCACCCTAATACCTAAGCCAGACAGAGACACATTGAGGAAAGAAAATTTCAGACCAATATCCTTAATGAACATTGACGCAAAAATTCTCTACAAAATTTTAGCAAACTGCATACAAAAATATATTAAGAAGGTAGTGCACAATGATCAAGTGGGTTTCATCCCAGGGATGCAAGGTTGGTTCAACATTCCAAAATCAATAAATGTCATTCACCATATCAACATGCTTAAAGTTAAGAATCACATGATTATTTCGATAGATACAGTAAAAGCATTCGATAAAATACAGCATCCCTTCATGGTCAATACACTAGAAAAAATAGGGATAGTGGGAACATCCCTTAACATTGTAAAGGCCATCTACGCTAAGCCCATGGCCAATATCATTCTAAATGGTGGAAAACTGAAAGCATTCCCCCTAAAATCTGGAATAAGGCAGGGATGCCCTCTTTCACCACTTCTATTCAACATCATGCTTGAAACTCTAGCCAGAGCAATTTCTTAGGCAAACCAAAGAAATTAAAGGGATATGAATAGGAAAAGAAGAACTGAAACTATTCCTGTTCACTGATGACATGATTATATACTTAGAGGAACCTGGAAATTCCACCAGAAAACTTACAGAACTCATAAGTGAATTCAGTAAAGTAGGAGGTTACAAGATCAATGCTCATAAATCCAATGTATTTTTATACATAAGTGATGAATCTTCAGAAAGAGAAATTAGGAAAACTACCCCATTCACAATAGCCTCGAAAAAAATAAAATACTTGGGAATCAATCTCACAAAAGAGGTGAAAGACCTCTACAATGAGAACTACAGAACACTAAAGAAAGAAATTAAAGAAAACCTTAGAAGATGGGAAGATCTCCCATGTTCTTGGATAGGCAGGATTAATCCTGTCAAAATGGCCATACTACCAAAAGTGGTATACAGATTCAATGCAATTCCAATTAAAATCCCAATGACATACCTTACAGAAATAGAGCAAGCAATTATGATATTCATCTGGAAAAATAAAAAACCCAGAATAGCTAAAGCAATCCTTAGCAGAAAGAGCGAAGCAGTCGTATTGCAATACCAGATCTTCAACTCTACTACAAAGCAATAGTAACAAAAACGGCATGGTATTGGTACCAAAATAGACAGGTAGATCAATGGTACAGAATAGAGGACATGGACACAAACCCCAATAAATACAATTTTCTCATACTAGACAAAGGGGCCAAAAATATGCAATGGAGAAAAGATAGCCTCTTCAACAAATGGTGCTGGGAAAACTGGAAATCCATATGCAACAGAATGAAATTAAAACCCTATCTCTCACCCTGCACAAAACTCAACTCAAAATGGATCAAGGACCTTGGAATAAGACCAGAGACCCTGCATCTTATAGAAGACAAAGTAGGTCAAAATCTTCAACATGTTGGCTTAGGATCAGACTTCCTCAACAGGACTCCCATAGCACAAGAAATAAAAGCAAGAATCAACAACTGGAATAGATTCAATCTAAAAAGCTTTCTCTCAGCAAAGGAAACTATCAGTAATGTGAAGGGAGAGGCTACAGAGTGGAAGAAAATCTTTGCCACTCATACTTCAGATAGAGCGCTAATTTCCAGACTATATAAAGAACTCCAAAAACTCTACACCAAGAATACAAATAATCCAATCAACAAGTGGGGTAAGGAAATGGACACTTCACAGAAGAAGATGTACAACAATCAACAGATATATGAAAAAATGTTCAACATCTCTAGTAATAAGAGAAATGCAAATCAAAACTACCCTATGATTCCATCTCACCCCAATTAGAATGGCGATTATCAAGAGCACAAGCAACAATATGTGTTGGCGAGGATGTGGGGAAAAAGGTACACTCATACATTGCTGGTGGGGTTGCAAATTAGTGCAGCCACTCTGGAAAGCACTGTGGAGATTCCTCAGGAAACTTGGAATGGAAATACCATTTGTCCCAGCTCTCCCACTCCTTGGCCTATACCCAAAGGACTTAAAATCAGCATACTACAGAGATACAGCCACATCAATGTTCACAGCTGTTCAATCACAATAGCAAGATTGTGGAACCAACCTAGATGTCCTTCAATTGATGAATGGATAAAGAAACTGTGGCATGTATATACAATGACATATTACTCAGCCATAAAGAATGATAAAATTATGGGCTTTGCAGGCAAATGGATGAAATTGGAGAATATCATGCTAAGTGAGATAAGCCAATCTCTAAAAACCAAAGTACGAATGATATTGCTGATAAGCGGATGATGACACATAATCGCGGTTGACGGGGGTTAGTGTTAGGGTTAGGGTTAGGTTTTGGGTTAGGGTTAGGGATGGGGGCAAGAATGGAGGAAGGAAGGACTGTATAGAGGGAAAAGAGAGGTGGGAGTGTTCGGGGGGAAGGGAAAGATAGCAAAATGAATCAAACAACATTATCCTATGTAAATTTATGATTACACAAATATTATGCCTTACTCCATGTACAGAGAAACAACATGTATCCCATTTGTTTACAATAAAAAAGGAGAATATTAAAAAAATAAATAAATAAACACATGAGTGAAAGGAAGATCAGTAAGTAAAGAAGGAGAATAGGGAGAGGGAGGAGGAAGGGAAAGGAAGGGGTATACTAAATGCTGTAAATCAAGGTCCATGCATGTATGATTTTATTAAAGTGAAACTAACTACTATGTCTAAATGTAATGCTCTAATTGAAACAAAAAAAAGCAATTAGTTCATTTGAAAAAAAAAGATGCCATTAATGGTACCGTGGAACCCTTAATTATTCTGTAGACTAAGTATGAATCATGAAAGGAAGTAATCCTAAAATACTGTGCACAATAATGGATACCCATGAATTTCAAGGGTGAATTTGGCCCCATGTTCTTTATTTCTCATTCAGAATTTTGTCCACATTGGGATTAAGAAAAAAATTGTCTGTCTTTTGGAAATGTGCTTACTTAATTATAGACAAGTAAAGAAACCTGCAGATCCACATCTTTCACTATAGGGAAAACACAAAGCAAACTGGAATAGGGAAATTCACATCCACATACTTCCTCTGTGGAAAGATTCACATATTTTAATAGCAAATTGCCAAAACGGGGGATCCTATAGTTCCCTCTATTAATATGGTGGTAAGATTGAAGTTGAAGTAGCAGATAAGGGTGTTAGAGTGCAGGGGGAAGTATTATGAGCTTGTCTTTCTTAAGCATGGATGATAGATGAAATTGTACCAGGGAGTGGAAAGCAAATGCTTCAACACTGTTATTAGGATTTTTCAAAGTCCTGGAAATATCCATAGAAATGATTTCAAGGCTACTGTGCCAATGCAAGAAATGGTGTAATCTGGTAGAACTTTAGCACTTATCCTCTGATCCGAGAATCCTTATCTCTATCATACACATAGCTGAAAAACTTAATAGCCTTTGAGGACATGTGTAACATATCAACTCCATTGGCTCCACTTTGGTTTGAACAGAAACAGGTCAAGAAAGGGAGGAGTGATAAAGACAATATGGTATATGTGCCAACTATTATGGTATATGTGCCTACTATTCCTGTGCTATTTTAACTCACTTGTTTTAGAAACACCTCTTGTTATAGCAGAGTTGAGTTTTACTTTGTGAGTTAATGTGAAAACCTTTTTAGTTAGTGAATTAAACCTAATTACATGTAACAATACAATGGCTATGTTGGTTCTCAGATCTGTCACATAATTTTATGTTGGAATTACTTTGCACATTTGTCATATTTACTGCTTCTTTTCAAAACATGAATTTTTGGGTACTTTAAAAATGTTTATTTAGCAAAACTTGTAATTTTGTTCTAGTGATTACCTTTGTGTCAATGTATTTTTATGATGCAAAAAAAGACAAAAGAAAAAGAGGTATATCTGCACTCTCCTCCCGCAGAGCCTGACTGCAACTACCTTCATCTGTTGATTTCCCTGCCATTGCTGTGGATTTTTGTACTGAAATCTTTACTGCATTCGCAGCAGTTCCATGATAATGTTTGTTCTCTTTTCCTCAGTGAACAAGGACAGAAATACTCCCACCAACTTTTTGTAATGTCAGTTATAAACAATTCCTGTACCTGTTCTCTTCTTTCCACTTGCCAGCAGCCTCTGATCCATGAACAGCACTATTCCTGTGACTCAGAAGTCTCCTTGCAAGAACCATACTTGGCGATATATAGGGAGTGAATGTGTGGTTTTAAGAGGTGGGCACTTGGGAAGTCAGCTTGATGAATGACTTGGAAGAGGAACCTTCAGTTTTGCCATCACTAGTCCACTGGAGGTCAAGCCCATGGTTGTCAAAACCAGGATTACTTTGTGATTTGAGATTGATTTTTTTATCATAAGTTAGAAAGAGTCCCCAAACATGATTTCTTTTGAAATACTTCATGACCAATACCAGGCAAGAATTCATCACTGACTAATAGCAGAATATTCCCTTAATGAAGAACAAAAGTGTGTGAGTAGGGGTGGATGGGCCAAGAACAAAATCTTCTGGATAATTAAGTATTATGGTTAATAGAGTGGTTTTTAAACTCGTTTTCCTACCATTCCTGTTCTTGAATCACTGATACTTATGATTTTATTTATTCCTTCCAGAATGCTATAAGGGGGATATTATTGTCTCAGTCACTTGCTGAAGGTAACATAACAAGTAATCGACTGAACTGAGATTTAAAATCAGTCTTTTGACTCCAAATTCAATTGTTATTGCTGTTCTAAATCAGATATATCACTGCTCCTCTAGGATATGTTGGCTATAGAAGAAATTGAAAAATCAGAACATAAGAAAAAGCTCTTAAAAATAAGTTTGTGAAAACCATAGTGTAATCATAGACTCATAAAAATGGCTATGATTTACTAATTCCCTATGTTCTAGGTCTTTTACACTAATTATTTTGAATACTCCTAGTCTTACAGAGGAGGAACTGGTGTTTCAGAAATGTTAATACACTGTATAATTTATACATATGTATATATATTATATCTATTTTTATTGTCTATCCTAAAAAATGCAAGATGGTAATATATTGTAAACTCCTTGAGGGCAAAGATCCCCAGTTCCTAAAATAGTCCACAGCATATAGTCAATCTTCTATTGAAAATAGATTTTCCATATAAATGTTTTTATCAATGTTCTTCAGAAAACAGAACCAATATAAGATACATGTGACTTATTTTAAGGAATCAGATGACATGATTGAGAGGTCTAATGAACTCCCAAATTTGTAAGGCAACCTGGAAGGCTGAAAACTTACATAGGAATTTGACACAAAAATTCATCTTCTTCGGGACACCTCAGGTTTTGCTCTTAAAACATTGAACTGAATGGATGAGGCCCATGCATACTATTAGGCATAAACTTCTTAAAGTCAACTGATCGTAGTTATTAACCAGTCTACAAAACACCAACAACACCTAGATTAGTATTTGGTTAAATAACTAGGTGTTATACTCTTGGAATGTTGACACATTAAAATAATTCATCACAATACTCAAGATCATACAATAAAATTAGGATTTAAATCAATTTTCCAATGCTTCTAGAGCCTGTCATCTTTTCAAGAAAGCACAAGAATGTCTAATCTGGACACAATTTTACTGATTATCTAGTCTAGTCCCATAATAGTATATATATATATGCATATATATAAATACATAGAGATAGATAGATTGATTGATTATCAGTAAGATGGGGGATAAGTTAAGTCCCAGGATATTGCCCAAATTCAACTTCAGATTCTCAGATAAGTGTTCCTTCTGTGATGATTGGTATTTTGTAGGGCCTGTTATGAATCTGTAATATTATGACCCAGGACTGGGTAAGACTCTGGAGAGTGTGTCATAGACTGAGCTGAATGTGTACTAAGAGTGACTTCAGGTCATACTCTGAAAATAGATTTTGAAAAAAGTTACTGAGCTTTTTCTTCCAATTTTCTGTGTCTTTTAAAAGATGAACATAGATACTTAGTGCTACTGAATGTTCCACTTTAAATTGGTTAAAATGGTAAGTTTTAGGCTATGTTCATTTTTATACAATAAAACAGGATTTAAAAAATTTTATCAGAATAACAGAAATTTGAAATTATAAATCTAGTTATGTTATCAAGAGATTATATATTGGATATTTAATACTTTCCAGGAATTTTACAAACCATATAAGGTAGTAAGTACTATACAGCATACAGGGCCCATAAGTCAAATGACATATGACATAATTGGGAGAACAGAGAGCTAGGATCTGAATATCTGACCCAGTTGATATCTTGTCTCTCACCCCAGGACTATATTAGTAGCATCATGATTATTAATAAAGATGATAGTAATAGGCATTATATATGGCTAACCTCTGTTCAAAGGCCTCTTGAGTATAAGTCTAGAGTCATCTTTTATCATGTCTATTTGTCATTAATTATATATCATTAATTATAATAATTCATCATATTTATCATTACTGTTTTAGCATAAATCTTTCCAAAACCTAATAAGTTATTGGAAAAAATCTGAAGAGATGGAACACTAGAGAAAAACTCTGGATTGCAGAAGGAAAGAGAGGGTACTTTTTGACAGTGTTACCTGGGGGATGGCTAGACAGTTATGGTACCTAAATACAACATTTCAGGGTTTGATGAATAGAGGCTGTTGTCTCACTCTCTGAGCAAAAAGGAAAAACATAGGTTTGATATTAAAAAATCCTTATTTCTAATTCTCATATTGCCTCTACTGAGTGGACTTGGGTCAATTACTTTTTTCACCTAGAGCTTTAGTTTTCCCATGGTAAAAAAAAGTGCTAGAACTAGGGTTATTCTTAAACATTTTAGAAAGGAATCTCTTTGTGTTAAATTTCATGAACTCTCTATCTGGAAAGACACTTCCATATCATTTTTGTCTCCCGTTTCACTGTCCACCAGGCCCCTCCATCACATTCATGAACACCCATCCCCATGCACACATAAAGAGTCCCTGGACGGACTGACATTCTGAATCCAAAATCCTAACCAGAGAGTGAGTGTACAGGTTCAATGTGATAGCTCAGTGAAACTAAATCCCTGCATCTGGGAGTAAACCATCCTGAGAACCAGCAAAATTGCTTCACTCTTTTGGAAACTTGGGCTTATCTTCCATACATACCCATATCTATACCTTTAATTCAACTTAGTTGCTTCCTTTAGAATGAAACAACATCAACAAGTTCCTTGTATCATTTGTAAAAATATAAGATAATTATCCAATGATTTCTGGGTTTGATCCCATCCCACAGATATTACTGTTATCATAGTGGCTGTTTTCTGTTCTGGCTTGTGGTTGCAGGTAGGAAAGCAGAAGTACTTTACAGGGAAATGATAGAGGTGAGTGAGCAAGAAATCAACTGAGTTCACTGGCTAAAAGTAACTCGTGTGGTTTAAAATGGAGCTCTGGGAGGTAGGAATATATGAATAGGAGAATGGACTCAGTAAATTGGGGCAAAAAGAAAGATAGGGTTCTGTCTGAGGTGTGTGTGGAAAAGATTTTCTCCTATCTGTAGGCTCTCTTTTCACATTATTGAGTGTTTCCTTCACTGAGAAAAAGCTTTTTAGTTTGAATCTATCCCATTGATTGATGCTTACTTTTATTTCTTGCGCTACAGGGGTCTTGTTAAGGAAGTCTCGTCCTAAGCCAATATGATGGAGATTCGGGCCTACTTTTTCTTCTGTTTGGTGAAGGGTCTCTGATCTAATTCCTAGGTCCTTGATCCATTTTGATTTGAGTTTTGTACAGGGTGAGAGATAGGGGTTTAATTTTATTTCCAGTTTTGCCAGCATCATTTGTTGAAGAGGCTATCTTTTCTCCATTGTAAGTTTTTGGCACCTTTGTCTAGTATAAGATAACTGTACTTATGTGGGTTTGTCTCTGTGTCTTCTATCCTGTACCATTGGTCTACCTGTCTATTTTGGTGCCAATACCATGCCATTTATGTTACTATTGCCCTATAGTAGAGTTAAAGTTCTGCTATTTTGATAACTCCTGCATCACTCTTCCTGCCCAGGATTGCTTTGGCTATTCTGGGTTTTTTGTTCTTCCAGATGAATTTCATGATTGCTTTCTCTATTTCTATGAGAAATATCATTGGAATTTCAATCGGAATTGCATTAAATCTGTATAGCACATTTGGAAGTATGGCCATTTTAATAATAATTCTGCCACAGAGCACTAATCTCCAAAGTTTATAAAGAACTTAAAAAACTTTACACCAAAAATACAAAGAACTTAATCATTAAATGGGTTAAGGAACTGGGCAGACACTTTATAGAAGAAGATATACAAGTGATCAACAAATTTATGAAATCTTGCTCATCATCCCTAGTAACTACAGAAATGCAAATTAAACCCACCCTAAGATTTCATCTAACTCCAATTGGAACAAGCAAGCAATAATAAGTATTGGCATGGATGTGGGAAAAGGGCACACTCATACACTACTGGTGGAGTTGAACATTGGTGTAATCACTCTGGAAAGCAGAATGGAGATTCCTCAGAAAACTTGGAATGGACCCACCATTTGACCCAGTTATTCCACTCCTCGGTTTGTACCCAAAGAACTTAAAATCAGCATACTACAGTGATGCAGCCACATCAATGTTCATAGCAGTTCAATTCACAACAGCTAGATTGTGAACTGAGATATCCTTCAATTGATGAATGAATAAAGAAACTGTGATATATACACACAGTAGAAAATTATTCAGCCATAAAGCAGAATAAAATTATGGCATTTGCAGGTAAATGGATGAAGTTCGAAAATATCATGTTAAGTGAAATAGGCCAAGCCCAAATATTTTCTCTGATAAATGGATGACGATATATAATGGGGAGGGATGGTTGGGGGGAGAGAAGAATGAAGGAACTTTGAATGGTGTAGAGGAAAATGGGGTGGGAGTGGGAGGGGGATGGAAGGATAGATGAAACTGACAGTATTACCCTATGTATATGTATGATTACATGAATGGTGTGAATCTACATTGTGTACAATTGTAGAAATGAAAAGTTGCACCCCATTTGTGTACAATGAATCAAAATGCAGTCTGTAAAAATAAGAAAAATTTTAATAAAAATAAAATAAAACATACTAAATTCTCACATAAAATAAAAGAAAGATAGGGCACTGAGTGCAAGTTCAGGTTTTCTTGATTGACCTCTCTGAGCTTCTGTTTCAGAAGGAAGGCAATTATTCCTAACTCTGCTATTGGTTGGTGATAAAGCCTTGGACAATGTTTCACCACTGTTTAGGCCTCAGTGACTCTGTACATTTAGAAAATTTGGGATTAGCTGATTACCAGGCACCTTCGTCTCTGAGAGGAAATTATTTTAAGACCCTTTGAGTATTCTGCTTTCTTCATTCTCACTTTGAGATCTCAGAAACATTGGTAACCCAGAGCCACATAAACAGCCCTGGTGCACAGTAGGCTCAATAAATGCTTCTTGAGTGGGTAAAACAAAACTACCTAAAACTTATTGAGCACTTACTATGTGACATGATTGAGATGAAATTCTTATTGCGAGGCCTGTCAAGAAAAGCTCCTATCTGATTCTTTAAGAATTGCAACCTCAAGGTCATCACCAAGGTTGCTTATCAGGTAATTAACAAAGTTTAGACTCAAACCCAGGATGTCTGACTCCATAATCGATACTTTTAAATAGGTGCACTGAATTTTCCTTCATAAAGGGCTGCTACTCTTAGGTGCAACATAAATCTACTGAATATTATGCAGACTTACATTACTAAGTATATTATAGAATTTTTTAGTGAAATTATTATTTGTATAATTTTTGAATATTTTTCATCTTATTAGTTATACATGATTATAGAATACATTTTGGCATATTATACATATATGGAATATAACTTCTCATTTTTCTGGTTGTATATGATGTAGAATTACATTGGTTTTGTAATCATATATGCACATAGTCAAGTAATATCTGATTCATTCTACTATCTCTCCTATTCCCATTCCCCTTCCCTTCACTTCATTCACCTTTGTCTAATCCAAAGTACTTCTATACTTCCCTAACTCCCACTTATTGTGAATGAGCATCTGCATATCAGAGAAAAAATTCAGCCTTTGTTTTTTTTAAGATTGGCTATTTCACTTAGCATGATATTCTCCAGTTCCATCCATTTATTGGCAAATGCCATAATTTTATTCTTCTTTATTGATGAATAATATTTCATTGTGTATATATATAGCACATTTTCTTTATCCATTCATCTTTTGAAGGGTACCAAGGTTGGTTCCATAGCCTTTCTATGATGAATTGAAGTGCTATAAACATTGATGTGGCTATGTCACTGTAGTATGCTCATTTTAAGTTCTTTCCATATAAGCTGAGGACTTATACTGTGACAAATGGTGGTTCCAGTTCAACTTTTCTGAGAAATCTCCATACTACTTTCCATAGTGGTTGCACCAATTTGCGGTCCCACCAAGCAATGTAGGAGTGTACTGTTTTCCCCACATCCTCAGTAAAACTTATTGTTGCTAGTATTCTTGATAATTGCCATTTGACAGGTGTAAGATAGAATCTCAGTGTAGTTTTGATTTACATTTGTCTAATTGCTACAGATGTTGAACAATTTGTCATATATTTGTTGACCATTTGTATTTCTTCTTTTCTGAAGTGTCTGTTAAGTTCTTTTCCTATTGATTGGGTTATTTGTTTTTGGTGTTAAATTTTTTGAGTTCTTTGTACATCCTGGAGATTAATGTGCTATCTGAGATGTTGAACATTTTTTCATATTATGGCCTTCTTTGTCATGGTCATGTTAAGACCTCATTAAGCAAAGCAATGATTTTATATCAATGAAAATCTCAACTAGAGAATGAGCCATAAGTGCAGGCAAAATATGTTCAACTCCAAGTTATGGAGTGCACTAGTTTTGTGAGTCTTGGGTAAGTAGTTACCCTATCTGAACTTCCATTTCCTCATTTATCAGCTGGAGCAAGTAACTGCAACTTCACAGAATTGTCAATGTTATGAAATAACAAAAGTGAAAACCTTTAGCACTGTGCTTGACACATCAGGAGCCTAATCCAGAACCATGAGTTATTTTTCTCTGCTAAGGAATACAAAGTCAAGACCTTGAGAAAATAGGAGTCAGCCGGTGTAACTGTGGAAGAGACAAGTGTGGTAAATGAAGAGAGATAACTAAAGAAACATGGATTTATGATCTCGTAGAGGATGAAGAAAGGAAAGGAAGTTGATGCTTTCCAGTATTGTACCCACTAAGCTTCTCAGACACAGAAGCTGGTCTTTGGCACGTCAAACATCTTAACCTAAAAGTTCTTGATAATTTTTTTCCTTTGTTTTTGGCTACTCAGGCAGTCAGTAATCAAAAGGTCCCCTTCTCTCTGAAATATATATGTTGCCTATATATAAAGTCAAAGACTCCACAAGTTTCTACCTGGGCATAACTGAAAGAAGCCAGATGTCTTCCCTTTGGGGAAGGAAGGTTTGATATTATATCATTTTTGGTGACCATTATAGTGTCTGGCCCATGATGGTCCAATAATTATTTGTTAAATAAATTAAATTATTATTCAGTTTTTTTCAGGAGGGACAACCTGCCAAAAAAATTCTTTTGTTTAACTGTTTTGGCTAGGATTACATAGTTACAGCCACCAACTTTGCCCTCTAAGAGCCACTGACAGAAGACAGACAAATTGCCAAAGGGAAAAATGACATATGAGCAAGCACTGAACAAACACACATGTTAAGGGCTCTCTGGAAGCCAAGGAATAAGTGCCTATTTTTCAGTCTTCACTCTCTTTTCATGCAATTAGTACAGAGAGATTGGAATTTCATAATTCAATTCCTGGCAGCATTTTCCATGAGTCTGCTTTCACAGAGATGTGCAAATTAACTTAGTGAAAATGCAGCCATTGATTCATAGGCCCACAGAACATAAGGCCTGTAATGGCTTTTGACTTCAATCCCTTTCATTGTGGTGAGCAAAAAAGAAGTGGATAATTGTTCAAGGTTATAAAGAGTCAGAGGGTGAGCCAGGACTTGAACTTAGAACTTTACCACCAGTACAGTTTTACTTCTATACCATTGCCCATTGATTTAACAATCACTAATGTGGGAAGTATATAATCTATAGTCATGTATCAAGGCAAAACCACAGAGGTCTTGATTTTCTATTACTTTACTACCCATGTTTGTTACCTGCAACTACTGTTTCAATAATATCCTATAAAAACATAACTTTCCTTCACTTTTCTAGACCAGAATTGTCTAACAGAACTTTTTGTGATTTCTGTATCCACACTATTCAATATGGGTGGCATTAGTCTCATGTGGCTTCCAAGCACTTGAATTTTTGGATACTGTATCCAAAAAACTAAATTTTAGATTGCATTTAATTTTGAATTATTTAAACTCAAATTGCCACATGGCAATAGTGCCTACCATATTGGGCAGCACAGCTATAAAATGAAAACAATTATCTCCCTTTTATGACTCTTGAAGATGGAGATGAAAGACTTCTGTCAGTCTAGAACAGTAGAAAGAAATTCAATGTCAGACAGACTTGAGGCCAAACTTTGAAAACATTATTCATTAACTATCTATCCTTAAGAAATTTCTTTTATAACTTGGAAACTTAGTTTTCTCATCTGTAAAATGTGAAAAGTTGTCCTTAAATGCAATGGATTTTTGAGGCTGAACCATTTGAGATTGTCCAGTACAGAGCCTGGAACTGGACTTTGCTCAGGGCCTGTGATTTATTTTTTTCTCTTCTTTAATCAAAGTATGTCAGTGAACCAGTACAGGGAATACTGGTGGTTGCAAGAGTAGCCTTGGGGGTAAGCACTTCTCAGGGAACAAAAGAGTACATGGTGATAGTCTGAGTAGAGAAGGAATGTTAAAGACAGAGTCTCAGTCAACAAGAAAAGTTGCTAGTCAAGTCAGCACTACACAAAGTCCCTGCAAAAATAGGAAGTTAAAGGATGAGGTAAGTATAGAACCTGGGCCTATCAGGCTATACATGTGAGTTCTAGACATTGCTCTACTAGTTCCTGACCATCTCTGAGCCTCAGAATTGTCATCTAAAAAAAGTGGGAGTATGTGGTATTAGTTAAGGAGAAGTATTCACTAAATTATGAAATTTCTAATCTTCTGAACTTTCACCTAACCCAATCTATTCCATCCACAGTTACCTTGATCTTTAAGATGAACATCTCTACCATCTGAACTCAGTGGGTCTTTTTTAGTGCATTATTTTTATACATAGTATTGGGGTTCATTTTGACATAATTATACAAGCATGGAATATAATTCGCTCAATTCAGTCTCCAGTGCTTCCTCTCTCCTCTCCTCCTCCCTCCCCTTGTTTCCTTTCCTCTACTTTTGATATTTCTTCTGTTTATTTATAATTTTTATTATAAATAAATAGATACACATAAAGGTGAGATTCACTGTGCTGTATACATATATGTACATGGGAAAGTTTGGTCAGATTCATTCCACTCTTCCTCTCTTTCCCTGTCCCTCTTCCCTCCCCCAAATCACTTTCCTCTACTCCACTCATCTCTCAGAGTGAGTCTTACCAGCCCTAGCTCCCTCCTCTATCAGCAAACTGTCCTCTTCGATTTTAAGATTTTTTTTACTCAGTCTTCATAAATTCCTGCCCCCCCATTTCTTCTTGTTCAAATTCTCCTTCTCTTATCAGTCTTACCTTAAAATCTAGCTCCTTCAGAAAGCCTTGCATGATTCACTAGACAAAATTGGCAACCTCTTTTTATGAAAGGAAGACAATGGTGCATAGCAGGTGCATAAAAGTTAGAATTGGACAAATCAGGGCTTTGGATAAACTGCTTAATTTCCCAGGGCCTCAGTCTTCTCAATAGTAGAAGAATGGTAATAGCACCTATTTTCAAGGGATGTTTTGAAGATTAAGTGAGGGAAGAAATGTGTCATCACTTTGTAATCTGTGAAGGGCAGTGCACATGGGAGAAATTAACAAATGACTTTTTATTACATTTTGCTTATACCTCCAGGGAGCAATTACTTGTCTGCTGTGTTTTAGAGTCAGATATTGACCTGTCTGTATTTCTTCCCTTTTTGTGACCTCCTTGAGTGTCCAGACTATATCTTAGTTGTATAATTGCCCAAGGCCTGTGCCTGGCACAGAGAAGACACAAAGTCAGCCTTCAGCAAATCATTTAACCCATACAGAGCTAGACATTGAAACCACTGATACTATTTTAACTTTATCATCATTCCTAGAATACACTTTACTTTCTGCACAGAAACTACTAATACTTTTCATTTTGTCCTGGCTGCCAGGAAGCTCATGATAGAGCCATTATATTTGCTATACTACTTCAGTAACCTTCTTTTTGGTCTTTATTTTTTCCTATACATGACCCACCATGACCATGTATTGCATATGTTTTGTGTATAAAGTGCAACAAATATTTTGTGAAACTGAGTAGTGATTATGTACTATGGGTCTAGGATTAGACATACCAGATTCAAATCCAGGCTCCACTATTTCCTGGCTGGATGAGTTTGGACAAGTTATTTTATTCTTTTGGGAATTATTTTCCCCCATGATAAAACAGTGATAAAAATTTACACCTCACATTATGTAAAATTGAGTAAGGTAATGCACAGTGTCTAGCACTCCCTAAGCAATCAGCAATCAGTTCATATGTAGCATATACATATATGGATGGATTCTCTTTTTTTCTCCAAGAGGTAGGTAAAATGGACATACATATTCATAATTAAATTCTATTATTTTGCTTCTTTCCACTTTTGGAATCAGAACCAAAACTAGAGGCCATTCAACACAATAATAAGGAAATTTGGCAGGTCAAGATGCATGAATCATTCAGGGTATTAAAGTAGAAATTTACTAACTGCAGTTCATGGGCTGAAGTACACAAGCTAATAATGGTTTTTAAATTTTTCATGAAGGAGGAGGAAGAGGAGCAGTAACAGTAGCAGAAGCAGTAACAGCAGCAGTACTCACCTGTTACATTCATAGCTTAAAGTATTTCCTGTCTGGCCCTTGCAGAAAAAGGTTGCTGACCACTGACCTAGAGAAAGAGCCATGCCACCCTTTCTCAAGACAGGGAAAAAACATGGTGTACTACTAGAATGAGGCTCTGGAGTTTAAAGGCCTGGAATCTAGCCCAAAGGCAGTTTTCCCAGGTTTATGGTCCAGAGTCATTGCAAGGGTCAAATGGAATAATACATCAGGCACTAAATGTGAATGTAGCTTATCTTTCCCATGTAAATGGATGAATGTTTACAAATAGGTGTTTCATAATTCAAGAGATGCCAGATTTTGCTCTCTCTTAACCTTTTATTCTTTTTAAAAATATAGTTGTAGTTGATGATGTACCTTTATTTTATTATTTGTATGTGGTGCTAAGAATAATCAAACCCAGTGCCTCATATGTGCTAGGCAAGCACTTTACCACTGAACTAAATCCCCAACCCCCATAGGCATTTATTCTTAAGTGGACTGTACTTTGCTATGATAGTTTCTACCAGTAGAGCAGCACACAGCCTATTGGGCTCCAGTGGAAACAATATGCCCTTGCTTATTACTTTAATTTTAATTGATCACATGCACAAAATAGGTCTCCTTTCTGTTTGGGTACCCGTTTTCATAGGTTTTTATTCATGAGACTATAGGGTGTCTTGATTTTTCTAATCATCATAATCATTTCTGTTTTGCATATCAACTGGTATTCAGGTAAATGCTTCCTTTACCTTCTCTCTGATGTCTAAATAACCCTGTAACACAACCAATATTCTATAGATGAGGACACTGAGACTCTGAGAAGTTTTGGAATAGTTGGTAATTGACTCAAATACAGGCATATCTATGTCCCATTTCTGCTTTATAATGTCCTTTAGTAGGTAGTTAGGAAAGGCTGCTTGGGGAACTAGGGTTGGGGTAGGAGGAACAGTGGGCTTACATTTCCCCAACCTTCATACCCAGAATATAATTGAACTGTGGGAACTTGGGAATGCTAGGCAAAAGATGAATTGGACTTTTGGAAACAAAGCTAGCTATTGTTTTCCTGCAGCAGGGGGAAACAGAGAATTATGGAGCCTGAGAACCATGAAGATAAAGAATATAAACTTCTTCACAGTAATATAGCCCTTTTCTATCACTCTTCTTCATATCATTTATCAAATTTTAATGCTTCATACCACTTTTTTAGGAGTGCAGGGCAAAAGTTTACATTATTCAGAGAAGATCCACATCATAGAAAGGAGACTGAGGCCCACAAAGGGAAAGGGCCTGGCTTTAAGTTATACAATATGCATGTGCCAGAGCATGTTTGATTCTCTCATCCTGCTATCCCCCAGTCCAGCTCCCTTGCCAGTACCTTCACACTATACTCCACAATCAATGGCCCTAGAGTATTAAGTAAGAAAAGAAAGAAGGTGGTGGAGGCAGTCTGAGCAGGCAGTATAAGTACCTTGCACATTTTCCAAGCAAAGAATGTCAACCCAGTAAGCGACTATGTCCTTCTCACTTCCCTCCTATGGACTTATCATATCTGACTTCCATCATAGACTCAGGCAAGAGAGAAGCCAAGGATGTGGAGAAGGAGGAGAGCAGCTGTGACAGCTAGGAAAGGAAACTCCCAGACCATGATTGGTAAAGTGTGATTGCCATTAAGACTAGTTTGGTAAAGACCCACTAAAAGTGTCTTGTAGGTCAGACCCTTTATGAGTTCAAAGATGAATGTGGATGGCCCTGTCCTTGGGGAACTTTCTGTCTGGTGGGGATGATCTCCAAGGTCAACTGTAGCTCTAATATTCCACAGAGTATCTAAGTGCAACAGAAGCATTGTGATGAGACAGGGAGATAGAAACCTATAGGTGCAGCCACTGTTCACATCTCTATTTTCAGGGCTCACCCTGATCGAGACAAGTACAGTTTGAGGGTCCTATCTCCATCAGTAAATCTGGAAGTTACAGTAGTGACAACAATAATAAAATAAGTAGTAGGCATGAAGTCAAGCATTTTTATGTATTAACTAATTTAATCATGATAGTATTTCTACATAAAATATATTACTATCTTAATTTTTCAGATAAGGAAACTAAAACATAAGGAAGACCTCAGGAGACAACAAGGATATAAGTCAGCTTGTTTCTACATACTTCAAACATCTCTTATGTGCTAAATTCTGTGCTTGTGCTGCTATACAGAATACCATAGGACTACATAATCTCAGTCATGTGTGAAAACATGAAACTAAAGTCAGACAATGATCGCTATAAATACACACACACACATACACATACACACACACACAAAGACGTACATACATATGCCAGGCACTATACTAAGCCTGGAGGACAGATGATAAATAAAATTAAAAGAGAGAGTTACAGTGCATAGTGCCATGTGTCATAACAGAGATAAGTGTGAGGTCTATGGAATCAACCTGAAGAGTGGCAGCAAGAGTCACTTATAGGTTTCCGGGAAAGGGTGAATTTATGGGCAATTGTCACCTCTCAGATATTCACAAGAGAACATCTCAGGCTCCCCTTTCTTAACCCAAGAGCCAGACTCATTACCAATCTCCTCTGAACCCAGGAAGCCCATGGTTACTTTTTTATTCCTTAAGCTTAGATCAATTTTGAGGGGCTTTCTGCCCACAAACAGGTCAGGGTATTCAGCCCCAAGAAGCTTCCCTATGAATTTCTCTCCCCACAGCAATAGGTATAGGCTGACTATTTGGTTTGCCTTTAAAAACATTCTGCAAGATGCTTAAATAAGAAAGAAAGAGCTGGCATCTCACTGCAATGCCTGTCTCATTGTCTCCGTGGGGAGTACCTTCAGACAGCTCTTGCCCGGAAGTTTTGTCTGCAACATTTTTCTATCCTTTCATTATATTCATATTTATTACAAGGGCATAAGAAGTGTCTGAGAGTCTGTCTACTTAGTACAGCAATGAGATCTTTTTTTACATTCAGGACAAAATTTGTGGTTTTTTTCTTAATAAAATACTCTTAACTCTTAGCAAGAATGTGTGCTTATATACACAGATGGAGATGTAGAAAAAAGGAAAATTTTACACATAAGTGTATGCAGAAAACTGCCTGTAAGCATTTGTGTGTGTGTGTGTGTGTGTGTGTGTGTATCTTTGTGTCTTTGTCTCATCTTAACATGAGATAGTTAAGATGTCTAGGAGACTTCTTGCAAATTTCCCAAAGGGTTGAGTTCTGTAACAATTTTATTTAATTTTATCATAAAGAGGGCATGAGTGATTGTTACTAGCTCAGATGATTATATTCATGTGAATTATTCTCTGACAAATGGATACATAATAATAAGTAAAAGAAGCTGGAGAGATGTGGCTTGGTGGTAGAGTGTTTGTTTAGCATGTGCAAGTTTCTGGGACCAGTTCCCAGCAAAACAATACTATTGATTTTTGACCTGGGGATTTGCTCGGTAGCAAATAGGTGCTTGCCTAGTATCTTCAAGGTCCTGGGTTCAATTTCTACCACCACAAAAAAACTTAAAATTAAGTGAAAATTATCATCCTTAATATAATCGAGTCAAATGTGGTGGAAAACTCTATGAATAATTTCATTTTATTATCAGAACAATTCTGTCAAGGAGACATTATTTGATACCCATTTTACCTATGAGGAAACTGAAGACCCATATAGCTCAGTAGTGGCAAAACCAGGATTCCAACCCAGGATTCTGGTACCAGGGATCTTCATTTGTAACCAGTGTACTCTTCTAGACAAACCAAGCTTTAGAACAATAGAGTACCTTAGTAAGAATGTCAAAGACCCAGAATATGGAGTTTAGAATTAACATGGAAGGCCTTGGAAATCATTAACATTTCTTGAGTAGGGAAATTAATAGAAAGTGGTCCTTTGTAAAGAAGCATTTATAGAGAACAAAGACAATACTTTTAGACCAAGAATTTGTGTCTCTATTATACTGGTTTGTGTGACCTAAGAAAGAACACAAGGAGCAAGGTGGGCTTTTCTGAGATACATGATCTCCCTTGAGGTCATAACAACCTGTCTCAGGAGATGACAGGGGAGGAGGACACAAGATTTTGACTTTTAGGAAAAATTCTAAGCGAACCTGCTGCAGTTGCTGGAGACTGCCAAATCACTTAACATTTAGAAGCTTTCAGAAGTTCTGACTTTATTTCCCTATTTTATTAAAGTATCTTTAGGTCTCACTTACTCTGATTAATAAATGTATAAGTTCCTTCACTTTTCTGAGCTTATGGAAGGTAGTTAGTTCTCTTTAGTTATCTCAACCTTTCACCCCACAAAATTTAGGTATAAAAAACCTCAAAGAAAGTATGGAAAGGCAGAATGTAGGTAATATAAAAAATAACAAGTAATTATAGCTCATTGTAACAAGTCAAATGACACAGAAATATGTGGAAAAACAAGTTAATTATTTTCCCCAAGTTCTTCCTCATCTCATTATCAGGCAGTAACTGATGTTTGGCATTATTCTTTCTACATTTTTCTCCATGCTTTTACATACTTATTTCAATAAACATACACATATGTAGAATTGAGATTTTTTAGACAAATGGGATCGTATTATGCACATAGTTTTACAACATAGTCTCATTTCACCCTCAGTTTGAAAAAAGATCAATTTATTTTTTATTTAACATTAAATATAATATAGATTTTTCCAGTTCAATAGCCATTGGGAAAAGACTAACAGACTGGACTAAATGAAAATAAGTCCTCCTGATGGACAGATACTAAGTTTAATAAGGACAATAAACCTTTATCTTTCATAAGCTACAAAAAATTTTCCCAATGTTCTTCTATCTTTTGACTTTGACTTTGTTGTCTTTTGCCAGAGAAAATATTTGTATTGTCTAGGAGTGAAGGAGATCATCTTAAGACAGAAAGCCCAGATGGCTTGAGGAAAAAGATTGGCATGATTGAGTACATTAAAAGAAAGAAAGTTGTTTTCTAAAAGGGGTCTCTCTAGAAAGAAAGGTAAAAACATAGAAGCAAGGAAGCATTTTGAAGGTCAGAATCCAGGGAAAGAAACAGGTATTTGATCATCATTGAGGGAGATACAGGAAGGTCATTTTGATGCAAAACTGAAGGTTTGTACATAGAAGTTAGCAGGAAATGAAAGAGGGCCTATCTAGGTGACAGTGGTGATAGTGATTCATTCCATAAATGAAAATAAAAGACTTGAAGAATGAACCTCCCCAGAGAAACCCAAATCTTTATCTAATTAGCTGAAGCACTGACAGTAGTGGGAATAGGGGGCTGGGAGAGGGATCCAAACAGTCAGATGGTGCTTAGGTCAAAAATCTGAAAGCAAGATTGCATCTGAGGTCAAGGGACTTTGAAGGTTCCCTTTAATTGTGGTCAGAAACTTCACAACTTAATTCCTCATGGAATTCATCAAAGTCTCAACCATCACTCCTCATCTCAGGCTCCTGGGTCAGATGCCCTAATTCAGATAATTTTTGTGGTCATTTTGGCAGTACCATGAGCAGAAACTTTTGAACCCTTACAGTAAGTATGTGCATTGAGTGCCTGGCAGTCATTTGTTGGGTGACCTTGGTCAAGTCACTTTCTCTTTCTGAGTTCCATTTTCCTTATTGGCAAAGAAGATTAATATGGACATTGAAAGTTTCTTCAAGAAGAAAAAAATCATATTACTAATGTATATGAAAGGGCTACCAGGTTTGTAAAAGCCAGTAAAATATAGATTATATCTATGATGCCATATTAGGTAGACAAATAGCCTCAGGTAATACAGGCATGTCAAACAGTGGCTTTCTCTTTCCCTTGGCATCTGAAGCCCATTTTGGGTAGGAAAGACCATATGTATGTGACTGAATGGGCTCAAAGAAGATCCTGAAGCAACCAGAGCCCACTGCTGCTAGTACAATTGTCTTCCATCCATGCAGATCATGAAGCAGATGGCAGAATCTGGTGAAACATAATGAGGTGATGTCTAGTAGTTATTTAGTATTGTCAGACAATTTTTAATTCAGGTCAGAAAGCCAAGCAGAAAATTTGCTATTTTATCATTGCCAAAGCTAAAGAAGAGATCAACCCTGGAGCTCCAGAAAGTTCAACAGACATCATTGAAAGAGTCTGACTTCTGAAGGGCAGATAAGACTGTAAGGCCCATGTGGAACAAAGCCACATAAACATACATTATCAGAACTGAATGACAGTGTGGGAGTGTGTGTCCTATGTGGGGATACAACAAAAAGATTAATAGTCCTCACTGCTATGTAAATAATGGAAACAGATGTATAGTGTAGGAATCCTGGTTCTGCTGTTCACTGTTTTTGAGATGATGGGCAAATTATTTAATATCCCTGGGCATAAGTAATATACTTATCTCAAAGAGTCCTTTTGAGGATTAAATTAATATTTATAAAGTGCTTAAAATGGTGACTATTATATAGTGTTATATAAGTGTTATTTAAAGGTAATTAAAACACCTTGCTTAGTAGGACACTTAAGGATTCCTTCATAGTCAGACCCTATATATCTATCTACTTTCATTTCTGACAGTTATCTCTTAAAATTGTTTCCTCCAAGAATGAAATGGGTACAACATTGCCTAATCATGCTAGATGTTTGTGTGCATTGGTGCCTTATCTTTAGTCTGGAATACTCTTGCTCGATTTATTCAGAAAATTTCCCTTCTCTTTTTAAAAGACATCTCAGTCTTTGAACTCACCCTGGAAAGTCTTCTCTAATTACTGTGACAATGCTTTACTACCTCCTCGGACTAGTACTTCCCTTCTTTGCACAGTTTCTGGATTTGGTAATCATTTCTGTAGTTATAGTTAACTATACTTCAATGATTTGCTTATGGGACTGTTTGCTACAGTTATAACATGAGATGCTCAATGCAGAAGACATAAACTTGTGCATAAATAAGCAATGCAGTTTTGAAGCACTGGGAATTGAAACCAGAGCATTACACATACACATACCAAGCAAGCTCTCTATCACTGGGATACATTCCCAACCCTTTTTATCTTATTTTGAGATAATGTCTAAGTTTTCCAGAGGAACCTCAAACTTGTGACACTCCTGCCTCAGTCTTCCATATGGCTGAAATTATAGGAGTGTGCCACTTTCCCTGGCTATAATACATTTTAATAATTTCTCAGCTTGCACCATCATTGCAAAACTCTTATATAATAGACACTACTATTTCCTCTATTTTAAGGTTGAAAATTCAGAGGTTAAATAGATAAAGGTAAATCAATGTCTCCCACAGGTACTGAGTAACAGAGGTTAATTCCAGAACTTAATCCTGATAGTTCTCACTCTAAATAAAGTGATATTTTCATGGCAACACTTTGTTTTGTCTGTGTCTTTCATTAATGATGGCTAATATTTATTGAGCATGTTCTTTGTTCCTGGAACTGAACTAAGCCCATAGTAGAGTTTATCTCGTTTAATCCCCTCAACAATCCTCTAAGGCTTACACCATTATGATACCGATTTATAGATGAAGATATTGAGACATAAGGAGCTGGAGCAATTCTACCAAATCCACACTGAATTTGAACTCAGTATAACTTCATAGCAAGAGCATTTAGTTATAAATCTCAACTGATTCTAAAGTGAGAATTACACAGAAATTACTTCCTCAATATTATTTGACTACTAGCAAATAGGTTTCTGAACCTAGGTCCTCTGAAGATCTTCTTTTACCATCACATGTGGGTGCATCTGTGCTATAAAACATATTCTGTTCAGGGTGAGTACTCATATGGAGTGGGGAGTTCTGCTTCTCAGCTTGGTAATGTTAGTGTGTGGCTCTTCATACTGTAGATTTTTAAGGGGACATGAGAATGGAAAAGTAGGCTAAAATACATGTCCTGTATCCTGTCCTTGGGGATTTTTGATAAGCATTTGTTGCCAATCCTGATGAGAAAAGAAAGGGAAACATAAAGGACAATGGGATTTGGGGGAAATCAATTACTGAAATGAGGCCCTAGCCATGCAAACTTTCAGCAAGGCAAGTATTTATTTCACAGGAAAGAATAAGGGAGTTTACTATTTTTATTTTATTTGCTGCAGTCATTGAAAGTTTCCCATCTTTGGTGTGTCAGTAATACATAATGAATATTACATTTGATTTTCCAGATTTATGAATGAGGATGTGCCAATCACAGTTGCCTCTAGGTGTCTAAGAACAATGCATAAAAACAGGACAGGAAGAAGACAAAGAGTGGTATTTAGAAGTTTCCTGGTAGGGAGAGCACTTCCTAAGCAGTAAGTGAGACCATCTTTGAAAAAATGAGTGATGGAATCCACACACCAGCACCAGCAAAGCTCAATGGTGTAAGGGACATGTCTCAATAATGAAAAATGCTACAATTATCCTGGGACTCCAGTGCTCCACCTGAAAGGTTGATCTACATTATAGGGAGACAGGGCTATGGGTTGAAAAATTCAGTGTATAGGACATTGCAAACTTAGGTTTCCTTAGCAGGCTGAGGAGATAGAGGAGATAGATGTATGCTTCCTTCTTGGTCTGAGAACATGGGTCATACACAAGAACTGTCCAAGGTGTCCATTTAAGACTAGGTAACTGAAGCTATGATAGACATTAGACAAAAATAAGAATCTTTGACTCCATGACAGGTGTTACTAACACTTCTTCTTAAATAGTTCAGTCTACCAATGTTCTCTATAATTGAAGGCACAAAAGTATTTACATGTTTGGGAAGGTTCCTAGCACTTCTATGAGAAGAATTGAAGATGATTTTTAGTAATTGTGTTTCCAAATAGAAAAGAGGGTTTCAGTCCCATCTTGCTATTATATAGGTGACCTTAGGGGAAAAAAAAACCATTTTTCTGAATATTACTTTTTCTA